>NC_134868.1:46783856-47083856 GCF_049852395.1 Peromyscus maniculatus bairdii
GCTGGGATCGAACTCAGGGCCCAGCGAACTGTAGCCTCACCCTGCAGCTCTCTTTGGTCAAGGACCCTGGACAAGGGTCTTGACTGAGACCTTTTAACAATCAATATTTCTAGTAGCTGGGGATGAGTCTTTCAGGCCTTGCAGTGGTTGAGGATACACTGTACATTTCCATAGTTCTAGAATCTCGTGTTAAAAATACAAATGTTTTATTTTAATTGACTAATTATTTGTAGTGTTAGAGATTAAAACATGGGCCTTCTGATTGCTAAGCATACACTCTTCCACTGGGCCACTCCCTCTTCCCAGATGTTTTATTAAATGTTAATTTGCCTGGAAAGAAGGTTAGGAGCTGTTGAAGCTACAGTGGGGTTGGCTACAATGGAATGAACATGGAATTCCTGTCCCGTTAGGCATTTGTATTTGGTTAAACGTGGTCCAACACTCTTGGCCAGATGTGATAATGTGTCTGAGCAGCATCATGGCTTACTTTTCCTATGATGCCTATAAATTGCCCATGAATTTCTGCTGTAAAAGCAAAAAACAAAGCAAAAAGGGAGGGAGGGAAGAAGGGAAGAAGAGAGGGAGGAAGGGAGGAAGGGAGGGAGGGGGTGGGTAAAAAGCATCAACAATTGAAATGTGTTCAAGTTTGCATTCTGTCTGAGAGTTGTGTTCTGTTTCTTTAAGGTCCTCTATCGCACCGAGGTGGCCTACGACCCAGAAGGGATCCTAGGGACTATCAACTCCATTGTGATGGCATTTTTAGGAGTTCAGGTATCTGCTCCTCTCATCGGCTGTCTTTTCCGAGTTTGTGACGACTTCTAACGTAACTAGAAACCACCTCACTGTAATACTTGAAGGAGGTCCTCTGCTGCCCTCCGGGTCTGGTCAGTTCTGGTTAGGATCAAGATTGTGTAAACTAGGGTGGGATGCCTCAGCAATTCAGATGACTGGCTGAACCCTTACATTCTGGGGACTAAATTCTTACTAGTTGTGGGTGTATTTTAGCCCAGGAGTTTGTGGATAATGAGTTCCACTGATGGCCACATTTATTTATTTATTATTTATTGTTTGTTTGTTTGTTTGTTTAGGTTTCTCTGTGTAGCCCTGGCTGCCCTGGCTGCCCAGGCTGGCCTCTAACCTAACTTCTCAGGGATAGGCCTGCCTCTGCCTCCCGAGTGCTGGGATCAAAGGTGTGCACCACCAGTAACTTTAAGTCCAGAGGTAGCTTTATTGTACAGGATTCTTTTAGCTATCCTGGGTTTTTTGTTTTTCCATGAGAAGTTTAGTAGTATTCTTTCAAGATCTGTGAAGAATTGTGTTGGGCTTTTGATGGGGATTGCATTGAATCTGTAGATTGCTTTTGGTAAGGTTGCCATTTTTATTGTGTTGATCCTACCTATCCATGAGCATGGGAGATCTTTCTATTTTCTGATATCTTCTTAAGTTTCTTTCTTCAAAGACTTAAAGTTCTTGTCATACAGGTCTCTCACTTGTTTGGTTAGAGTTACCCCAAGGTATATTATTTGTGGCCGTGGTAAAAGGTGTTGTTTCTCTGATTTCTTTCTCGGCCCATTGATCATTTGTATATAGGAGGGCTATTGATTTTTTTGAGTCAATCTTGCATCCCACCACATTATTGAGGGTGTTTATCAGCTGTAGGAGTTCCCTGGTAGAATTTTTGGGGTCACTTATGTATTCTATCATATCATCTGCGAGTAGCGAATGTTTGACTTCTTCCTTTCCAACTTGCATCCTCTTGATCTCCTTTTGTTACGTTTGACCCCGGCCCTCACATGTAGCTAGAGTTTTCCTGCCTGGCCCACAGTCAGGACAAATCTCTGTCACCTGCCAGTCCCACAGCCGCTCAGACCCAACCAAGTAAACACAGAGACTTATATTGCTTACAAACTGTATGGCCGTGGCAGGCTTCTTGCTAACTGTTCTTATAGCTTAAATTAATCCATTTCCACAAATCTATACCTTGCCACATGGCTCATGGCTTACTGGCATCTTCACATGCTTCTTGTCAGGGTGGCGACTGGCAGTGACTCCTTCTGCCTTCCTGTTCTTTCTTTTCTCCTCTCTGTTAGTCCCGCCTATACTTCCTGCCTAGCCACGGGCCAATCAGTGCTTTATTTATTGACCAATCAGAGCAACACATTTGCCACACAGACCATCCCACAGCACTCACACTTACTGGGTGACATCTTAGTGTGTCACTAGCGCCCACATCGTAGGGGTGCTATGAGGAACACCCCAAGAACTGGCACACGGGCAGCACTTGCACATTTTAGCTGTTATTATAAATTATCACCAGTATATCCTTCGATCCTTTCCAAGTTTGACTCTGGTTTCAGAGAGATTTCACGCAGTGTCCCATCTGAGGTTTTCAGTTTTCCCTGCATCCAGTTCCCTTTTGCTCCTATCCATCTTTGGTAGTGCCACCAGACCAGACAGCATAACCAGTCTGAGCTGGTCTCCTGTCACTTTGGTGGGCATTAGTTCTAGTTTCCTTTCTATTAAAGTGCTCAAACACTGTCAGAAAGCCACGGAGGGAGGAAAGGGTTTGTTCCACGTACAGGTCTCAGCCCATAGGGAAGTCAGGGTAGGAACTCAGGCAGGGACTTAAAGCAGAAACCGTGGAGGAATGCTGCCCGCTGCATTGACTTCAGGCTCATGCTCAGCCCGCTTTCATAGGCGCCCAGGCCCACCTGCCTAGGGGTGGTGCCGCCCACAGTGGGCCAAGCTCTTCTGTGTCAATTAGCGATGCAGACAATCCCCACAGACTGTCTGCGGGCCAGTTTGTCAGTTCCCAGGTGGTTTTAGGTTGGGTCAAGTTGACAATAAAAACTAAGACAAGGGGTGACTTTGCTGGGCTCCCCATCACCTCTGGGAGAAAGGCTTGGTCTGAATGAGCCCTGCTGGGCCACCTGCTTGCTCCTGTTACTGCGCTCTCAACCTCCCGGCACACAGAGCTGCTGGGACGTACCGTACCGTTCTGTGTGTGCTCTCCCCTTCATCCGCACGTCCTGCCTGCTCTGACCCTCTGCGACTTGTAGCCTCGACACTCCCCACATGACATCCGCCTCCCTCGTTGGTCCCACGCTCCTCCCCAGCCTCCACAGGGTATAGCGGTCATCGTATTCCTCCTTATAACCCCAGTGTCTAGAACCTGTACCTAGCAAATAACTCCGTGTGCTGGATAGTTAAGTGGATGCATAAAGAAGAGTCAAGACTTCATCTTAGGTGGTTGGTTCTCTTGGTCATGCTGTTGTCTTCTCCAGGCAGGAAAAATACTGCTATATTACAAGGACCGGACGAAAGCCATCCTGCTGAGATTCGCCGCCTGGTGCTTCACCCTTGTAAGTAACCCCGTCTTCCCGATCCAGCTGTGTTCTTTTTTGTTTGTTTGTTTTTCGAGACAGGGTCTCTCTGTGTAGCTTTGGTGCCTGTCCTGGATCTCGCTCTGTACACCAGGATGGCCTCGAATTCACAGAGATCCGCCTGGCTCTGTCTCTGGCCCCCACAGAGTGCTGGGCCAACTGTGTTCTTAAGACTGAACACACTTATTTAAGAAGAAATGAAATGCTGAGCAGCCCCTGGCTCAGCATGATGGAGAGCATTTCACTTGAATTACAGCATTCACAGAATAACATCTTTAAAATATCATTCTTATTTTTTTCCTGAGTGTGGAACCCAGGGCCTAGTGCATGCCCAGTACACACTCTACCACTAAGGTATGCTCCTAGTCACAGGGAGGAAGACATCTTCACAACTAAATTCTCAGGCTTCTTCTCTTAGAAAACTGTGTCATATAAATAAATAAGAGCGCTCACCATCCACGCTCCAGTGAAGGCTGCTGGGGGGAACGTGTAAGGACTGCTCTGCATGGGGACCAGGCAAGGGGTGGGGTTGTAGCTCAGTGGAAGGCAGGCTTAGCATGCGTGACGCCCTGGGTCCCATCCCCAGCACCCCCTAAGACCGGGTGTGGTGGCACATGTCTGTAATCCAGCATGAGGAAGCAGAGGACCCAAGATCACCCTTGGCTACGTAGTGAGTTTGAGGCCAGTCTGGGATATGTGAGACCCTGTCTCAAAGGAGAAAATAAAGGGATAGAGAGATGGTTCAGTGGTTAAGAACACTTGCTGCTCTTCCAGAGGACCTGGGTTCAATTCCCAGTACCTACATGGCGGCTCACAACTATCTGTAATTCCAGTTCCAGGGGTCCAACACCCTTACACAGACATACATGCACGCAAAACACCAATACACATAAAATAAAAAGTAATAAATAAATAAATAATAAATAAATAAATAAATAAATAAATAAATAAATAAATAAATAAAAGAGAGAAATGGATATTTAACTGTGTGGTGGTGCACACCTTTAATCCCAGCACCCAGGAGGCAGAGCCAGGCGGATCTCTGAGTTTGAAGCCAGCCTGGTCTACAGAGAAAGATCCAGGACAGCCAGGGCTACACAGAAAAACCCTGTCTTGAAAAACCAGAGGGGGGGGGAGAGAGAGAGAGAGAGAGAGAGAGAGAGAGAGAGAGAGAGAGAGAGAGAGAGAGAGAGAGAATAAAAGTGGAAATAAGCAGGCACACATGTGATGGTTTTTCAGAGCAGGAGCATCCCAGTTAAGAACACAATGTACGCCGCCAACAGGCTGTTCCTTTCCCCAGCCTTGCGGAGTCACATTCTCTTAGGTCGGTGTGATTCCTCACTTACCTTCTCTGACTCGGAGACCATCAGAAATGGTTTTGCATAATAGTTTAGTTACACATCTTACACTAGGTTTCCAGTTAAAAGAGCAAAGTAAAAGGTGTGATTTTCCATCCTCACTAGCAGGTAAGTGATTCATCTTTTTTTTAACTCTTCAGTGGACTGTTTCGAGGTTGTAGTACACATCTTTAACATCTTCTTTTCTTCACAGGGGCTTATTTCTGTTGCCTTGACAAAAGTGTCTGCAAATGAAGGCTTTATTCCAATAAACAAAAATCTCTGGTAAGCAGGGTGGGGGCTATGGCGTCCCGGGTATCTGTCACATTGAAAGCAGGTGTTCTCAGGGTGCGGTGACCTTCCCTCACTCATCTCCCTGTAGGTCCATTTCCTATGTCACCGCGCTGAGCTGCTTTGCCTTCTTCATCCTGCTCGTCCTCTACCCAGCTGTGGATGTGAAGGGGCTGTGGACGGGAACCCCCTTCTTCTATCCCGGTGAGTCGGCTGGGACCCGTTCATAGTGGGCGGGAGAGACCAGGCAGACTGGCTCAGAGAGCCGCTGAGCTGCCTCAGAGCTGAAGGCTCTGTCCTGGGGACACATTTCAGGAAGCAAGCTAAGAAGAAGCCGGCAGGGGCTGTGCTGGCCCAGCTCGCAGGAGGTCACTGGCCTGTTCCAAAGCACCACCCCATTTTTACACATTCGGTTTCTAGCATCAGTAAATAAACTCCGCTTATTTTGAGGCAGTATAAAATGGCACAGTACTGGATACGACCCAGGACGTACTGATTTTAATAAGAGATAGGATTGTCCTTTTTATCCGTGTGTGTGTGTGTGTGTGTGTGTGTGTGTGTGTGTGTGTGTGTGTGTGTGTACACGTGTACAGGAGTTGGTTCTCTGCACCATGAGGGTTCCTAGGATAGAACGGAGTCATCAGGCTTGGCGGCAAATGCCTTTCCCTGCTGAGCCGGCTCGATGCTCCTGAATCCTAAGAGTTTAGAAATACACATCTCACTTCACTGTCTAAGCTGTGCGTCACTCATTTGGGGCAGTAAGTGATAATGCCAGGGCGGGTTTATGTTTTTTATTGAACTCGTCTCAAGAATTGTATGATTGATCTGGAAAAACCATGTTCTGATCTCTCGAAGGGATGAATTCTATTCTGGTGTATGTTGGTCACGAGGTGTTTGAGAACTACTTCCCTTTCCGGTGGAAGCTGCAGGATGACCAGTCACACAAAGAACATCTCATTCAGAACATAGTGGCCACTGCTCTCTGGGTGCTCATTGCCTACGTTCTCTATAAGAAGAAGATATTTTGGAAAATCTGACGGCATTCACTCACTGGAACATGTTGCTGGAGGAGCCAGCGGCCCTGAGAGGAAGATGGAAACATCCTTTATTAAAGGGATCCTCCCTCTTTATTAAAGGGATGGACTTCCGGATGCTGTGCCCAAGCTGATTTGCTTAGACATCAGAAAGCTGCCTATATATTTTTACTTACATATTTGAAATGTTATGCCCTCCATTTTCTATGAAATTGATACATTTGGAACATGTGTAGAAATCTCCTTGGACTTCCCAGAGGGGACTTTCTATGGACATTTTGTCTCTAATGGAGGCCAAGGTTGGTGGGCTGGTTTGACTCAGAGGTAGAATGTCTTTCTAGCTTGGGCAGTTTGGGGTTCTTGCTACCACTAATAAGCAAATAACAAGAACACAAGAAAACTCCCAAATAATTGAGGGACCGATTCTCATTTCCTGAAACCTGCCTCCCATGTGTCTATGCGTGCCGACAACAAAGGCGCTTCCTGTTGTGAGACTTCTATAAAGCTTTTTAGTGGACTGTGTCATAATGCTGTCTTTTCTTTTTTATAGCATGCACTTTAATGTTTCTAGAATGCCAAAGTAATTTTTCTTTCCGATGTTCAGGGCTTTGATGGGCCCACAAAATGTGTTTTCCAAAGCTGCTGGCTTCCTTACCCCACCTGGAAAAAAACCTGAAGTATGGATTTATTATCATCAGCTACTCTTGTAGCTCTACCCGTCCACCCACCTTACTAGTTCCTGCTGTCTGCCTGTCTGCCTGTCTGTACTGGCATGTCTCCGGATGGTACCCCAACATCTCCAGGCACCCAGAAATGTAGCCAGGGAAGGAAGAGCATCTGCTTCTGCTGTGGGTCCTATGAACTGCCTCCTGTGGAAGGTACGGGCCAGTCCCATGGCCTGTCATCTGTGGAAGGAAAGAGATGGGATGCTCCGACAGGTCTCCCATGCTTAGATGTGCTAAGGGGGCGGGGGTCAGGTCTCCCATGCTTAGATGTGATTAGGTGGGGCCAGGTCTCCCATGCTTAGATGTGCTAAGGGGGGGGTCAGGTCTCCCATGCTTAGATGTGATAAGTGGGGGTCAGGTCTCCCATGCTTAGATTTGATAAGGTGGGGACCATCAGTAGCTTCTCTGAAATCCCCACTGTAATCTTACAGAAAACTCTGGAAAAGGAATAATAGCAAAACCTTTTACCACTCCATCAGAGCGAATCTTAGGGAATGGCTATCCCCAGTTTCCTAGGAGCGAGGGTGATATTTGTGAAAACAGCTTTTGCGTGTTGTCCATATAATTCCCTCTTGGGGATTTTCCCTGAGTATTCATATTTGAGGAGGATCATGATGGGGTTGTACTTTAGGCCACTCTTCTGTGGTGACCTGGGGACATTTCAGTGATTGCTCATTCGTTTGTGGCTTTTGAGTCTCCCCACCTTATACATTCCCATTTTAAAAATACATATTTAATCATTGCCAAGTCTCAGTTCTGTCTCCCCCTTCCACTTCTGCCTGCCTCATTCTCCCCGTTACGACCGCTGGTCTGGTCTGGAAGCTTGCCTCCTCTGTGACTGGTCCACTGCCTCCAGATTAAACTCGATAAAGCAGGAGTTGGATCAAAACACCAGCTTGTCCAGTAGACTGTGCCTGGGCCATCTCTGCCTGGTACAACCTCTTCATCTGATGCCAGCACCCTGCGGTGTTTTCCCACCTCCTTTACAGCCTGCTTGCGGTCACCCAGCGGTGGCCGGCCCTCTGGTCCTCCCTCCCTCCCTCCCAATTTTCATCTTCCTCTTCGTTTCTCCAAACCTGGATTTGATCTATCATTTAAAATGCCCCATTGTGGAAGCAGCACCTCTGATCCCATCCTCATCCAGAGCTGGTATCTTCTTCGGCGTTCTCAAATATTGATATTCATCTCGTGGCATTAATCGCTTCTGCCTGTGTGATGGTTTTTTTCTGTGTTATCGTGATATTAATGGCAAGAATGACACATTCTTCTGCATCTTAGTGGCACCAAATGCACACTGCCTTGTGCTCAGCAAGTGCTAAATAAACAAGTATTAAAGCAAAACAATGTGTTTTGGGGTGTGTTTATTTAAGACTTTAATTTTTAATCATATGTGTATGGGGGGTGTGTGCACAGGAGTACGATGCCTGCAGAGGCTAGAAGAAGGCACTGGATCCCCTGGGGCTGGAGTTACAGGCGCTGTGAGTCACCCAATGTGGGTGCTGGGAACGGAACTCCAGGCCCCCGCAAGACCCGTGAGCACTGTAAAGTGCCGAGCCATCTCTCCAGCCTGCTTTTGAATGGTTTGACCGCTAGTTATGATCCGCATGTCTGATGGGGGGGTCTCTTGGGAATGCTCATGCAGCTGTTAATGGGAACAGGCCACTCTGAGGGCTCCTGTTGCCACCCTGTTCTTTAATGCACCAATATAGTCACAGCTGTGTTGTCTGGACCTCTACCATGGAAACTGGATTGGGCGGCTTCACAGAGATAAGGAATGGCAAACTGGGTCGTGTGTTGGGGTTAGGGTGCCTCGGTTAGAGCCATAATCACTGAATCCTGATAGAGCCGAACTGTTAGGAAACTCACCCACCTAGGCAGTCCTGGGGAAGGCACGCTATACCCCATCTCAGCCAGCAGAGATGGCCTCTAGGATCCCAGCTGTCACACACGAAGTACTTGGGGAGACATCTCTGTATATTTTATTAGCCAGAAAAGCTGGTCCTTGAGGACCATTGGCTAGAAATGCCTTGATTGGCTCTTTCAAAATAAAAAATGATGAGAGCTTGGATTAAGCCAGGTCAGGTTGTGCCCAAGATGACGACTACCTGAGAGTACAGGGTACCTTCTGTGAGAGAGAAGACAAGGTGTGTTGGAGAGACTGACAGACAGGGAAGTGGTTGTGGATAGCATGACCACTGGTGGCCACCGTAATTAGAGACCACACTGCATCTTCCCGGGGCGAAGTTTGACATTTAAACCATTTTTTTTTAAACATATGCACTTCTAATTCCTGTATAACTGAGTAAAGTTTTTTTTTTTTATAAATTGTACCTTTTTATGTTCACTAATAAGGGAATGTTTCATTATAAATAATTATAAACAATGTTCATTAATACATATGTAATCTATGTCTAAGGGTATTGGCTTAAGTGAAATTAAACATACTGGGTATTTCCCCACCTATACTGTGATTTTACTTTTTAAATTAAAGAGAAGACCAGTTGACTTCCAGGAAGAGATCTTCATCCAGTTTTTAAAACAAGGGGCAGATCTGTTCAGATGCTAAACAGTACACTCATAACCATGACCCAGTAATAGCGAAGCATCAGACACGATTTCAGCTTCAACGTCTTTAACACACATCTGGTTAAACCTTTTTTTTTTTTTTTTTTTTTTTTGGATTTTTGAGACAGGGTTTCTCTGTGTAGCTTTGCGCCTTTCCTGGAACTCACTTGGTAGCCCAGGCTGGCCTCGAACTCACAGAGATCCGTCTGCCTCTGCCTCCCGAGTACTGGGGTTAAAGGTGTGCGCCACCACCGCCCGGCCTCGTTAAACTTTTAAGCAAAGTAGGAAAGCACATTGCTAATGTTCGTCTTTCATTATATATTTGTATAATGTAGTTTTCTCCCAAGTTTAGTGAGCCACGTTTCCTTTTGCTAGTTACGGCCCTTTGGACATGAGGTCCAAAACAGTATTCATCAAGCTGCCATCCTTTCTACACTCAAGGCTGATGGAAATGCTAGATGTTTGCATCACACCGTAAAATGCCTCCGACTTCATAAACCGTTTTTAGTTGCACATGTCAAAACACTGTCGAGGCCAGACGCATTAGCAGATGTCGGTAGTCCCAACGTGTGAGGCAGAGGCAAGATCACAGAAAGACCAGCCTCAACTACATAGTAAAGTTGGAGACCAGACTGTGAGACCCTGTCTCTAAACAAAACAAAAGGCACAAAAGACAAAATAAACCAAAAGTGAGCTGTAAACCTTTCTCACGGCTGGTGGGGCACGGAGCCACAGAATTCATGACCGCCAGGATTCTGGTGTCTTTCTGTCTGGCAACTGGAGACTGTCCGATAGACATGCGTTCTTTTTTTTTTTTTTTAATGGACAAATGATTTTATTTATTTATTTATTTATTTATTTATTATTTATTTATTTATTTATTTATTTATTTATTTATTTATTATGTATACAGCATGGATGACTGCAGGCCAGAAGAGGGCACCAGATCTCATTACAGATGGTTGTGAGCCACCATGTAGGTGCTGGGAATTGAACTCAGGACCTCTGGAAGAGCAGTCAGTGCTCTTAACCTCTGAGCCATCTCTCCAGCCCCGACATGTGTTCTTTTTCTCACTTGCCTGTGTTTCTCAGCCAGCTGTTCTTGTATTTTATCATGTTTGGGTTCACACCTTCACAGCTGTACTTGGGGTTTTTTCTTGGTACTTGTCTGGTGACTTGGTTGCTGTGACACTGGTGCGCAGGCAGAGCTTGAGGAAGCAGTAGTTCCTGTACTCGTGACATCAACTTAATTGCCACTGAAGTAAATCACAGGTGATACATTTCCACATTCCCACATCACAATCACCAATGATGGACACTGATATCACCCGAGCAAGGAAGAGAGTCCCCTGGACACCACACTGAAGGCAAAAAGCAGCCACATTCTTTATCAAAACGTCACAAGAAAGGTCTCTAGGCCACTTACTAACATTCTTCCCCTCTGAAACTTCTGGAGTTGAGCCCCCAAAGTTCAGATTGGCCTCATCACTGTCTTCTATGCTTCTACAAGGATGGCCCATTAAGCCCCATCTAAAGTGTTCTAAAGTTTTCCTAGTCCAAAGTCCCAAAGTCTTCCATGTTCCTCCAACAAACAACATGGTCAGGCCTGTCATGGCAATCCCCGAGTTACTGGTACCAGTATCTGTCTCAGTCACTGTTCTGTTGCTGTGAAGAGACACCAGGACCAAGGCAACTTACAAAAGGAAGCATTGAATTGGTGATTACTGTCTTTTTTTTTTTTTTTTTTGGTTTTTCGAGACAGGGTTTCTCTGTGTAGCTTTGCGCCTTTCCTGGAACTCACTTTGGAGACCAGGCTGGCCTCGAACTCACAGAAATCCGCCTGCCTCTGCCTCCCGAGTGCTGGGATTAAAGGCGTGCGCCACCACTGCCCGGCTGGTGATTACTGTCTTATTTCGGGTTACTATTGCTATGATGAAACACCTTGACCACAGCAACTTGAGGAGGAAAGGGTTTGTTCAACTTATGCTTCCACAGCATCAAAGGAAGTCAGGGCAGGAACTCAAGCAGGGCAGAAACCTGGAGGTAGGAGCTGATGCAGAGGCCATGGAGGGGTGCTGCTTACTGGCTTGCTCAGCCTGCTTTCTTATGGAACCTAAGACCACCAGTCCCGGATGGCACCACCCACAATGGGCGGGGCCCTCCCCCATCAATCACTAATTAAGAAAATGCTCTACCAACTTGCTTGTCTACACCCCAGTCTCATGGAGGCATTTTCTCAATTCATTCCTCTTAGATGATTCTAGCCCGTGTCAAGTTGACACAGAATTAGCCAGCACACTTAATTTACAGTTTCAGAGGGTTAGTCTGTTATCATCATGGCAGAGAGCATGGTGTCGTACAGGCAGACATGGTGCTGGAGCAGTAACTGAGAGCTACATCCTGATGGAGAGATGAGGAGGGGGGAGGGAGGGAGGGAGGGAGAGAGAGGGAGGGGGAGAGAGATGGGGGGCATGAGTGCCTAGGCCTGGCATGAGCCATTGAAACCTCAAAGCCCACCCCCAGTGACACACTTCCTCCAACAAAGCCACATCTCCTAATCCTTACAAATAGTGCCAAGCATTCCAATATATGGTCCTATGGGGACCATTCTCATTCAATCCACCATACTTAAATTTGTTGGTGGTGGGTTTGTTTGTTTGTTTTTTCAGTTGTTAGGCATTATTTCCTTAAACACAACCAGCTCACACTGCTGTTCCTTTTGTCTGAGCCATTAACTTGTTCTTAGTTCCTGTACTCATTACATCAACTTAATTTGTTATAATTTCCTCAGGTACTCAGTCAAGTTCATGATCTAATTTTCTTATGTTCCAAAGGTCATTCTAATAAAGATAACTTTTGTTTTCCAATTTTGTTTTTAAAAATTATTCATTTTGTATACCTTTTGTACTTAATGTTCTTTGATTCATCTTATATTTGTTTTAAATAAATAAATTTTATATTCCATTAAAAAATAGCATAGCTTAGCTGTCCTTTCAGAACAGAATACTACATTAAAGGACCATTAATCTTCAGAAGTAACTCAAGTCTGACAGATTGAAGCTGCAAATTCGTTCTAAACAGCCAGCATGCAACCTGACTGGGGAGTCGCTAGCGAAATGTGCCGAGAATTGGAATGCTGCTAAGCGTCGCTGGCTAGAGTGGAGAATTCCCTGGACAAAAAAGCATTGCGATAATTATGAAAATGTAAATGGTCCTTTGCAAAAAGCAATTGTGCAGGAGACTCCTTCAGTAGTATTATGCATGTTTTGTTCCATAATCAAACTAATTAAAATGTTGTAAGGCACAAAGAAATGCTGTCACTCTCCATAGAAAGCTGTTGTATTCCTGGCAGACAGGTTGTTCTAAGGAATTTGAAAATGTAGTTATAATAAAATATTTTTTGAGATACAGTCTCTCAATATAGCTCTGGATGACCTGCAATCCACTATGTAGACCAGGCTAGCCTTGAACTTACAGAGATCCGCTTGCCTCTGCCTCCTGAGTGCTGGGATTAGAGGCATGCACTACTCCACCTGGCCATAATAAACAATTCTGTCAAGCAAATAAAAAACAAACAGGCAAAATAAAGGTTGTTTTCTGCATCCCTCTCATCCTGAGTCCCAATACCCATTTACTTTTGAAGGGGTGATTCTGTCAAAGGCTTTTTCTATTAAGATGATCATGTCAATTTTGTCTGTAAATCCACTTATGTGGTTTATTACATTTAGTGATCCATATACACGGATTAAACCATCCCTGCAACTTGGTCATGGTGTATGTTTGTTTGTATTTTGTTTGCAAGTATTTTATTGATTATTTTTGAGTTTATGTTCTTTCAGGATATTGGCCTATAGTTTTCTTGTTTTCCTTTTTTTTTTTTTTTTTTTTTTTTTGATTGTGTCTTTACGAGGTTTGGGTATTAGAACAGTCCTGGGAGTGCTCCTTCTGCTTCCTTTTGGCTGTAGATCTTCTTGGAATGTTTGGTAGAATTCTGCTGTGACTCCATCTGTTCCTGAACATTTTTTTTTAGTTGAAGGCTTTTTATTATTGTTTTAATTTCCTCATTTGTTATGGGTCTGTTTAGGTTGTTGGTCTCTCCTTGGTTTAATTTTGGTGGTTTGACTGAAACTAGAAAACCATCCATTTCTTTTAGACTTTCCAGCTTCATGGAATACAGGTTTTAAAAATAACCCCATATAATATTCTGAGTTTCTTTGGTGTCTGTTGCGATCTTTCTCTGTTTCTGGTTCTGTTTATGTGGGCCATCTTTTTCTTTCTTTTGGCTAGTTGGGCCAAGAATCTGTCAATCTTGAGTATCTTCTCAAAGAACCAGCTCTTAGACTAGTTGAGTCTTTGCATTGTTTTTTGTTTCCATTTCATTGATTTCTGCTCTGGTTTTTATTATTTCTCAGCATTGACTGGGTTTGGATTTGGTTTGTTCTAGTTTTTCCAACTTTTTGGTTGCATTATTAAGCCATTTATTCATGCTCTGATTTTTTTAATGTAAGTACATAGAGCTATAAATTTTCCTCATAGGACTGCTTTCAATATGTCCTGAAAGTTTCGTGTTTTCATTTTCATCTAACTCCAGGAAATTTTTTTCCATTTCTTTATTCATTTCTTCTCTGATCCATTCAACATTTAGTAATGAGTTGTTTCATCTCCAGGAGTATGTGTATTTACTAGAAGTTTGTTGTAAATTTTAAGTTTTATTGCATTGTGATCAGATTGGATAGGAGGGATTTCAATCTTTTTGAATTTGTAAAGATTTGTTTTGTGTCTCAGGATGTGGTCTATTTTAGAAAAGCCCCCATGTGCTGTGGAGTAGAATGTGTATTCTTTGGCATTTGGATAGAATGTTCTGGAGCTATCTCTAACGTACACTTGATGTATGGTGTCAGTTAATTCTGGTGTTTCTCTGTTTATTTGTTGTCCAGGTGACTTGTCTGTTGAAGAAAGTTGGGTATTTAAGTCACCTACTATTAGTGGATTGGTGTTAATCTGCGTCTTTAATTTCAGTAGTAGGTTTGTCGTGAAATTGGGTGCCCCCAAGTTTGGTGCACATTTATTTAAGATAGCAATGTTGGGGCTGGAGAGGTGGCTTAGCAGTTAAGAGCACTTGTTGCTCTTACAAAGGGCCTCGGTTCAGTTCCCAGCACCCACATGGTGGATCACAACCCTCTGTAACTCCAGTTCCAGGGGAATCTAAAGACCTCTTCTGACCTTAGAGGACACTAGACACATACACAGTACACATACATACATGCAGGTAAAACATTTATATACATAAAAAATAAAATAAGTAAATCTAAAATTAAAACTTTTTAAAGGTATAACAATTTTAAAAAGATAGTCTTCTTGGCTAACTGTTCTCTTGAATAGAATGGTGTCCCTCTTTACCTCTTCTTATTGGTTTTATTTTGAAGTCTGTTTGGTTGGATATTAGCATAGAGGCATCTGCTTACTTCTTGGACCCATTTGACTGGAGTACTTTTGTCTATCCTTTCCCTCTATTGTAGTCCTGAGCTTTAAAACTAAGATCCGCTTCTTGTACGCAGCAGATAGGTGGGTTTTGTTTCTTGATCCATTCATCCAGTCTGTGTCTTTTGGCTGGAAAATTGAGTCCACTGATATTTAAAGTTACTACTGAAAAGTGTTAGTTGTGGTCCTCATGCTGCTGATTTCTGGTGGTGGTATGTTCTCAGTGGTCCTCATGCTGCTGATTTCTGGTGGTGTTGTGTTCTCGGTGGTCCTTTGTGTTTTAATAATTAAATTCCATATTTCTTCCCATGGTCTCTGCTATGCTCACTCCTCTCTTCACCCAGAAATAATGCCTTCTATGTTTTCCTTAGGTTTGGTTTGTTGGATGTAATTTTTTAGGCTGTTTATATCATAGAAAGTTTTTTTTTCTCCTTCAAACATGTCGGATAGTTTTGCTGGGTATATTATTCTGTGTTAGCTTTCAAGTCTTTTAGAACATGGGATGTATTGCTCCAGGCTCTTCTGGCCTTCAAAGTTTCCACTGAAAAATCCACTGTTACTCTGATGTGTTTTGCTATGTATGTTGTATTTTTCTCTCTTGTAGCTGTCAGTACTCTTTCTTTGTTATGTATACTTTGTGTCTTAACTATAACATGCCATGGGAATTTTCTTTTCTGGTATTCTCATATGATATTTTGTGTGCTTCTTGTATCTGTATGGGTGTGTCTTTCTCATTTTCTCCTATGATCTTGTAGAAGATATGCTTAATGCCATTAACTTGGGATTCTTCTCTCTCATTGTGCCTATAATTCAAAGGCCTTTCTC
Organism: Peromyscus maniculatus bairdii; assembly: GCF_049852395.1. Classification (NCBI taxonomy): domain Eukaryota; kingdom Metazoa; phylum Chordata; class Mammalia; order Rodentia; family Cricetidae; genus Peromyscus; species Peromyscus maniculatus. Next base: position 46,799,498 of record NC_134868.1, read on the forward strand.
TCTCTCTCTTTCTTTCTTTCTTTCTTTCTTTCTTTCTTTCTTTCTTTCTTTCTTTCTTTCTTTCTTTCTTTCTTTGTGTCCCACATCTCCTGTGTGTTTCTTTCTTGTGAGTTTTTTACATGTTCCATGTTTATTTGGTCTAGATCTCCACTTTTATCGCTGAGACCTAATATTCTGTCTTCTGTTTTATCTATTCTACTTGTAGGGCTTCCCTTTGTGTTTGGACTATTGGGTTTTTCAATTCTGTCTTCATTTCAGACTGAGTCTCCTTCAGTGTTTCTACTTCTCTGTTGAATTCCGTTGTCGAGCACTGGCTTCTCGTTGTCATCTTCACGGCCTTGTGTGCGTGTTCTTGGCCATCACTCGGGAACTTACTCTCCTTTGGCTCTTTCCTCTCATCTCACTGAGCTGTTTGTGTCTTCTTTCGATTCCTTGAAGTCTTTGAGGACTTTTATAATTGTTCTTTTAATGTCTGTGTCCCGGAGGTCATCCGGGTCATTCTCATTGGCAAGCATTTCTGCAGGAATGGCTGCTGGGTTTTAGAGAGAGGATGCTGGCTTGACCTTTCCTATTGTTGTTATTTCTGCAGTGAGCGCTGAGCCTGTGGACGTGCTTTGTTAGCTCTGAGTTAATAGTCAGTGGATCGGCCGGGCGGTGGTGGCACACGCCTTTAATCCCAGAACTCGGGAGGCAGAGCCAGGCGGATCTCGGTGAGTTCGAGGCCAGCCTGGGCTACCAAGTGAGCTCCAGGAAAGGCGCAAAGCTACACAGAGAAACCCTGTCTCGAAAAACAAAAACAAAAAACAAAAAAAAAGTCAGTGGATCTGGGTGGGGAAGATGATAGGATGTGGGGGTGGGGGTGGTCTAGAGGTTGGAAATGACTTGGGTGGAATAAAGCCAGGTGGGCAGAGGGGACTAGGGTGGTATATGGGATCTGCATCCTGTTTTCTTCCTTCCTTCCTTCCTTTTCTTTCTTTCTTTAATTTTTATGTGCATTGGCATTCTGCCTGCATGTCTGTGTGAAGCTATAAGATCTTCTAGTTACAGACAATTGTCAGCTGCCATGTGGTTGCAGGGAATTGAACCCAGGTCCTCTGAAAGAACAATCAGTGCTCTTAACCACTGAGCCATCTCTCCAGCACCTCTGCTCCCTGTTCTAAGCCAGGAGCATGGGAATAGATGAGTGGAGAGTGTGAATATGACATGGGAGAGTGCTGTGGGGTGGTAGATGGTAGAAAGGATACTGGCCTCCTGTGGTGATTTGAAAGAAAATGGCCCCCAAAGGGAGTGGCACTATTTGGAGGTGTGGCTTGTTGATATAGGTGTAGCCTTGTTGAAGGAGGTGTCTCACTATGGGGGCAGGCTCTGAGGTCTCCTATGTTCAAGTAACTGCCCACTTCCTGTTGCCTGTGAGTCAAGATGTAAGGACTCTCAGCTCCTTCTCAGGCACCATGTCTGCTTGCACGCTGCCATGCTTCCTGCTGTGATGATAATGGACTAAAGCGCCACAATGAAAGGTTTTCTTTTATAAGAGTTGCCAACTGTGCAATGGTGGCACACGCCTTTAATCCCAGCACTTGGGAGGCAGAGGCAGGCGGATCTCTGTGAGTTTGAGGACAGCCTGGGCTACAGAGCGAGAGCCAGGACAGGCTCCAAAGCTACACAGAGAAACCCTGTCTCAAAAAACAAAACAAAACCAAAAAAACCAACCAACCAAACAAACAAACAAACAAAGAATTGCCATGGTCCTGGTGTCTCTTCACAGCAATAGAAACCCTAACTAAGACACCCACCCTAGAGCACCCCTAAAGGGAAGGCAGGAATGGCCAGACCAGCCTGAAGAACTGATTGTAGGACTCAGGCTAAATGTGGTAGATTTTGGAAAATGCTTGGATGAAGAGGTCAGGGGTTCTCCAGGGTTAGACTCAGGAGGAGGATATGGGATGTGTAGTGGGTGTGGAGTGGGGTGGAGGAGGCGACACATAGTGTCCTGTGGGTGGCGTAGAGAGTGCAGGTCCTGGTGGAAGCCTGGATATTGGGTACCTCAAGAGAGGAAGTGGCGGAGCTAGGCTGTGTTGGAGGCTAGAGGCCAGGCTGTGCCAGGGCACTGTCTATGGGGGCTGGGTTAGATCCAGCAGGGTGTAGAAAACAAGCGGTGGGTGGTGGGGGCACTCACCAGGCTAGACCCTAGATGAGGATGTGGAAAGTCTGGGCCTGGAGCGGAGTGGTAGAGAGGGAACAAACGGGGGGGGGGGGGCGTGTTTTAAAACTTCATGATCTTAATTTCTAATTTAGGGGGTTGAAACATTGCCTGCTTGAAGCTACTGGACTTCACCCAGAAGCATTGTGTCCTGATTAGGGTTTGTGGGGGCGGGGGGAGGGTTGTTTTGTTAATTTGATATAAGCTAGAGTCATCTGGGAAGAGAGAACCTCAATTGAGAAGATGCCTCCATCAGATTGGCCTGCAGGTGAGTCTGTGGGGCATTTTCTTGATCAATGATTGTTGTGAGACGGCCCAGCCCACTATGAGCAATGTCATCCTGACCAGATGGTCCTTAGAGGTATAAGAAAGCAATCAGAGTGAGCTGTGAGGAGCAAGCCAGTAAGCAGCACTCTTCCATGGCCCCTGCATCAGCTCCTGCCTCCAGGTTCCTCCTGCCTTGAGTTCCTGCTCTGACTTCCCTTCATAATGAACATAGTCCATAAGCTGAAATCAATCTTTTCTTCCCCCAGTGCCTTCTGGTCCTGCTGCTCATCACAGCAGTAGAAACCTCATCAGGATGTTATGGGATGTAGAGTGAGGGGCGGGCACCTGGGGGGCTGCTGAGCTCATTCTATGGGGCAGACTAAGAACTATGCATCCTAGAAAGAAGATCCATTTAGGTAGGAGAGCGAAGTGACAGAGAAGAGCCGTGACAGAGAGACAGCTCGAGATCTGTGGTGGGGGACGGAAAAGCTGTGGCTGCTGAGAATAAAAGGTGCAGAATCATGAGCATCCATCCCTAAGAGAAAGGACAGTCACAGAGTCCAGGGCAGCTGACATCGGAAGGAAATATAGACTGAGGCAGAATCATGAGCATCCATCCCTAAGAGAAAGGACAGTCACAGAGCCCAGGGCAGCTGACATTGGAAGAAGTATAGACTGAGGCAGAATCATGAGCATCCCTAAGAGAAAGGACAGTCACAGAGTCCAGGGCAGCTGACATTGGAAGGAAGTATAGACTGAGGAGAATCATGAGCATCCCTAAGAGAAAGGACAGTCACAGAGCCCAGGGCAGCTGACATTGGAAGGAAGTATAGACTGAGGAGAATCATGAGCATCCATCCCTAAGAGAAAGGACAGTCACAGAGCCCAGGGCAGCTGACATTGGAAGAAGTATAGACTGAGGCAGAATCATGAGCATCCCTAAGAGAAAGGACAGTCACAGAGTCCAGGGCAGCTGACATTGGAAGGAAGTATAGACTGAGGAGAATCATGAGCATCCCTAAGAGAAAGGACAGTCACAGAGCCCAGGGCAGCTGACACTGGAAGGAAGCATAGACTGAGGCAGAATCATGAGCATCCATCCCTAAGAGAAAGGACAGTCACAGAGCCCAGGGCAGCTGACATTGGAAGAAGTATAGACTGAGGCAGAATCATGAGCATCCCTAAGAGAAAGGACAGTCACAGAGCCCAGGGCAGCTGACATTGGAAGGAAGTATAGACTGAGGAGGAACTTAGATGCACCAGCCACAGAGAGAAAAAAAGAACAAAAGTTATGCCGTTAGAAGAGAAAAACAGCTTCCATCAAGGGGAATGAGAGGCCAGAGATGAGAGAGTACACCTGGGCTCTGGGTAGGACTTTTTAATATTATTACTAAAATTTTTCATACAATATATTTTGATCATGGTTTCCCCCTCTCAAATCCTCCCACCTCCTTACCCAAATTTATCTTATTTCTCTTTCTTTCAATAAAATAAAACACAAAAATGAAAATCAAAACAACCAAAAAAATCCAGTAAGACAAAAAATATGCCCAAACAAAACAAGGGTCTTCCAGACACGACAGGACTGAGTGTCGTGGGCTCCCAGAGACCGTGGCAGCACACAGAAGGCCTGCCCGGGTTCAAGCTGGGTGGGGTCCCAGTGCTGAGAGGGGAGGGGCCTCGGTCTCCCACCCCTAACGAAGAGACTACCTCTCATTTATACCCACCAGCGAAGGGAAAACCAGTTCCCTCCAATGGAGTCTCACTGGGTATATGAACCGCTCTGCAGGGCAGGCTCCATGTCCAGGAGTAGCTGGCCAACACAAAATGGAGAGGACTTTTTATAGTCTCCCTGGCCTTAGCAGTCTGTAACAGCTCTGATGCCCAGAAGCAAGGACTTACCCAGGTTGCCCAAATTCTGCCGATTCCCTGCTTCGGCGTGATCCCCAAATATTCATAATATTCATTTTAATGAACATCTGCCCCGTCCCAGGCAGGTACCTAGATCTCATTCATAGACCGATTCGTTCCGGTTCCAATCAGCATCTGTCCATGTGGAGGACGACTTCTTAATTCAGCTCAAACGAACCCATTTCTTGTTCAAGGAAAGGGGGCAATGGACCATCCTTTAATACCATCTATCACGTTCATCTTTATTCATCACATCGGATCCAGTGGGACAAGAAGGTCCCTCCCACAGCAGCGTGGGCTTGCCAGCGTGTCAGCCACTGAGCCACGGGCACAACCACAGCATACTTCCGTTCTTAACTTTTCTTGACCACCTAGAAGCAAACGGTTATGAAGGGTAGACTCGGGAGCTGAGGTGCTGAGACGTCTTCTCTGCCACTGGGCTGACTTTGGGGAGCTGTTCCGGGCTCTCGGGGGCCATGGCCATGACATTTGTAATGTCATCGAGAGTCTGGGCTGAAGGGACATTTTCCAGTTTGTAAGGAATCTCTTCTGTTTTGTAACAGGTGGTGCTAAACGGGATGGCACAGAACACGAGATCCGAGGGCAGCAGGTGAAACTCATTAGATGGCCTGGTGATCACAAACCTGTAAGGGAAGCCAGAGATAAATTCTGAGACCGCCGTTTGGACAGTGTGGCTACAAGCCGTGCCCCAACAAAAGATGACATTGTTCCCCTTTTCCTTCACTGGCACACCGTAACATAACGGGAGGGGTCCTAGAGGTTGACGTTCTTCATCTCTCTACAGCACCCTCACTTTGGCATGGGATCTCAGCTCTCTGAGATCAGTTGTTCCCATCATTTGAATGAGAAGCAAGACTGTGCTTGGGAGGGTCCATCTCTATTGACTTATCCGCCGTCAGTATCCATGCACTAATACTTTCCGTTAGCACAAGTGTGAGCGCTGAGGCAAACTGGGGTACAAGACAGGAAGACTGGGAACACTTGGTCCCAGGTACAATGCCCTGGGTTCCACCCCTGGAAGTGCAAACACGCAAACAAAAACAAGTGCAGGACTTGACTGGGAGAAAGCTCCTTTGACCAGAGAAACCAAACAATACGGTTTGCTTGCTACAACATGCCGGTGTCCTGGTTATTTCGATGTAGATTTATATCTATCTTAACCTGATGTGGATGTCACCGAATTTTATACAGAATGCAGCCTGACCAAAGAATAAATGCATCTGAAAACCCAGACTTCTTTTCGGAAGAAATCTGAGAGAACACCCACAGCCTGGGCCTCCATGAGAAGGCTTTCAGGAGAGGCAGACACCTCAACAAGATGTCAGGTTCAGAGCCAACCTCAGCAGGCATGAGTTAGTACCCAGGACTCATGACCAACATGTAGGCAGGCTGACCTTGTGTGACTTTCACCTGCCCTTCACTGCTCTCCCCAAAGGTCCCCCCTTCCTTAAGTATGCAGACTCGACCTCCCTTCAGCAGATAATCGACTCATCATTTCCCATCTCCTTCCTTGAGGACCTCTCAAACATAAGCTGCGCCTTCTTCCCAAAACCATAGTCTACAGATTTCCGGACCTGTGGGGGCAGGATTCAGAGCTGAGGGAGTGTGGGGCTGGGGAACATATTTTACATAGGAATCATTTCTACTTTCTGCTGCATCCAGAGCATTGCTCCTCCCCACTGTCCTAAAGGGGCGCCAAAGCCACTTACCCCTCCCTACTAATCCTTCCGTGCCATCTACAGACCGCCATGTTTATTTGGGTCTTCGGCACTTGGGCAGCCTTCTCTTCGGAACTCTAGCCCCAGCAACACTGTTCATTCCCAGTGTCTGCGCGGTCTACAACTGTCACCCAGGCTCACGGCTCTGACATCTGCTACCCAGAGTCTCCGTCTCCAAACCACTTTCCTGGTACTTCCTGACTGTTCCTGCTTCCTGACTACGTCCCATGTCAGACATCTTTAGGTTCGGTGAATGAGTCTCCACCCACAGCCTCCCGCCATCCTTCCTCTCTGACTCCCTTACTCGGACTACATCCCATTTCTACTTCATCAGGATTTCCAGTCCTCATCCTTTGACTCTACAATCTGCCGTCGTTCCCCGTATCCACGATGACCCTGATTTCAAATCAATCAGCAATCAATCTGAATTTTACCTCTTCTCGAATCTGTGTCCTGTCTGCACGAAGAAATCTTCATGCTAAGAACCCCCACAGACAACCTTATGTTATTCATTTGTCCCTTCCCTTGTTACTATAATGTTCTTCCTTCTCTTCTTCCTCTCCTCCCCCTTTCTCCTTCTCACTTGAGCCCGCTCTTTTGAGTAATTTTCCTTGTCCTCTGCCTGGAATGGTTCCACCAACCTACTCCTACCCTTTCATTTTTCCATTTCTCCCTGGCTACTCCCTGCTTTCGTTCTGGTGACAGACAGTCCTGACTGGAACTGCTGTTCTTGACTGCGTGCGTGCCTCTCCCTTTCTCTTCCCTTTTCCCTCTTTGATCCAGACAGATGTTTTCTCTTTCCCACAGCTGGCAGAATGATCTCCTTTGAACAAAACTGGAGTCTGAACACAGTACACTGACGATTTAATAATACAAACCACCATGACCAGAAGGAAGCGTTCATTAGACATTTCCCAATGAATCCAGCAGGAAGCGAGGGCATCTCTCTGATGTAGACAGTGGCTTCGTGGATGGAGGTAGGTCATAGAAGAACTTTTATTTAGAGCCTATATTTTAGTTTTCAATAGGGACAGAATCTGCTCTCCTTACGAGGTTCACAGGATTCGGATCACATGCTTCCTGTTGTTTAGACCCAGTCTTCCATATTCTTACGTCATTATCTAGCCCCTGCATCCTGACATGCAAAGGCTGGTCTGGAGCTCTGGACTTGGCTTTCACTGAGACAAAGGAGCCTTGGTTCCCATGCTTAAAAGATGGCTAGCACTTTTCCAATCAGCATACTCCCCTTTTGTTTTCGAGGCTGTGTTCGCCGTCATCCATCACACGGTATAAGCCAACACATAGGATCCCATAATTATCTAATGAGCCACAGAACAGCTGTCCAAAGGTTTTTCTTGGCTGGAAAGAGAACAGAACAACAGGAGTTTGCTGAACACTTTAATCGAACAGTTTCAAGAACTTCTTTGAGTTTGGTTCACCTGCTCTCTGCTGCAGACATCTAGAAGACCTAATAGCCATTCATCTGCCTGTGGCGGCAGTGTGAAGTGGGCAGTCACAGAAGTTTGGGATTAGTGATCCCTTTATCACTCTGGCTTTCCCAGAAGCCTCTGGTGGGTGTAGTGTGGCACACGCTCTTGAATGTTCTTTTCCTGTTGCTAGCTTTGGCCGCCATTAAGAATTAATCATATGCCGGGCGTGGTGGCGCACACCTTTAATCCCAGCACTCGGGAGGCAGAGGCAGGCTGATCTCTGTGAGTTCGAGGCCAGCCTGGGCTACCAAGTGAGCTCCAGGAAAGGCGCAAAGCTACACAGAGAAACCCTGTCTTGAAAAAACCAAAAAAAAAAAAAAAAAAAAAAAAAAAAGAATTAATCATGAGTAACAGGTTCAAAAACTCAGTTTTAGGGTAACCTTCTGGGAGTCTCAAGCATTCCTGCTCAAAAGCTCTCTTCAGCAAGGTCATAGTTCAAAGGCAGGGGCAGACAGGTTAGATGCACCTGGAATGGCCAGGTAAAGTACTGCTCAGCTCTGTGCTTCCTCTGGGCCTATCCCTCACCAGGCAAGTGCAGGTGAGAATAATGCAGATGGTATTTGCACCTGGAATTCGCAGGCACAGGCAGGCCATGCTCATTTGGGCAGTATATGCTGGGACATGTGCAGAGAGTGCAGAGGTCTAAAGAGCATGCTCCTTGGAAGGGGCCCCGCTGATATCCACTGACTCTACAAAAGATGCCTCCATGTTCATGTGCATTCTGATAATAACACTGGATAGGTGGATGCAGGGTCACTCAAAACTAAAACAGAAAGCCTAACACTGAGAAGTAGACCGTTTGTGATCAGGTTCCTCAATGCACTCTGGTTCCTCAATGAAGAGCTGCCACCCCCCAAAGTTGCCCACGGTGTTATCTTGTTATAGTCTGCCTGTATCGTGGGCCAAGACAGTGCCAGCGTATTCTATGAACCAGTGACATTCTTAGACTCCGCCACAGAGTTCTGCCTGAACGCAGCTAGCCTCACCAGAAGTCTTTAGCATTGTGGGTATTGAGGCAATAATCAGAACCTGGACCACACTCCTTAGCTGGACCCCTACTGTGACATGGTTGAAACTGTGGTGGCCTCAGTAAGCCTCAGTGTCTTTAAATGATCTGTTAAATGAAATTAGTTACCAACTCAGGTCATCCCTGGACAGATTAAACACAAGAGACGGAGGCAGATACAGAAGAGATCTAGGGCTTCTGGGAAGGCTGCGGTCAAGGGGGCTGAGGTCTCCAGAGGACAACAACCTTGCTGCTGCATCGTCTCATGACAAGGTCAATGGGCAAGAGAGGCCACATGTAGGAGAGAAGGGAGGAGCCAAGCCCATCCTTCTATGGATCCCCCACTTCTGCTAGTGACAGCTAGCCCATCACACCCCATCAGTCTTTAATGGCTCATCCTTCAACACTGTTGCATTAGGGACTGAGTTTCTAATCTATAGGATCTATAGTGGATCTATAGGGGACACGTTTGGACAAAGTGTTGGGCCTCTCTGACAGTGCGTGGAGCTTTAGCTGGAGGATGGAGAGAAGAATTTCTTCCTCTACCTCTTGAGATTGTTGCAAAGAATAAACACAACCGATAAAAATGTACTGTGTATAGACATTGTAGCTATAACACTGTATTGTATTCAACATTTACTAATTATTATTTCTGTGCTAAGTGACTTATGAATTCAAGCAGTCTAGACCATCGAGACTCAGAGAGTTAAGGAAGTAGGAAATCAAGTCGACTCACCTTAATGTCTGAGAGAATGGTTTTGTCTAAAGAGAGAAGCCCCAGCTTACACCGTGCCCTCCCAGAGAGGATTGTGGCACAGCTTTCATGGAAACCATAGTGCTTCTCCTTAACCAGATACTGTTCCATCTGAGAGCTGATACCTCCCGTCACCAGCATCTGAAGTAATTCCAGGACATGATAGTTGTAGAAGGCCTGAAAAGCAAAGGCAAGCCAGGTGTGGAATCAGAAGGGCCGGCACATGAATGGTGGGGGTGTTGGGATATGGAGATTTAGTAGGCATCACCATTCGATGGGCCTCATGGTGCAGGACACGGCTTTTCATGGTCACTGTGGAAATCAAGGGCAAGTTGGCAGATTGGGTAGAGAGCTGGGCTGGTCAAAGCAAGGAGAAAAAAAAAAAATCAGTGAGGCGGGTCTAGTTCCTACAGCGCCGACGCTGGAAAGTGAATACCGGTGCTGATCTCCAGAGCCCTCTCCCTCCGTAAGTGAGCAGTGTAGTGTGTCAGGTCACAGTCCTCAAGGATCTTCAATGTACATTTTTAAATGTACATATAATTAATGAGATCGATTTTTCCTTGAGGTCACACTGACATTTCTGTCATCTATTCTTGAGTTTTGTAAGAGTTGCCTTGGTCATGGGGGGGGGGGGCGGTCTCATCATGGGGATGTGAATTTACTTACATTCCTTGTTTATAGCCATGCAGCAATGCCACACAGAAACACATGGGATTCCCGTGGTTCTTTTCACCACAGTAGTAGGACAGGTGTCAGATCAACAAGCAGAGTTTTGGAATCTTTGGTGTCTCAGTCACTGTTCTGCTGCTGTGACAAAACCCCATGACCAAGGCAACTCTTATAAAAGACAGCACTCAATTGGGGGCTGGCTTACAGTTGCAGAGGTCCGTTCATTATCATCATGGCAGGGAGGATGGTAGATACATGGGCAGACACGGTACTGGAGAAGTTGCTCAGAGTTCTACATCCTGAGCCATAGGCAGAGAGGGAGACTCTGGGCTTGGCAGGGGCTTTTGAAACCTCAAAACCCACCCCCAGTGACACACTTCCTCCAACAAGGCCACACCCTACAAATCCTTTGAATCCTTTCAAACAGTGCCCCTCCCTGGTGACTAAACATTCCAACATTTGGGACTGTGAGAGCCATTCTTAGTCACAGCAGACATGTGGCATCCAGATGAAACCAAAAGAGGAAATGGCGACAAGTTCTCACACAGAAACAAGCTGGAGTCTAGACAATCGGAGGTGTCTCCACAAACTCCCTCTCAAGAATGACGGCCACAACCTTTCTTATGTAGTAGGTTCTCTCAAGCTGACAGAACATGTATTTTTCTAAGAGTTTTATTTATTGTTTACTTTTCAGGTTGACATGACAAAGGAATGGCTTCCGTGATGGCGTCTGAGTATATATATGTGTCTTTATATTTTCTTCCCGGTCCTCCTCATGCTCCTCTGCCATCCAGCTGGTTTCCTTTACTCCCCCAGTTAACCCTTGCTTTCCTATTACATATATTCTATTGCCTTGTATATTCCCACCTCTCTTAATATCACACTCCCCTCTCATGACCCCCTCGTTTCATGACCTAAACACATACACACACACACACACAAACACCCCCTCCACAAATATGCAAATGTACACACACAAATACACACACAGAGATATTACACACATATATGTATATAAAACTTTAGATTCTGTACACAAAAGAAACATGGAGTTTGTCTTTCTGCATTTGCCTTATCCCAGTTAACATAGTGATTTGTGGGTGCATACCTTGTCCTGTGACTGTCATGGCTTCATTATTTCTATGGCTGCAAACAATTCTACTGTGCTTATGTGACACATTTTATTCATTATTCATATGTCGATGGATATCTGGCTGGTTGTATTCTCAACTGTTGTGAACGGTGCAGCTATAAATATTAACGTATAAGAACTTCTGAAGTACGATGGCTTGGAGCCCTTTGGCTATATGCCTAGGAGTTAGTTGGATCACATAATAGTTCTAATTTAATTTTTGTTTTACTTAAAAATATCAATTTTAGAAGAAGGCCAATTTTTTAAAAATATTTACCACTTTTTTCTTAAAAATTGATTTAAAAAAAAAAGAATGCCAATTCTAATTATATATAAGTTCCTTAAGATGTATAGTCTTTGGGTCTGGAAATGGTGTGTGATGTTTTCATTTGCAAGTTTTTTAATAAGAAAGTTCATTAAATTTTTTCTGTGTGTACATATGTGTAAAAAGTGCATGCCCACGTGGGTGCTGGTCCATGCTCCTGTGTGGGAACGTGGAGGCTAAAGGGAGGAACTGGGTGTGTGTCTGCTGTCACTCTGGGCTTTACTACTTTGAAGGCAGGATCTCTCACTGCCTCTGGAGCTTACATTACTTTGGGTAGGCTGGCAGCCAGCAAAACCTAGCAACTCTGTGCACCACCACCAGGCGTGCACCGGTCCACACTCAGCCTGTTTTGTAGATCCATCCCCACTGGGCATGCACGGGTCCACACTCAGCCTGTTCCGTAGATTCATCACCACAGGGCATGCACGGGTCCACACTCAGCCTGTTCTGTAGATCCATCCCCACGGGTCATGCACGGGTCCACACTCAGCCTGTTCTGCAGATGCTGAATTCTAAGCTCTGGGCCCCATATACTTGCACAAGTACTCAGAACCATCAAGTCATTGCCCAGCCAGAGTTTTAGATTTGGGGGGAGTCTGCACCCCGATTTCCAGGGTGTCTGCAAAAGTTTACTTCCCTATCAGCTGTGGGTAGGGTCCATCATTCCCTGCATCCTGGCCAGCCTTTGCCTCATTTGTTTGGATGGCCATTCTGCCTGGGACGAGAGAAGCCCAAAGCAGTTGAATCTTCATTTCCTGATGGCGGAGGATTTTAGAATTGTTGGTGGTGCTCTCCATTGTATTTTCCGTTTGATTTTTTTTTCACTTCCCACCCTTTGGTTTTTCTTCAAAAATGTCACTTTTCTTACTACACTTGCTTTCACCTGGCTGACTTTGCTCATCTTTCTGACTCTCTTGTCCAGCCGTTCTCACTTCTCCTTCCCCGTCAAGGGCCTGGGGTTGGATCCATCGGCTGCTGTGTCCTCCTTCGGGTCACTGACCTAGTCCTCACCTGGGATGTTACCTATTTGAATGTTTGAGCAGTTGATGAATTCTGACGTTTCAGAGGCTCCATGCTGCCTTGCCCTGCTGTGTGGAGTGGCCGTTTGCACATCTTTTGGTTCCGATGCCTTTCCGATTAGTGTGGATCTTCTCAGTGAACAGCCTGCCCTGGAAAGCTCAGCTTCAGCACGGGCAGCAGGAAGGGAACGGCCCTGCAGCACTCTGTCAGCTCCCACAAGACAGACAACACTTAGATCATTTATGGTGTGCTAGTGTATTACCACAACCAAACAGCAAAACGGCTGAAGAATGTGGTATGGAGTTAGAAAGCATCCAGGGCAAGTGTAGAAATAGTAAACGAAGCAGAAGAAAAGCCACGTTAAAAACACAAAAGGAGAAAGAAGGAGAGTGGAGGAGAATGGCATGAAGGAGAAAAAAAGGAAAGAACACGCGATTGGGGAAAAATAGAAAGCTAAATAAAAAGAAAAAAAAGAATTTTCAATAGTGAAAAGGTTTCAGAAACAAAACTAGATAAATATAAGGAGATAAAAACTAGAAACAGAGTATTTTAAAAGACAAAGATGTCAAGATACTTTTAAATGTAGACAGGAAAGCTGGGCGGCGGCGGCGGCGGCGGCGGCGGCGGCGGCGGCGGCGGCGGCGGCGGCGGCGGCGGCGGCGGCGGCGGCGGCGGCGGCGGCGGCGGCGGCGGCGCACACCTTTAATCCCAGCACTCGGGAGGCAGAGGCAGGTGGATCTCTGTGAGTTCGAGGCCAGCCAAGCCTGTTTAGAGTGAGTTACAGAGTGAGTTCCAGGACAGCCAGGACTGTTTCACAAAGAAACCCTGTCTTGAAACAAACCAGGAAAAAAAAATATATATATATATATATATACAGGAGGTGAAGAAATATGGAGGTCACAGAATACAAAAGGAAACTCAGGAAAATAATAAATGTCCCCCAAATAGAAACTTGCATAAACAAGATTAGATGAATACATAAAGCAAAAATATAAATAAATGAAAAATAGAGCTGGGCGGTGGTGGCACACGCCTTTAATCCCAGCACTTGGGAGGCAGAGCCAGGCGGATCTCTGTGAGTTCGAGGCCAGCCTGGTCTACAGAGCGAGATCCAGAACAGGCACCAAAACTACACAGAGAAACCCTGTCTCAAAAAACACAAAATAAATAAATATAAATTAATTAATTAATTAATAACTGAAAACAGTGCTGTAAAAATCGTGTTAACCACGTGGGAAAACAAAGGACTCGTGTGAGGGATAAAAAGATGAGGTACTGAGGCGGTTACGTTCTGGGTCCTTGAACACTGGAGACTGCCATGCATGGGGAGGTCAGTGAACATGTGGCTTCCTTCTTTCCGGGTCTGTGCTGTGGTTGGGTCTGTGTTGCTTACATATCTACTGTCCGGCTCCTCTGTCTTCCTGTGACTGGTTTCCTCCTTTGCTTATCAGTGGCCTCTGCTGGCCGCACTCTGCTTTGCATTCTGTGTGCTGGGCAGTTTCTCACGTCCCTGACCCAGATTTTATCATCTGGGCAAGCTGCTTTAGCTGGCGATGTCTCCTAAGTGTGCTGCGGACACAGGAGCCACACAGACAACTGACAGCCACTGGTAATGATACAGGCAGATACTGCCTCTGTACTTTCAAGGCTCTTTCTGGAGGGATAGTACTGTATCATCTACGCTCTTGGAGCTTCAGAGTTCTTGGGCTCGGCAGCAGTGGACAAGCACATGGCTTCAGAATTTGATCCACCTGCTGATGTCATGCTGATAACTATGAAAAGTACAGGGCAATTCTCAGTTGGTGAGATCTGTTTCCAGCCCTAACTGCAGGGCTACTTTCCTAGTGTAATACTTTGTAGCCAAGAGAGGACTCAGCATTAGCCAAGAGGCTACAGAAAGAAAATAGAGATATAATTACTAAAACATAAACTACCCCCTAAGAACATTGTGGGAGCCTACAAAAGCTTCCGTGAGATCTCAGCTTGCTTTACACAGCAGGGCTGCATTTAGGGGATGGTTTGACCACAGGCGTGGTCACCAGGTGTCTGGGATGGTCTGCCCTCGGCTGTGCTGGGGGGAGGTCTTTTGTTCCACCCCTTGACATTCCTTTAAAAGCCCTTCAGAAGCCGGGCGGTGGTGGCGCACGCCTTTAATCCCAGCACTCGGGAGGCAGAGGCAGGCGGATCTCTGTGAGTTCGAGGCCAGCCTGGGCTACCAAGTGAGTTCCAGGAAAGGTGCAAAGCTACACAGAGAAACGCTGTCTTGAAAAACAAACAAACAAACAAACAAACAAACAAAAAAACAAAAAAAGGCCCTTTAGTAGAGACAGAAGGGGCCGTGAGTTTTGACTCAGGCCCTCCCAAGGCTATCCTATGTTTCTGCCTCTCTCCCTCTACATTTCTATCTACATATTCCTCATTTCTCCCTACTCAAGAGTACCCTGGGGATAAAAAGAGGGAGCAGGTCTCCCTCAGAACACTAACAGCCCCAAACCAACAAAATGACAGCAAACAATAGAAACATATTTCAATATTAATGGCCTCAATCCCCAGTCAAAAGACACGGGTTAGTTGAATGAATTAAGAAAAAAAAATCCATCATTTTGTTGTCTACAGGAACCTCATCGTCATGAACAGGCATCACCTTAGAGTGGAGAGATGGAAAAAAAGTTTTCCAAGAACAGGACCAGAAAATGAGCAAGCATCATTATCCCCACATCTGACAAAATAGAATTCAAATCAAAACCAGTCTGAAGAAATAAAGGACACTTTATCCCAATCAAGGGACAAAATCAATGAAGAAGGCATTATAATCTTAAACATATATGCACCAAACTCTGGCATACCCAATTTCATAAAAAGTGTACTACTGGATTTCAAGACACAAATTTATCCCAACTCAGAAGTAGTCAATACCCTAGTAGTAGTAGGTTTTAGTACCCCACATTCTCCCATAGATAAGTCATCTGGACAACAAATAAAAGGAAACATCAGAATTCAATTATACAACATATCAAATGGGCTTCACAGTTACATAGTATTCTACCAAAACACCGAAGAATATACAATCTGCTCAGTACTCCATGGAAGCCTCTCTAAAATAGACCACATACTGGGACACAAAAAAAATCTCAATAAATACATAAAGACTAAAATAATTCCATATACCCTATGTGACCGCAATACAATAAATGTTAATATCAACAGCAAACAAATCTCTAGTAACTACACAAACTCATGGAGATTAAACAATTCACTACTGAAGAATGGATCAAAGGAGAAACTAAGAAATTAAAAATTCTTGGTAAATGAAAACAATACAACAATACCTCTGGAACACATTAAAAGTAGTTCTAAGAGTGAAAGTTATAATTCTAAGTACATGTCTGAGTTAGGGTTTTTATTGCTGTGAAGAGACACCATGGCCACAGCAACTCATAAGGAAAACATTTAGGGGCTCACAGTTTCAGAGGTTCAGTCAATTATCATCATGGTAGGGAGCATGGCAGGCAGACCTGGTGCTGGAGAAGTAGCTGAGAGTCCTACATCTTGCAGACAACAGGAAGTCAACTGAGACACTGTGTGGCATCCTGAGCATAGGAAACCTCAAAGCCCGCCCCACAGTGACACACTTCCTCTAACAAGGCCACACCCATTCCAACAAAGCCCTATCTCCTAATAGTGCCACTGCCTGTGAGATTATGGGAGCCAATTACATTCACACTACTATAGTACAATTAAAAACAAAAATGAGTACAAATAAATCATTTGATGGTACAACTCAAGAATATGGAAAAACAAGAACAAAACAAACCCAAATCCAGTAGATGGGGGAAAAATAATAAAAACCAGAGCAGCTATTAATGAAACAGAAATAGACAATACAAAGAATCAATTAATCCAAAAGCTACATTTTTTGTTTTGTTTTGTTTTCCCCCGGAGACAGAGTTTCTCTGTGTAGCTTTGTGCCTTTCCTGGATCTCACTCGGCAGACCAGGCTGGCCTCGAACTCACAGAGATCTGCCTGGGTCTGCCTCCCGAGTGCTGGCATTAAAGGTGTGTGCCATCACACCTGGCTGCAAAAGCTCCTTTTTAGAAGGTAAACAAGATTGACAGAGCATTAGCCCAGAGAGAGAGAGAGAGAGAGAGAGAGAGAGAGAGAGAGAGAGAGAGAGAGAGAGAGAGAAGAGAGGAAGTAGTTGAACGACTGAAACCTGTAACAGTAAGAAGACCGAAATAGTAATAAAAAGCCTTCCAACTGAAAAAGCCCAGGATCAAATGGATTCACAGGAGGATTCTACCAAACCTTCAAAGGAGAGCTACAACTTCTTAAATTATTAAAAAGAAGAGAAGAGGAAGAAAGCACCCCTAAATCCCTTCTGTGAAGGCAGTATCACCCTAACACCCTAATACCAAAACAGGTACAGACACACACACACACACACACACACACACACACACACACACACACACACACAAAAAAAAAAAAAAAGGAAAAATACAGGCCAATATCCCTGATGAACAGAGATACAAAAATTCTCAATAAAATACTTTAAAAAACTGAATACAGGCATAGAAAGATCAACCACCACTGAGCTGGCTTTGTCCCAGAGATGGACGTCAACACACCCAAGTCAATCAATATAATAAATCATATAAATGGCCCTAAAGACAAAAATCACGGGTTGGGGATTTAGCTCAGTGGTAGAGTGCTTGCCTAGCAAGTGCAAGGCCCTGGGTTCGGTCCTCAGCTCAAAAAAAAAAAGGAAAGACAAAAATCACATGATAATTTCAATAGATGCAGAAAATTCAACATGCGTTCATGACAAAAAGCGTCCTGGGGAATGGGATTGGAGGAAACTTACCTAAACTTAATCAAGGATATATATGACAAACACAGGCAACATTATCCTGAATGGAAGAAAAACAAAGCAATACCATTAAAATCAAGAACAAGACGGGACTGTCCAGTATCAAGACTCCTTTCCAGTACAATGCCTGGACTAGAAGCTAGAGTAATAAGACAAAAAAAAAAAAAAAGGAAAATAAAGGGATACAAATGGAGAATACCGTCAAATTATCCCTCTTTGCAGATAACAGGATAGTATACAAAAGGTATTCCAAAAATTCCACCATGGGGCTGGAGAGATGGCTCAGCGGTTAAGAACAATGGCTGCTCTTGCAGAGGACCCGGGTTCAATAGCCAGCACCCACATGGTGGCTCACACCCATCTGTTACTCCAGTCCCAAGGGATCCAACGCCCTCTTGTGCCTTCTGAGGGACTGCACTTACACTTACACACACACACACACACACACACACACACACACACTGGAAAATAAATAAAATTTTAAAAAAGATTGAATAGTTGGAAGAGAAGGCACCAGGTGGGTGTCTGGTGGTTCGAGATCCAAACTCACCTCCTTAGCATAACGATGCTGTCTGCACTGATACTCCATTACCGCTCACGCCCTCATCCATTTAGCCAAGACACAGTCCTAAGCTAAACATGTAGTACTAGGGGATCTTAGGGGTTGGTCGATGGCCAGTGTTGCTTTTGACCTCATGTGCTGAACACTTCTATAGGAACACTTTTGTGGCCTTGTCTCTTTCCCATAGACCTCACCATGGCTTTAGAATATCTATTCTTGGTTGTTTTTATATATAAAAATTGGAACCCCTTCCCCCAAGGCCCGTATTTTCCTCTCCCCCAGCCTTTGACCTTGTGATCCATGTTCAAGTCGGGCTCTGCTGTCTCGTGCACAGTGCCCAGCACAGTACAGGTGTTCGCCATTTCAGAACGGATTCGCCTTCAGGGAATCCTGTGATGGATGCCAAGGATCTGCTTACGGCTAAAGAACTACTGAACCATCACCGGGCACTTCAAATGGATCCCAAGAGAGGAGCAATGCAGAGAGAGATTTGGCTTAGAGCTGAGCAAACCTCATGCTCCTACTCCAAGGCCAAGCCTTTCCCCTTGGAAGTCCTGGGTCCCCTTATGGTGATTTCTACATGAACTCTTGGGGTGACCTACTGAGCTCTAACACTTGGTCTGCCCAGATGAATTCCAAGATCCATGTTTGGTACCCATCCTCCCAGTCATCTAGGACTCCCCCCCCCCCAGGCAAGACTGCAAGATTATAATCTGGAAAATTTGAAAAGACGAAATAATGCCTGTGAAGTTGCCTTTTTGAAAATTAATAAGAGGTTAGAGCCAGGTGGCAGTGGCGCACGCCTTTAATCCCAGCACTCGGGAGGCAGAGGCAGGCGGATCTCTGTGAGTTCGAGGCCAGCCTGGGCTACAGAGTGAGATCCAGGACAGGCACCAAAACTACACGGAGAAACCCTGTCTCGAAAAAGGAAAAAAAAAAAAAAAAAAAAAGAGGTTAGAACTGTGAGCAGTGGCCTCTCCGTGAGGGGCTTGCTCAAGGGGACTCTTGACTCAGCTGCACCTACCGTGGCCAGAAGCGAATCCAAGAAGTTGCCTGAGAAGACAGTGCCCGTGGAAAAGGAAGTGCTGAGGTGCAGGCTAGCCCCTTTGAGCGCCCCGTCCAGTCCTCCGATCTGCTCAATGAAGTGGATGTTGGAGGGATTCTCTGTAAGACAAGATGCAAAGGCAAGGCCAGCGCACACACACGGGAGGATGAGAGATGGCTGCCTGCCGTCCTCAGCTCAGTCCTCCCTGGCACAGCGAAGCTCTCTGGCGGAGCGCGCGGTGCCTCAGCGACTTCCCTTTGTGCCGTTCTGTGGTAACTCAATCAGTACAGTGCTTGCCCCACACTCGGGAAGAGCCATTTGAGCCTAGAATTTATGGGTTGTTTTTTTTTTTTTTTTTTTTTTCAAAAGGGCACCATGGGGCTGCAGAGATGGCTCAGGGGTTAACAGCACTGGCTGTTCTTCCAGAGGACCCGGGTTCATGTTCCAGCACCCACGTGGCGGCTCACAACTGTCTGGAATTCCAGTTCCAGGGGATCCCACACTCTCTTTTGGCCTCTGTGAACACCAGACATGCGTGTGATACACAGACATACACACAAATTACAATAATAACAATAAATAAAACAAGGAGAAGCTGGGCCTGGCGAACCATGCTTATGCCCCAGTGCTGGTGGTATGGAGGCAGACGGGCCCCTGGGGCTCTCTGGACAGTTGCACTAGCTCACTTGGTGAGCTCCAGGCCAACGAGAGACCCTGTCTCAAAAAACAAAGGGGTCTAGAGAGATGGCCCAGTGGGTAAAGACACCTGCTGCCAAGCTTGATGACCCGGGTTTGATCCCTGGGACCCATGTGGTGAGAGGAGAGGACCACCTGCCCCATGGTGTCCTCTAACCTGTCCATACACACACCAGAAGACTTTGTCTGAATTCTGCTGGGTCATTCAAACCAGAGGCCCCCAAATTCCTCCCGACTCTCCCACAGGGTGCATACGCTCTACCAAAGCCAGGCCGAGGCTCCCAGTTCAGCCTGACCCTTTCCAGCAAAGAAGAGCAAAGACTGAGCAGGTGACTTGTTAGTTAAGCGGTGGTGGGTGTCTGTCTCCAGAAGGTCTTGGGCTGAACAAAGCCTGTGGTCCCTGCCAAGTGGTAGAACATACCTCCTCACCTCCCCACCCCCTGAATGTACCATTCCTTCTACTTATATGTTTAATTGTTATATCCTGGGAGTCAGAGACGGTTAAAGAGAAGAAACAAGATCTGCATTAAGTTTGCGGCCGTCTAAGCGAGTAGACTGACAGGTGCCGCTTCAGTTGCTTGGAACGGACTTCCGTGGACGATGTCTCCATTTGGGTAGAAGCCCAGTGGGCATCCAGATGGCACCAAAAGGTTTCTGGGCCCCGTTCTGGTTCCCTGGTCCTCTGACTGTGGATTCTAGAAAGAACTTGAGGCGCCATAAAAATCTCTCCCTTGAATATTCCGCTTCTAAGGCAACTTACTCAGTTCAGTGAGAATGGGGATCTGCTGGTACCTTCTTTTCCCATCATGTTTACTAAAGGTGGGTACAGCCTTGGCTTCTGCAGACATCCGAGAGAGGATAAGAACAAATGAACAGCTCGCAAACCTTGGCTGGATATACAGTAACACTATGTAACCCAGTGCTTTAGCTCAGCAAAGTTACTTTCTGGTCCAAAGCCCAAATTCTCTCTGTATTTAGAAAAAAGTTGACTATAATTGTCCCTTGGTATCTCCAGGGAGTGGAGTCCCTGTAAGTGCCAATCCTTGGAAGCTCAAGCCTTTTCCTGGAAAATGCCAATTATGTGCATATCTCTGGTGCCCATTCTCTCAAATACCCTACCTAACTTCAGATGGCCGCTAACCCCTACTACAATGTAAATGGCTAGAATAATGTTTACACAATAGCGATGGAAGGTCTGTAAATGTTTAGATGTTTACTATAGATGCCTTTCCCCTGGAATACCTTCTGTCTGTGGTTGGGGATAAATCCACGGATGCAGAACCCACAGTTCAGAGGGTCAACTGTATTCAGTCTCTACTCTTTTTGAAAGGGATGGTACATGGTGTGTGTGTGTGTGTGTGTGTGTGTGTGTGTGTGTGTGTGTGTGTGTGTGACAAAAGTCTCTGACTAGTAAGGTATTAGTGTTTGAGTAATATCTCAGCCACATTAATATACTTATATTACTTCTAGGAAGCTACTGCTGAGTTGACACTGTCACTTCAGGCGTGCTTCTGGAGACCCCACAATGGGCTTCTGGCCCCTAATACTATCTGCCGCTTCAAGATCCTCTGGAGGATACTGCTGTGTCTCCTTTCCGCTCCTCAGAGCCGAGCGGCACCTGCCTCTGAGAACCCTGCCTTTACCTGGAATGCCTTGGGATTCTGTAAGGACTAGTCTTTGATGTGGAGGAGGTAACCATCAGAGTCCTGCACTGTCTAGATTTGTCAACCTGTTCCCCACGCAATATGGCAGGGTAGTAATCAGAGCATGACCGGCAACCCTTCAGGCTTCCCACAGACATGTCCAGGAAGTCTGGTGCTCTTACGGATCCTTTGGAGAGTCCTCACTTCCGTCCCCACAACCCCAACCTCCCGGGATGAATCTCTACGGAAAGGTTAGGCTGGCTTCCTATGTGAGTTTATCAGAATGTCAAGATGCCGAAGATTTCCCGACCCTATAAAAGGCTCACCAGACATGAGGGGCAAGCTTCCTCAATCTCGGTCCTGTGGACCTTTAGTGTGGGGCTGCCCTGTGCACTGAAAGTTTAACAAACAGCATGGGTGAACTAACCAAGAGATGGTAGCAGCTCTCCAGTTACAACAACCAAAACTGTCACCTGGGGAAACCCAAAGGAGGCTGTCCACCATCAACTGGTGCATTATGGGCCAACCTCCAGCCCTGATATAGAAACTAATACATCACAGAAAATAGGCATCTTTTTTTGCTGAATTAATAAAAGGTGGAAAATTACTAGCTATTAAAAAAAAAAAAAACATTTGGCTGAGTGTGGTGGGCACACCTTTAACCTCAGCACTCAGGAAGCAGAGGTAGGTAGAGCTCTGTGAGTTCAAGGCCAGCCTGGTCTATAGAGTATGTTCCAGGACACAGTGAGACCCTGTCTCAAAGAAAAAAAAATAGAATAAAAAATTCTAAATCTTTCTATCCTATAAAGAAAGTTAAGGTTTTAATAACTGAATAACATCCTTAGTTGCTATGCTTTCCAATATTAGATTAACAGCAAAAATAATGCCTCTTACATTTTAGTGCTTTTTTTCTTAAAACAGGAAACCAGCACATGTGAATTCTACCTTGAAGATGGATATGGGTTTTCATATGACTTAGAATTCCAGAGGAGATAACTGGGTTACTCCTACCATAATATTGTCAGAGTCAGAAAACCTGTGACTTCTGTCCCAATTAACTACCACCTCCTCCTCCTCTTCCTCTTCCTCTTCCTCCTCCTCCTTCATAGGAAAGTTGCTCAGGGACGATTTAATTATCTTTCCTTACCCCACCCTCCCTAGGCTCTTCCCCTCGGGAGTCGTTCTGACCTGGCTCTGAAGGCCTCTGGGTAGGGCCGCTGACCCGCAGGGATTGGATGTTGAGGGTGGCCATGATGTTCTCGGTGTCCACCAGAATCTGGCTGCTCAGTGGCTTGGATGGGGCGGCTAAGACAGCACACATGGAGCATTGCTCTATGTTGACAGCATGCAGATCTCCAGTGTAGAGTGCGGATCCCTAAGGAGAGAGAATTCCACATTGTGAAGGTGTGGTCAGATGGGCATCTCGGAGGTCACGGTTCACGGTGGCGGGTCTTTGTGGGTGATGCAGTGTTTCAGCTAAAGCCTCCCCACTGGCTTGTCTTTAAAACTTAGTTTCCAGATGTCTGATACACTGTCCTGATCAATAGTTAATATCTTCTATGAACTGATGTCACAGACCCCTCTCAGAGGACAAGTTTGGATGAGACAAAGGGGAATGATGGGGAGCAAAAAATCCATTTTGACAACCCAAGTAAGAGAAAAGAAAGTACCTTTAATCCCAGCACTCGGGAGGCAGAGGCAGGCGGATCTCTGTGAGTTCGAGGCCAGCCTGGGCTACCAAGTGAGCTCCAGGAAAGGCGCAAAGCTACACAGAGAAACCCTGTCTCGAAAAACCAAAACAAAAAACAAAAAACAAAAAAAAAAAAAAAAGAGAAAAGAAAGCAAAAGAGAACCCCAGGGATGAAAAGGTCAAAGAGAGGAGGCATCATGGAGCTGAAGGTCAATTCTATACCTCTCACCCTTGCTAGCAGGCCATCCTGCTTGCATTCTCCAAATAGCTAGGAATGGAGCCCCACCTTTAGGAAGCTTGGGGTTTGTCTTAGTTAGCATTTCTATTGCTGTGATAAAACACCAGGACCAAAAGCAACTTGGAGAGGAGAGGGTTTATTTGACTTACACTTCCACATCCATTTCACCACAGAAGGAAGTCAGCGCAGGAACTCAAGTAGGGCAGGAACCCAGAGGCAGGAACTGAAGCAGAGGCCATGGAGGAGGGCTTCCTACTAGCTTACTCCTCAAGGCTGTGTGACCTGCTTTTTACAGCCCCCAGGGCCACCAGCCCAGCAGTGGTACCACCTACAGTGACTTGGGCCTTCCCATATCAATTATCAATCAAGAAAATGTACCACAGGCCAAACTGGTGGGGGCATTTTCTCAGTTGAGGTTCCCTCTTCCCAAACGACTCTGGCTTATGTAAACCATTACCTTTCCTTTCTTGTTCATCCCCACAATCTCATATTAGTATTAATATCAGAACATAAAAACATAAATAATTTTTAAAGTCTCACAGTCTTCAAAAATTCAGTCTCTTTAAAAATATCCATGTTTCTATCAATGTTCAAAGCCTCTTCGAAATATATAAAGTCTTTCTAAACTATCCCAAGTCTCTTAACCATGGGATCCTATAATATAGAAAAATAAGTTAAATATTCTCTTACTCCAAGAAGAATCAGGACATAGAATCAGATCAAAGTAAAACAAAGTCCAACAGTCTACGGCCTTCTAGGATTCAATTACAGCCTCCCAGGCTCCCAAGGGTTCACCACAGTACACACAGCTCATCTCACAGGCTCAGGCCAGCTCCACTCCATAATGACGCTGTACGTGGTGGTCGTCCCAGGTAATGGAATTCCCACTTCACCAACAGCCTCTCACAGGCTCTCTTCGGGGACTCCACCCCTGCTACATGGTGCGAAGCCTCAACTTTCTCTGACTCCTTAATCCTGAGACGTCTGCTTTCAACTGAGGCTTCACCTTTACCAACGGCCTCTACCGGCCTCTCACAATGTCAGGTCTCGGCTGCTCTCCATGACCCCTTGATGCCTCCAAATTGGTGCCAGGAAGGGGACTCTTACACATTACCAAGTTCAGCTGCCAGCATAAGGTACAGCCTTGGCCTCCTCAGGACCCACAGCTTCCATGGACTGAGCCTGAGGAAATCCTCCCAGATTTATGATGCTCAGTGATGCTGGTCTTTTCTTAATCACCTCCAGCAAATCAGCATCCATTGTTGTAATAAAGCAAAGGTTTCACCTTAGTGGTTCTGGTCCCTTCTTAGCCACAGCCAATTCTTCAGCCCAGCTGAGCAGAACCACAGATTCTTAAAGCTCAAGATTTGGAACAGCACTGACAGTCTTCGATGGACTCCCCAACTTCCTTCTGAAACCTGTGAGCCTCGACTGTCTGCACCGCTCTCGACATCATCTTCAAAGGTCAAACAAAAGTTCATCAACTCAACACTCGGCGGCTGCTCCAGCCCAACGTTCCAAGGTCCTTCCACAGTCCTAGCCAAAACACCGCCAGCTCTGTCCCAGCAGTACCCCAGGACAGGGCCTAATGAATCACTCCTGACACTAGCTAAGGCTGGAGCGTTCTAGGTATTTTCTCTCCTGTTGTGTAGGGTAAAGCGGGGGGGGGGGGGGGGGGGGGGGGGGGGGGGGGGGGGACGACAGGGGACTTTGTGGTGGCTTTTTAAAAGACAGCAAATCCAATCTGCTTTTTACAAAATCAATACTCGGCCGGGCGGTGATGACACACGCCTTTAATCCCAGGACTCGGGAGGCAGAGGCAGGCGGCTCTCTGTGAGTTCGAGGCCAGCCTGGGATACAGCGTGAGTCCCAGGAAAGGCTCCTGTCTCGAAGAACAAAACAAAGAACAAAAAACAAAAGATAAAAATAAAATCACAAAAAAGGAAAATCTACTCTGCCAGGATTATTTCATAAAAATTCAAATGCCCTGGTGCATTTCAGAGTGCATGCTTTTCATCCAGGAAAATGGCGGTATAGCTTGGAGTAGAACCCTATGAAAGTTAAATGCAAACAGAATGTCAACTAGAACTCTGCACACTCACACTGTTTTCTGTCTTGGCCCATTCTTCTGCTTCTGTAACAGAATGCCACAGACTGGGTGATTGATGAAGAAAAGAAATTCATGTCCCATAATTCTGTAGTCCAGGAAGTCCAAGAGTGAAGGCCCACATCTTATGAGTGGGGGCACTGGGACCATGCGGCAAGAGTGCACACACAGGACAGAGCATGAGGCCAACCTCCCCTTTCACCGGAACCCACCCCAGAGTAGCTAGCCCCGTTCTCACGGTGACAGCATTAACACATGCAGGGGAGCAGAGTCCTCATGCCTGATCACTTCCTTTAGGTCTCAGGTCTCAGCACAGTCACAATGGAACAGTGGCATTCCAACCACAGGTCCCTTTCAACAGAGTAGACGGAGCCTCCTCTCCGTTTCCTCCCTGTGAGGGCCCCCGTGTGGCTGTGTGTTCCACGTAAGATGTGACCAGAAAAGACGAGAAAGTCAGAGCCCAAAGACCTAGCCAGCACCAGCTTAGGTTTAACCAGAAAGGGAGAAGCAGATTGGCAAACATGGAAAAAATTCTCATTTGTACACAGCCCATGAAACATGCTGGTCTGAACACAAGCTCAGGAGCCAGAAGGTCTGGATTTCAGGCCTACTCTTTCCACTCAGCTGTTCTGTGATCTCGGACAAGCTGCCTACTTGGAAACCTACTGTTCCCACACCTAAGGTTCAGCATTTTTATATCCTACCCCAGATGATTATTTAGAGGATTAAATGAAGTAACACAGGCAAGCTGTTTAGCTGGGTCTCTGTCACACAGTGGGTACCACATTAACTGCAAACTATAAACAGCACTACTATTATTACGAATACTAGTACTATTATCATCATTGTCCTTGTGTAATGCTTACAGGCATAATGTATATCTGGGGAAAGTTCCGGAGAAATCGCCATTCTCTGTGGAAGTATTCCAGAGGCCCGATAAATACAATGTCCTTCAGCTCCTGCCGGGTGTAGTTGCTGGCTCTCAGGGGCATCACGAAGTTCCGAAGCCCCACCAGGGCTGAGTGGGCATCCCCAAACACGCACGCTACAATGTGGTCCCGAAACTCATGTTTCGACTTGTCAGTTCGTTTCTATGGATACACGTGCCAGACTCAGGTCAATTTTAGGAACAGGAAGGAGTTCTGCGATGAGCCCCACCTCTTCCCCCTCCTGACTCTCTCGATGTCTCCAGAGTAGTATTTTTATAGGCCAATAAAATCTTTCAACTGCTTATACAAAAATGAAACTTATATATAACCGGTACAGTTATGGCATATATTCTATATATACATATACATGAAGGCAGTACACACATACACACATGTATGTGTGTGTACTTCTTACTCTTCTTTTTTTTAATGTTCTTTCAGTCTGGACTGAATCAACTAAACTTCAGGTCAGTATCATCATTCAGAATATAAAAATGTGTCAAATAGAAATTTTTAAATTGTTTTTAGCTTTGCCAATACTATACGGTATGATTAAGTAAAAAACTGAAATTTATCTCTTCAAGAGAGCCCTGAATATTACATTAGGTTGCACATCATGTTCTAGTATTCAGTGGGTTCTCTTACAGTTGTTGGAATCAGTGAAATTGCCTTTTTATGTATCAAGAATGGCTGATTATTGGCAGGTTCATATGATTACATCTAATAAACTGAACTGATTTGATAAATTCTTTATCAAGTTGACGAAATTCAGTGAAGTTAAAACCACTCGCTGCTCCTCTGAGGATCAGAGTTCGGTTCCCAGCCACTTTGGGTGGCTCACACCTGCCTGTAACTCCAGATCCAGGGCATCTGATGCCCTCTTCTGGCCTCCATGGACACACACACACACACACACACACACACACACACACACACACACACACACAATCTTATTTTAAAGCTCCATTTGATATCAAACATTTAATATAGTTCATGCTATTATCATCAGGAAAGTTCACTGTTCTCTACATTGGAAACTAAACATCATGTAAGAGACACATTAGATTAGGATTTTGCCACATTCATAGAGAGACATAAAAGCAACAAAGATTGAAAACACAGAGTGATTTCCTTCTGAGAACTGCAGTGGGAGCGACAGAGCACTTGGTGATGAGGCACCGGGAGACTCGGTTTTGTGCTCCGACTCCAGCTTAGCTGGATAAATCAGCAAACTGTTTTACCTTCTAGGGTCTTCAATTGCTTTATGTTTAAATGTACAAGACAGTCAATCTGTCACGTGGAAATAGACTAACCTTGAAGCAGAGTGCGGGTCCACACGTGCCAATCAACTTCCATTTGTATCGAGCTCCGAGATTGTGTTTTTGGGAGTGGTTTCTCATTTTGTTTTTTGCTTATTTTAAAAAATTATAAATTTATTTTATTATTTTGTGTGGGGGGTGTATTGCCTCCATGTATGACTGTGCACTATATGTGTGCCTTATGCCCATAGAGGCCAGGAAAAGGGTATTGGATCCCCTGGAACTAGAGTTATGGACAGTTATGAGACATTATATGGGTGTTGGGAGTCAAATTTGGGTCCTCTGGAGGAGCAACCAGTGTTCTTAACTGCTGAACTGTTTTTCCTAGCCTGTGTGTGTGTGTGTGTGTGTGTGTGTGTGTGTGTGTGTGTGTGTGTGTGTTGATAGGATCTCATGGTGTAGCCTTGGCTGTTCTAGAACTCATTATATAGACCAAGCTGGCCTCCAGTTCAGAGACCCACCTGCCTTTATCTCCTAAGTGCTGGGGTTAAAGATGTGTAACCACTACACCCCACCCAAAGCTTTGAGAATAGAAAAGGAGGATACTTGAATGTTGGTAGAGACTGTTACATGTATTTAAATTTCACATGCGTGATCTCTATAGCCTACACACATAAAAATTAGAGTACTTCAAATGGACATACATAATAGTAAGATATAACACCTGACACATCCACTTACTGGATGAAATCACTACGTACTGGGGAAGACTCTCTTTCTGTAGGTTTTGCCTTCTGGGGGATAGAAAAGTACTTTTCTGCAGAGCTGCCTAGAGACTGCTATGGATGCTAATTAGATTAGTAAGTGGTTGTCTGTTTAATCTAATCAGTTTTAACCGAACTAATGAGGCCCCTGAGTCAATCTCATGTAACATGCGAAAGTCTAGTAGTTGCTCGGCTGAGACAAACTGAACAGTTAGAAACAATGTCCATGGCAGACTGCATCCATGAACGCGGCTGGGGAATCCATTGTCTCCAACCAACTATGGCAAAACCTGTCTCGTAGTTGAGAGGGATGGTGGTCTGACAGAGTACCATTTGTTCAAAGTCACCCCGAAGGAGCATGTCAACTTGACCCTTCCGCAAGCAGAACCAAGTTCAAAGGCTCTGAGTTTCTGAAATCTGGACTTTTCATTCCTGGGACAAAAAAAATCAAAACCCTGAACATGATAAAAACCAGAGTACTGGGGTTGGGGATTTAGCTCAGTGGTAGAGCGCTTGCCTAGCAAGTGCAAGGCCCTGGGTTTGTTCCTCAGCTCTGAAAAAAAACAAACAAAAAAACAACCCAGAGCACCTACTAAACTCAACAAATGACTCAGCATTTGCTCTGAGCTACATACATTCTACAACTAGTATTTAAGGGAAGTACAAAGACTTGTTTGCATGCTTAGCAAATATAATCTAACAGAACTCCTCTCTCCACAGCCCTCCCTGCATCTCTTGGGTGTGTGGATCTGGGTCCAGCTTCTCTTAAGACCTGCTTCCCACTGGAAAAGCTGAAAACACATCTGGCCTCCTGCTCAGCGGGTGACATTTACTTGTCACGGGTAGAACTGCGGGAAGAGTTGTGTGACGGCTGATCTGTCTTCCAGTTGCTATGACAGCGCTGAGAAATGGATGATTCTGATCACAGGAGTGGTCGTGTTTTATAAATGTTTGGAACATATTCTGTCAGGCTTTGATACTGGCATTGAAACACAAGGTGGGGTTCAGGAGGAATGGTATCTGCACTAAAATGCTTTTGAAAAGCGAGAAAATACTTATAGTTATTAAATCGTCGTAGGTGGGGAAGTTGTTGGAGAGCAGAGGTGGGAACAGATCTATAGTGTCTACAAGGCTTGGGTAACAGATACCGTTTTTAGTTCACGTGTTAAATATAAGCATAGGAAAGTCAAATTTTAACCAATAGATTAGGGACATTTTTTAAAAATTTAAAACAAAAGAATGCAGAGTTCTTGTAAATGTGTTTATCTGACACCTTTTGATTTGGTAGGTTCCAGGAACGCATTGTTGAAAATAATGATTTCAGATAAAGAAGGACCTCATGGGGGAAGTCACCTGCGTTTTAAATCCCAGCACATTGCCCACAGTCTTTGTTACAAGCCACATGGCTCATGGCCTTCGATATGTGTGTGTGTGTGTGTGTGTGTGTGTGTGTGTGTGTGTGTGTGTGTGTGTAATGTATCTTTCGTTCCAAACTCATGGTTTCCAGAAGAACTTCTTCCCGCTTCAGACCATTTCTGTTACCTGAGCTTTTCGGTGTGGTCACCTACCAGAACCACCTTGTCCAAGGGCGTTGACCTGCACCAGTGAAACATGCCACTGCTGTCCAGCTGGTCAGAGTCCTCCGGTGTGTCGCTTACCATGACGCCCCTGAGCAGACAGAAGAGAGAGTTAGCCTGAGAAAGTTCAGAGAACTAGTCTAACAACACCCAGGGCAGAGCCGGAGCTCATTGGCCAGGGTCAGTCATGGGGCTCCTGCTAACACTTAAGGGACCTGGGGAGTGCTGATGCATTTCCAATGAGATACACGTTCACCACCAAACAACAGAACCCTTCAAGTACAAAAGCCAACGTTTCCATCTCTGCCAGGGACTCTGAAGAACTTTGTCTTGTGTTTTACGGACGAAAGGTGATAGCTAACAAATTATAAAGCCTGTACTTGAGGGCACTCATACTCAGAAGACCCAGCTCTCCTTTCCTCCCATATATGGACTGGTGGACACAGCAAGTTAGGGCCACGGATCGGTGAGGAACGAGGTCTGAGGTAGAGAGAGGCCCCTGTGGGAATCTGCACTGCTGGAACCACACGCAAGGCTGAATTCAGGGCCCGGAGAGGAGAGCAGAGCCCGGCAGGCCATGAATACAGCCCCGGGCACGGTGGGGGGGCGGGGGGGAGGCTGGACGGGACGTCTGAGACCAGCAGCTCAGTAAAGCTATCACTCCCCGATCCCACCACTACTCTAGTGGCCAGGATCATGGGAACAGCGCGACAGTGAACTGGATACAGTCACGGAGACGACTCAGGAGGCAGGGGGAAGAATGTGCTCGGCAAGCTGCGGACGTTAGAACCGAAAAGGGTACAGGACCTTGACCTGGAGAGACCGACGGTGCTGCTCACCTTCCCTCCTCCACCACTGCCAGCCAAGCGGAGGGACAGGAAGGACGCGGAGGAGGCTGACTGTGGCAGAGGCTGAACTCGGTGTGACAGGCGAGGCGAAGGGGAGCAACACCAGAAAAGGGGTACAGGCGATTGACGCTGTGATGTCAGAAATGCTCACCACCTCCCTGACCCCACCACCTGCAAGGGAAGAGCGTGGGGGCACATGGGACGCGCAGCAGCCCACGGCCGGGTAGCAGAAGTGGCATTTCTACGCCCGAAGAGCTACACCCGGTTGGTATTCTTACGCTCTGGGCCTCATATGGACATATCTTGCTTTAAAATTTACAAACAAAGATGAACTAAGTATCAACTTTAAGGACGTCTGTCCTCTGCCAGGTATAGTGGCGCACACCTTTAATCCCAGCATTTGGGAGGCAGAAGCAGGCAGATCTCTGTGAGTTCAAGGCCAGCCTGGTCTACAGAGTGAGTTCCAGGACAGCTCAGACTGTTACACAGAGAAACCTTGTCTCAAAAAAAAAAACAAAAAACAAAAAAACAAAAAAACAAAAAAAACTCTCTGGAGCAGCAAGTGAGATAAATTCAGGAAACCCCAGTGTGATACAGGATGGATGGATAAGAACACCTAGACCCTCCTCTGGTCAATGCCTTGGACCATTTCCTCGTTCCTCACACAGAATAGACAAATTAAGGACAACAGAAGAACGACCACTGAGTTACTTGTTTTCACAGCCATATTAAAGAATGGGGAAAGTCAGTGAAATAAAATGTCTAAAACCACACTTAGGGATTTTTTGTGGCTCTGGCTTTGCCCATAGCAAGTCAACCCTTTACCATAGAGAGGGCCTGGGAAAGAGTCCATGAAGGCCCAGTCATGGCTGCTTCTAATTATGCAGATCACACAGGTTGTCTTTGTAACCGAAGCTCTCCAGTGTAAATCACGCCTTCTAGCAACTTTCTAGCCGGTGTGTAACTGTGGTGTACGCACTCATGCCCTTGCCTGCATAATACCAAAAGCCATGCATGTGTTCTTGAGAGATCGGGGATGTGATTTCTCACAGCACTCGGGCTGGGATGGCTCTCTGATGCACAGAGGCACCACATTCCCCCTTGGCCTGTCCACATCGCCTTCTCCCCAGCTCTTCAAACTCCTCCTCTCCCGTGAGGCTTTCTGGAAAAGTCGCTGCGGCATCACCTCTTCCTGTGACTTTCTGCTGGACCCTTCACTGTGGGACCCGAGGAGATGCTTCCTCACTTGGCCTTGGATGTAATCCTGCCTCCTGTTTATCCAGTGGGGTTGCTGACAGTGTGCCGTGTACAGCCAGGGAAGCATCAGGCACAATGCCTGGGCGCCACAGACGGCTCTCTGCAAACACCTGTCTGCCAGCTGTTTTTAAAGAGTGAAACACCCACAGCCCAGTGGTATTCTGTAGCTGTTGGGTGGTTGGAAATAGCGAGCCAGACCCGAATGTCTGCCACGTCCCAGTACCTTTCCTTCATCTAAGCCTTGGACCTTCCTCACTGATGATCTCATCTGGTTTCAGAAAAATCCTAGAGTAGGAGGCAAGAAAGTTCCCATGGCCTTGCATGTCTCTTAGAGATGGCATCTTCTGGCATCTGAGACATAGGAAACCTGCCCCACCATATTATCCATTCAGACTCATTTCATTTATTTTCCCGAGTGTGTAAGTGATTACTACCCCAGGCCTGGACACCAGCCAGTAATCCCGCTCCTTGGGAGGCTAAGGTGTAGGACTGCCATTCCAAGGCCAGCTGGGGGAATTTAGTAAGACGCTGTCTCAAAGAAAACATTCCTTTAAAGGGGCCAGGATTAGAGCTAAGTGGTAGAGCGTTAGTCTATCATATGCAAGACCGTGGGTTCTATCCCCGATGCCACGAAGGAGAAAATGTATTACAACATGTCTTCGTCGGGGTTTCTATTGTTGCAATGAAACCCTGTGACCAAAAAGCAAGTTGGGGAGGAAAGGGTTTGTTTGGCTTACACTTCAGCATTGCTGTTCATCACTGAAGGAAGTCAGGGCAGGAACTCAGGCAGGGCGGGAACCTGCAGGCAGGAGCTTTGGGGAGGCTATGGGGGGTGCTGCTTACTGGCTTGCTTCCTACGGCTTGCTCAGCCTGCTTTCTTAGAGAACCCAGGACCACTGGCCCAGGGATAGAACCACCCATCATGGGCTGGGCCCTCTTCTTATTGATTATTGAATGAGAAAAATGCCTTACAGCTGGATCCCAAGGAGGCATTTCCTCAGCCGAGGCTCCTTCCTCTGATGACTCTAGCTTGTGTCAAGTTGACACAAAAATCATCACATACACAACACTAAGGAATATTTAGTGAGAAGTATCCTTGTGTGTTGTTTTCTTGTTATTATTATACACCTTGCTACCACCCCCCTACCCTACCACAGCCCCATGGCTGGCAAACACCTTCCGGTTTTCCGGGATATCTGCTTTAGATTTGATGTGTGTGTGAGAGCAATGCATTGCCCTGTCCTTGACTTCCTTCCATCCACACACATCCTTGAGGTAAGTCCATTTTCTCCCAGAGGGCAGGACTGCCTTCTTTATCAAACGCGGAATCTCCCTGGGTGTGGTGGCGCACACCTTTAATTGTAGCACTTGGGAGGCAGAGGCGGGCAGAGCTCTATGAGTTTAGGGCCACTCTGGTCTACAAACTGATTTCCAGAAGAGTCAAAGCTACTCAGTGAGACCGTCTCAGAAAAACCAAAACCAAAACCAACCAAACCAAAAAAACCACAGGAAAGTGTGACTCTGTTCCCGTGTGGATATACACAGACATGTCTCATTTTCTTGACCCTCCCTCCTTTTGTCATGGGCCCTTCAGCTTGCCTACTGTGAAGGACCCTGCAACCACAGGGCCAGTTTAGGAATCTTTTTGAGATACTAATTTCATTCCCTTTGGCTAAATATTCAGAAACTGGATTATTGGATCACATGTTGTGGCGGTTTGAAAGAAAATGGCCCCCAAAGGGAGTGGCCCTATCAAGAGGCGTGGCCCTGGTGGAGGAAGTGCGTCACGGTGGGGGCGGGCTTTGAGGTCTCTTTTCTCAAGCTTCACTCAGTGTGACAGTCAGCTGACTTCCTGCTGCCTTCTGGTCAAGATGTAGCCGGCACCACATCTGCTGCATGCTGCCATGCTCCCCATCATGATGATAAGGGACTGAACTTCTGGAACTGTAAAGCCACTGCCTCAGTTAAATGTTTTCTTTGTAAGAGTTACCATGGTCATGGTGTCTCTTCACAGCAATAAAGAAAAACAAAAACAAAAAACAAAAAAAAAAACCCTAACTAAGACACTTGTATATTTTATTTTATTTTTTTGAGAAACTTTCATACTATTTTATACAAAGGTTATACTAGCAAAGTACCTTTACAGTTAATGTCATTCAATCATTTAAAAATCTGCCATGTTGGTCATATTATATAATGTCATCATAATAGCTTATGTCTCATTGATAATATATTTACCTTTAGGTAATCACAATTCTCAATCTAGGATCCTCCTAGATTTAGATTATTATTCTTACTAAATTGAAATGTTGCCTACACATTACAGAGCTGTTTTCATTAAAATTAGGAATGACAAATATTTTAGGTTGACTTGTTTTTTTAGAATCAACTAAACAGATCTTTCTCCACCTTGCTTTCTGGTTGGTACATTTTTTTCTTTGTTCTTGAGACAGGGTCTCCTCACGTGGTCAGGATGGCCTCTCACTCACTGTACAGGCAAGGATGACCTTGACCTCCCCATCTTCCCCAGTCACTGGACAAGTGTCTGCTGACATGTCCAGTTTTATGTGGTGTCACAAACTAAGCCCAGGGTTTTGTGTATGCTAGAGCAATCTACCAACTCGGCCATGTCTGCATCCCCAGGTAGTCATTTTAAGAACTGGAGAGAAAAGAGCTGCGGAGAGAGAAGAAGTCTTTGGTCCCATTTTGCAGATTTAAAAACTTAAGCAATTTCAGCTGGGCATAGTGGCACACACCTTAACCACAGCACTGGAGAGGCAGAGGCAGAAGGATCTCTAGAGTTCAAGGCCAGCCTGGTCCACATAGTGAGTTCCAGGACGACCAGAGCTACATAGTGAGACCTTGTCTCAAAAAAACAAAACAAACAACAACAAACAAAACAAAACAAAACACCTTAGGCAATCACATTATCAATTTGTTACAAGTATGAGGGTAGATTAATAACAAAAAAGATACTTGGGGCTAGCTAAAAATTAGCTCTTTCACTTATAGAGTGCCTGAAAGATGACCTGAAAGAAAATGGGGTGCACAAAATTATTAGTGGCACAGAGATCTGAGCAGTGGTAGGAAAAAGTATGTGATGTGGGGCCAAAGTAGGGATAAATATATTTTGTAAACAGCGATTCCATTGGTCTACATTGGTGCCAATAAAGCAAGTGTTTTAATCGAAGTCAATTATTTTGTAGTTGTTGCTGTTTTTCCAAGACAGGGTTTCTCTGTGTAGTTTTGGGAGCCTGTCCTAGAACTCGCTCTGTAGCCCAGGCTGACCTCGAACTCACAGAGATCTGCCTGGCTCTGCCCCAAGTGCTGGGATTAAAGGCGTGTACCACCACCGCTCGGCTTAAGTCAAATTTTTAATGCTGAGTGACCTAAGATGTCGCCATTCTGTGGTTCTTACCGATTCTTAAGGCTTGCGATGGAGAGCGAGCTCTCCTGTTCTCTTGCAGAATCCTGACATTCTGAAATGCAGGAGGTGCTGCTCTTCACCACCACCATGGCTGGCCCTGCACGTACACACAAACCTCAGTGAGTAGCATGTCATCTCTCACCTCCCTACCAGGGTCTTTTTAACCATTTCCACTGGCTGAGTCACTTCCAGGCACCTGCCTAGGAAGAATCTGGAGCCCCTTAGCTATTGCTAGTCTGAAAAGATGGTTAGAGAAAAGTCTTTGGTTTCCATTTATGCCAGTGGTTCTCAACCTGCAACCCTTTAATACAGTTCCTCACGTTGTGGTGACCCCTAACCATAAAATTATCCTTGCTGCTACTTTGTAACTGTGATTTTGCTGCTGTCATGAATCATAAATATCTGATTTGCAGGATATCTGACATGCAACCCAAGGGGTCACAACCCACAGACTGAGGACCACTGCCCTGTAGACTCAGACCGCACAGGCGGCAAATCCCCCTGGCAATATCTATCTCTGAGTCACTTCTGCACCTTCTTATGTCTTCCGAGGGGCAGAGGCTGGAGTTCCCTGAGGACCTGGCAAGTCCAGCTACACAAACCCTGGCCTTCCTGCACATGCTGGGCAGGTGTCACTTCAGTGTTATCAGGGGTCGTCACTAGTTTACATTTGATCTTCCCTTTGAGGAAGGCCTTTAATTTAGACTTTA
Organism: Peromyscus maniculatus bairdii; assembly: GCF_049852395.1. NCBI lineage: Eukaryota > Metazoa > Chordata > Mammalia > Rodentia > Cricetidae > Peromyscus > Peromyscus maniculatus. The sequence goes on from NC_134868.1 coordinate 46,835,634, forward strand.
AAAAAAAAAATCTGCATCTTCCAAGAGTGACTTTCTCACATCACCGCGTCAGAATAAACTCCCCAGTGTTGACAAGGGGAAAACGCTCCAAGACCAGTCAGAAGGCAGTAACTTCCTGGACAGTCTAGCCGGCAAACACGGGCTGGATTTTCAGGCCCAGGTTGGGGAAAGCGGTGTGCTGTGGGGAAAGAACAGTGGCTGCGGCGAGTCAGCGTGGCCGAGGTGGAGTTTGAGGGCGCTACTTAGTGGCCATGTGACCGATTACCAAATCTCTTCGGAGTTCATTCTCCTGGCCTGTAAAGGGAGTCGAGCTGGGCAACCACAAAGGTATGGTTGTTTTTCAGCTTTAAAAGACCACTTATCCGGCCTTGGATGCCTTCTCTTGGCCAAGTTCAAATGGTCCTCATCTTCTCAGTGATGGAAGCCTCTTTCCTCTCCTTGACCAGACCCCCGGCAAATGGGCTGAGGACAGAGATAATATGTGATTACCTGTGAGTTCTTCCCGGCTCCCGGTTTTGCAGCCACATTTTTCAATTAGCTCAGGATTGTGTACATCTTTGTGACAGTGGGAACAGTAGAAGAAGGCCCTGGACAAGGAGAATAAATGGAGAATGATTTAAGTGACAACTAAGTCTGTCTCCTGCTGGGTTCTGTTTGCTTTACCGTGTCCTCTTCGTAATGAATTGCAAAGTGAAGTACCTTTTGACAGCTTGTGAGGATTCGGCAATAAAGAACCCAAGGGTGTCCTTATCCAGCTTCACCTGTGCCGGGGGATTTAGTATAAGACTACTGGAAATGGAAGAAGAAAGGTCGTAAGTTTTCCGCTATTATCTGTAGCAATATTTGATATTTCATGCTGTCCTTAACAAGGGATTCTCTAAGCTGACGTATTAAAGAATTAAGTCTATTTTAGTTACTGCTAAACACAGTGGGGGAAGTGAATTTGCCTACATTTAATCTGTTGTGGGATTGCTACTAAGGAATGCTAAGGGAGGCAGAGAAGCGCTTGACGACCGAGCAGAGGGGACGCTCCTCCCGTGGAACAATCATGAATCTGAGATGGACTGGCTACTCCACAGGCTTGCTGCCTCGCTGCCCGAGGCAACCCTGACAAAGGAGGCATGGACACACAGTGGGCAGCCTTATGGAAATGCTGGTGGTGCTTATCTCTGGACCCCTAAGAAAATAAAACTACATCTAATTAGGTCTGGGAAGTAGCTCAGTGGAGTAGCGTCCCCCCCCCCACTGCACACACTGGGCCCAGGGTTGGGTCTTCAGAAAATAAAAATATTCTAGATGAACATCCTCTGGTGGCAGTGTAGCTCAGTGCCTGTCTGCCTGAGCAGCTGGGTCTCTGGGGCCACGATCAAACAAAAAAAAAATGAAACTGTCACAGCAGTGTAACGAGTTATCAAGGTGGATTCCAATGTCCCTTTTCTTTTCCAGTGGCTTATGTGCTCGAAAACTGTCATGAAATTTACCCAGGTCTTCCTTGATGCAGCACTGTGCCGCAGGTTACCCTGGTCCTCAGTTTCCCTCACTGCTCCTGTTATCAGAATGTCCTGTCTTTAGTTTCTTTGATGCGTACATCCAGGATGATGAAGCCCTTGACCTCCTAATGCCCCTCAGTTCTTTCATTTCTGACACTGTCCTCCTTTCCTTCTCTAAAAGTTACTTTTGGCCAGGCATGGTGGCACATGCCTTTAATCCCGGCACTTGGGAGGCGGAGGCAGAGGCAGGTGGATCTCTCTCAGCTCAAGGGGTCTACAAAGCAAATTCCGGACCAGGCAAGTAGGGGTTTACTTCAAACAATGAAAAGAAATAAATACATAAACAAATTTACTTTTCTTTTGTTAACTTTGGGATGAAGTTAAGGCCTGATTCTGGCTTACTCTGTTGTCAAGATAGTTTAGAGTACATTGGGAGTGTGAGAGAATCCTTATGAATAGACATGGGCTTCTAAACAAAAGCACACTGTTTGGGTAGACATGTAGGGCATCTGGTGAATATTTAACTGAGAATAGTAATGAGGGGTGTGATTAGTTTTGACTCTCGAATAATATGGATTTGTGGCCCCTAAATATCATCATTAACAAGCACACGTCTAACACATGTACAGATTGTTGAACAGCTCCTTCTGTGAGGAAGAGAGGATCTCTGAGTTCATGTTAAACATCTACTTATCTCTTCTTGATCTTTTGGCAAAGGTCAAGTGTAAATATATAGTTATAAAGATACTGTCACGCCGGGCGGTGGTGGCGCACGCCTTTAATCCCAGCACTTGGGAGGCAGAGCCAGGCGGATCTCTGTGAGTTCGAGGCCAGCCTGGGCTACCAAGTGAGTTCCAGGAAAGGCGCAAAGCTAAACAGAGAAACCCTGTCTCGAAAAAAACCAAAAAAAAAAAAAAAAAAAGATACTGTCACAAAATATATAGGTACTTGGTCTGAAAAATTGAGAAGAGGCACAATAATAACAATAATACACCTGATTGTACTTGTAAGAACTTATGAACTTATTTTGTCTTGTTGCTTTTTCTTTTTTCTTTTTAATTTGGGGTGGAATCTTGCTATGTAGCCCAGCCTGACCTCAAACTATCAGTGATCCTCCTGCCTCAACCTCTCGGGTGTTGAGGTTACAAGTCAATGCTACCATATCCAGTTATAAACTGATAACTTACAAGCTCTTGAGAAATGCCAGTGATCTGTTCAGATCCCCTCTCTCCTTCATCTACTCTATCCACACCAGTCTAACACCTCAACAACACACACCAACACCTTGGGATCCGTGAAAAACTGTATCAGTACCGACAATTGTGGAAGCCGGACTTGTGCTGGATGGCTATCAGCATGAGATGCAGCTTCACGAAGCAAAGCCTGGGGAAGAAAGCGAAGGAGTCAGGAGGAGAGACAAGCAGGAGGCTGGTCTACATGCACAGAACTGATCCTTTATGCTCTGTGCTGAGAAGATGAACGCCACTCAACAGAGAAAGAAACGCCCAACTATAGGTCAACGATTAAAACTGAATCCACCCACCATAAACTTTAGCAAGAGGGGCTGGAGGTGAGCCTGTCCCACGCGCACTGTAAAGTGCACGGATCTAAAGCCGCAGTTCTCACTCTGTGGGTCATGACCCCTTTAGGGGTCAAATATCAGATATCCTGTATATCAGATATCTATATTACGAGTCATAGCAGTAGCAAAATGACAGTTATGAAGTAGCAATGAAAACAATTTTATGGCTGCGGGTGAGCACAACATGAGGAACTGTTTTAAAGGGTCGCACTCAGCGTTAGGAAGGGTGAGGACCGCTGATCTAGGGGCTCTGACGTCTCCCGAGTCTGTACCGGAGCCTTCCTCCATCCACAGTGTGGGATGAGGGCACCGCAGGAGAATCGGGGAGGGGCTTCACGGGACGTACCGGCAGACCTCAGGAAATGTCATCCCGGTGAAGGCATCCGAGAGGCGTTGGGTCAGAATTTTGTTCTTCAAGCTATTCAAGAAATATTTTTGCCAGGAATGTTTAGGAAAAACCTAGAAAATACAATCATGCCATATAGAGAGTTACATACAGACACATACATAATATTCATGCATTAACATGTACAGTATATTAATAAGGGAAACTGATGCTCTAACAGGCTGCATGGACCGCTAAGTACCCAATCAGTCTCCGCTGCATGTTCATCACAGAGAGGAGCCGCAGCCTAGTGTGTTCAGGTGGAACAATGTTAAAGCAGGAGCTGAGACTCATCTGTTTCCAGTGGAGGCCAAGGTGATGTGGGCCCTCAACATCAGTTCCTTCTGGGAAAGGAGCTGTGTCTGCAAAGGCTGGCTGACTAATTCAAACTTCAGTGCCCGTGCAGTTTGGAAGGTTGCAGGTCCAGAGCCTAACTACAATTTTTCACAAGCCTCCTAAAGAGCTATGCCTCACCTACCTCTGTCGGGCCTAACTTCCTGACAAATAAATAAGAACCTTTGGAATATATTAACTTAATAAAGCCCTCCTTAATAAATTCTCCACCAATCAAAGGACTCAGAATGCAGTCAGAAGCAGAGTGCCACAGCTGAGATTTCTCTGCCTGGCTGTAACCGCCTTCAGGTGTGTCTACTGAAGTGTTTTTAAAATGTCTTGATCTATGACTTTCTTTGTTCTGTTACTATGAAAACTCCATAAAACCATTTCCATATGGGAACATGAGATTTGAGGTAAAATAAATCTGTGTTCCTAATCCCTAGTTACTCCAATTTGGCTCCAGAATAAGCTAGCTTGTTCCCTTTGAGGTAAGGGCTACATTTTTAAGTTAAAACAGAATCAAGTTTCCTTGTCAGGACTGGAATCATTTTCTCTGGCTCACTGCGAACTTTAGCACAGCAGCCTTACTGTTTTTTGAGACACTAACAGTAACACGGGAGAGACAATGTGGAATCTAAGCTGTCATTCTCTGGATATGATTGATGTCTTAGGACCGACTTTGATTAATCTTACTTTTTAAAAAAAATTTATTTATTTATTTATTTATTTATTTATTTATTTATTTATTTATTTATTTATTTATTTATGTGTACAGTGTTCTGCTTGCCTGTATCCCTTCAGGCCAGAAGAGGGCACCAGATCTCATTACAGATGATTGTGAGCCACCATGTGGTTGCTTGGGAATTGAACTCAGGACCTCTGGGAGAGGTCTTCTGAGCCATCTCTCCATCCCTGATTAATCTTACTTTTGACTGAAAAATCGCATACCGCGAAGAAAAGAATATCTGTGGCTTCTATTGAAAATGAGAACCCTTCACAGGTTCATAGAAATCCAAGATAATGCTGATCAGGATTGATAATAATGCAAAGCCTAAGGCCAGCAGAAGGTCTCTAGATGAAAGGTGGCTTTTCTCTGGTGTTACAATGGAACCCAGGACCTTGCACACGCAACATCCTGCCCGTAAGATACATCCCAGCTCTAGAATAAATATTCTAACAAGGCTGAATGCCACCTAGGGGAGGTCACTGGAAACTTCTCTTGGGATTTTGTATAAGGCAGCTCCTCATTTCCTTCATTCCTATAGTTCATTCCTACAGTGAACCTTACAGTACCTCCTCCACAAAGGAGAACATATGCCAGAACCATGGATGAAGATGGAAATTTCTAGTCTCTAGAACAACTCTTGCTATGGAGATAAACGGTGACCTCAGATATTCTCCTCAAACCATTTTGTGGTTTGAAAAGTGCCCCGCTAAAACTGGTTACCTAGTCCTGATAATTTGGCACCCTTCCCTAGTCCTTTCCCCCATGCTGAGATCAAATGAATCTCTTGTTCGTTCTCAGTCTCAGACTGTCACAAGGAGGGCATACGGCCATCAATGCCTCAACTACTAAAGAAACTGACCAAGTGTTTCCAGCCTGAATTTTTTAGGTTTTAAAATGATACACCTGTTGATGGAGATGCGCTCCTTAAAGCTCATAAAAGACAGTAAGAGGACAAAATGCGTTTAGGCCAGAACAATCTGGGGACTCACACGATCCAGATGGGTGAATTTAATCAAGATTGAAGCATAAGGTAACCAACCCTCTAGGCCTAGAGGCGACAGGAAATGTTCCTCTGGCTACAACGTCTCACAATACAATTAATATAACTAAAGCAAGTGGCACTGATTCAAGACCCTCTGGTATGAGCACTCAGGTGTTTTACACATAGTCATGCAACACCTGGAGAAATCTGGTTGTGAGATTAATGACTTTCAGTTTACCGATGAGGAAATGGGATCAGGGAAAGCAAGCAACTAATTGGAGGCCTACAGCTCTGCACGCTGGCCTCTATGCGAGTATGTGAACCAAAATCTGCTATAAAACAAAATGCAGCACACACAGGACTGACAAGGCCGGCCCTGATTCTGCCCAGTTTAGGGTTCCTCAGAGGTGGTTTCAGACTTTATGTTTTTAAAATATGGAAACCACAGATATCTCTTACATTCTCAAAGTGACTCTGTGGTGCACACTGACATGAGATCATGTTTAATGGAGATTAACAAGTCCCTGCCAAACAGCAAAGAGACACCCAGGTAGGGTTGGTCTCACATCTGTACTAGGCCCCCATAAAGGAACAAAGTCCGTATAGAGGACTTCATGTCACTTATGTTCTCCAGTCATGGATGTTGAAGTCACAACAATCAAAGAAGACACTGAAAGCCTGTCCCTTTCTCTACACACGACACAAGTCATCCAAGCCATACACGGTCACCGCCAAGTGACGGTAATACGATCCTGGTCATACCCAGGCTCACATCTTCTTATTCTCAGAAAGAATTACCGAAGAACTGTGTTTCTGCTGGAGTTAGCGTTCTGGAAATCTGAGCATCTCTCTACACTCTTGCTGTTCCTTAATAACACCGAGGAAGAAAAGATGCAGAAGAAGCAAATGAAGTCCTGAGAGGCCAAGAGGAGCATCAGCACGTGAAGCAGTAAACGTGGGTGAGAATGAGATGGGCAGTGAGGCCGTTCTTTGCAGGATCTTTGGGAAAGGACCACAGAGCCTGCCCCAGAACCCCAGGGACATCTCAGAGAAGCCACTGGACGGCCACCAGTGGGTACAAAACAGCAGTCTCCTTTTGTCCCTTATTTTGTCCCACACGAAGGATCTACGGTCTAAGGTGGAAAGTGGTGGGTGGATACCCAACGTCAGAGCCGGGATACTGAACCAGACGGCTCTGACTCCTGGTGTGCTGATCACCGGCTGACTCTCCAGACAACCTGGTTCCTTAACTCTTCCACACCCTGCTGGTTACTTCCTGAAAACACCACTGAGAGGCAGTGGGTGACCACTATTTGATTTATGATCACTATTCCTGTTACTGGGTGGATCTGCCCTGAAGTAATCTAGAAATTATTTAGATTCTAGTTATTACTCACATCATTTCTACTTGGTTAATATAATAATTATTATACTAATCATTTTATATTTTATTTACATTTAAATATTATTTCTCTGTTAAGACTAAAGCTGTTTACATTTTGACTCTCAATAACTGAAAGTACTTCTGAATTTATGAAAATATTTACATTTACAGAATCCTGGGATGTAGGTAGGAAGCAGACTAATAGTCTCTGTTTTGCAGCTTGATGCTGTAAATGTTTTAACAATGACTTCTTCAAGGCCAGGGAAACACCTGGAACTTGAATCCAGATCTTTCGATCCTTCCCTTCCCAAGAGGCAAATCCCATTTCTTGGAGACTTCTTGCATTCTTCAATTTTTTAAATTTTCTTTCGACTTCGGATCCTACTGTGTGGGATGTGGAGAAAGAGCCAAGACTGACTCTCACTTTGTAAAGTTACCTTTTGGTTCTGTTCAATAAACAGAGTCGTAAGAAAGGTGCACAGGCCTGGCACCAAGCAGCCTTGGGCGATAAATCCAAGCTTGAGTTCTGCGAAGCAGATGATATTGTCTCCGGCGCTGCAGTTCCAGGTGGGGATTTTTGACAGGAAAGCCTGTTTCACGGGAGAAAGGAAGCCGGGCGTTAAGAATGCAGACACCACAAGAAACCTCTCCTGGGCGCGTGCTTTCTTTCTTTTTTTTTTTTTTTTTTTTTTTTTTTTTTTTTGGTTTTTCGAGACAGGGTTTCTCTGCGTAGCTTTGTGCCTCTCCTGGAACTCACTTGGTAGCCCAGGCTGGCCTCGAACTCACAGAGATCCGCCTGGCTCTGCCTCCCGAGTGCTGGGATTAAAGGTGTGCGCCACCACCGCCCAGCTGCGCATGCTTTTTTAAGTAGTTTTCTCTTCACTCTTGAGAATAAAGGTAGCACCAAGGTCCACGGACACAACAGACCACAATCTGCTCTGAAAGTGTCTGTCCGCCTCCAGTGCTGCTACTTTCCAAACAAACAAACAAACAAACAAGCTGAAGTTGTAAAGGTCAGGTCAAAAGGCCGAACTCACTAATTCTGTCCCTAAGTGAGCCGCCATTTGAAAGAGACTCCAAATCTCATCTATTGCTGACATTGTGTTTTAAACCTGTAGATCCATGAGGATACCTAGAGATGAGAAAACCAAGTGTGCTCACTCAAGGGCCATGATACCTTGTTGTGGGACTGCAGGATCTGAATGATGACTCTGGTATGTGAATTGTAGTTCTTGATAGAAAGCACCCTGAAAAAAACAACAATATGCTCAACAGTCACGGGTCATATTGGCTTTGTAATATAATCCGATTCAGAGTTAAAATTCCTGTGAATAAGTATGGGAGGGACTCGGTACATTACAAAATTGTTAGCTTGTTTCTACGTTCTATGTCAATAGTTATTTTTCATATACATATTTTCATTTTATGTATATGAGTGTTCCACTCAAACGTATGTACGTGTGCCACAGGGCCAGAAGAAGGTGTCTGAATCCCTGGAACGGGAGGTGCAGGAACTGGACCTGAGTCCTGTGAAAGAGCAGGGAGCCACTCTACTGTTTTCTGAAACGTATTGACAATGATGTGACCAGAAAGGCAACACTGCTTAGGAGTCCAAGTAACCAATGCATGGGAAGGTCAGGATTTAGTATTCGAAAACTGGACTCCATTGACAGGAAGAAATGATCAGTTTCACATACCTTAGCCTTGCACCTGATGGCTTGAAGTGGCTAATAGAATGTTTCATTTTATAGGTTAAGAGCCTAAAATTTATCTTCTGTTCAATGTTACATACATGATGTCATTTCTCAACTATTTCTTGCTCTGTGTAGAGTCATCTTCAACCACACATATTTATTTTGCTCTAGGAACAGAGCCACCAAAATCCTATTTTGAGTTTCTGTCACAAGGCAAGTTCCTGCTCACAGATACTCGACAGTTGAAGTTGGGAATACTAACTCCCTTCACCCTGAGAACCCTTGCCAGTGTGCACAAATACATCACACTCAGCCATGTGTCCTCTTTTCCTAGAGCTACCGAAGAGAAATTCCAATTCCACAACTAGGATTTGTGGAATATTCCTTCACACTGTGTGAATATGTGTCACCGTGATTGGGTTAATAAAGAAGCTGACTGGCCAATAGCTGGACAGGGAGAGATTAGGCGAGACTTACAGACAAAAAGAGAGTGAGAAGAATAAGGGGAGGAGTCAGAGAATTGCGAAGAGATGTGGAGAGGAGAGAAACTTGCCGTACTGAGAAAGGATACCAAGCCATCAGGTAGAGCGTAGATAAGAAATATGGGTTAATTTAAAATGTAAGAGTTAGCTAGCAACAAGCCTGAGTTATTGGCAGCGCATTTATAATTACTAAGTTTCTGTGTGACTACAAGGATTCACAGATGGCATCTTTGTTTTTGAACTGAGGAGGATCTTACTCAGAATGGCACTATCTAAATACTAATCTGGAGTTACAGCTGGGAATGTAGCTCAGTTGGTAGAGTTAACACATGATGTCCTGGGTTTGATCCTTACCACCATAAAAAGGGGGAGAGGGTGTTTGTATGCTTGCTTTTAAAACGTCTCCTTATCTATAGGAAACATCGGGGGACATGATGGAGAAGGTCATACCCATTAGGATGTTCTACTTCCACTTCCCTTCGCATTCAGTGTTTTGGGGTGCATGTGGGACAAAAAGCAGGCAGGAACCTGGCATATGATGAACCTAGTGAATTAGAGATGCCATCTCCCCTCATTCAGTCCTGTGTGATAGGCTTGGTTTTAGTGTATAGAGAAGAATACCGTCCTCGGAGCACACAAGAACAAAACAGAGGCACGCCCGCTTCTCACCTCATGATGTTTGAAATGTCTTCGGCATGCAAGTCGCTGCACAGAGAGTTGGCTAGAATCAGGCAGGCTTCTGCAGACTCCACCTGTTCTTCAGATCAAACAGCGGCCGTCAGCTTAACGACAAGAGCAATACTCTAGCATTCCCTCTTTGAGACCGTTTTACGGTTTCCTCAAACTACCGCCAACACGAAGAGCACATGTAGGAAGGAGTCGTGAACCACATGTCTTCCTATCAAGACCACCGTCCTGCAAATGCTGCCGAGGCCCTGAGGATCAGGGCACAGGGTCTCTTATAGAAATTGAAAATTGCTTTACGATGGGTACGGTTTCAAGCTGTACTTTCCTATACTATATATCACCATTATTCATGTCTGCTGATGAGCAATAAGACCTTTTCCAGGGCTGGAGAGATGGCTCAGAGGTTAAGAGCACTGCTTGTTCTTTCAAAGGTCCTGAGTTCAATTCCCAGCAACCACATGGTGGCTCACAACCATCTGTAATGAGATCTGGTGACCTCTTCTGGCCTGCAGGGTTATGTGCAGTCAGAACACTGTATACATAATAAATAAATTTAAAAAGAAAAAAAAAGATCTTTTCCAGCAACTGCCAGCATATTTATCCACCTTAAGGACACCAAACAATGGCAGAATTGTTCACAATGAAGAGTCACTCAACATTTGGGATCTAAATTTTAAAGTGCCAGAAAATTATTGAAATTACTCCTACAGTAACAAATTATAAGACAAAAAGATGATGCTGAGTCTGTCATTTTCTGCTTGGGAGTCTTTGCATTAGCTCTATAGACCAGTGGTTCTCAACTTTCCTAATGCTGTGACCCTTTAATATAGTTCCTAATGTTGTGGTGACCTCCAACTATAAAATTATTTTCATTGCTATTTCCTAACTGTAATTTTGCTAATGTTATGAATCACAATGTAAATAGCTGTGTTTTCCAATGGTCTTAGGCAATCCTTGTGAAAGGGTCATTTGTGCATGGATTGCCCAGCGAAGGAGAAATAGATGAGATCTACATAAGCAAACTGGGGGTGAAGGGGCTAATGGAGGGCAAGGGATGGGGGATGAGAACATAGGGGAACTGGAGGTTCTAGCTGGAAGAGGGACAGAGTGGGAGAGCAAGGAAAGAGATACCATGATAAATGAAGACATCATGGGCATAGGGAGAAACAGAGTGCTAGGGAAGTTCCCAGGAATCCACAAGGATGACCCCACCATAGACTACTGGCAATAGTCCAGAGGGTGCCTGAACTGGCCTACTCTGATGATCAGATGGCTGAATACCCTAACTCATAGAGCCCTCATCCAGTGACTGATGGAAGCAGATGCAGAGATCCACAACCGGGAGCCAGGCCGAGCTCCAGGAGTCCAATCGATGAGAGAGAGGAGGGATTCTAATGAGCAAGGGACATCAAGATCATGATGGGAAAATGTACAGAGACAACCAGCCAAACTAGTGGAAATGCATGAACTGGATCACCAATAGTGGAGGAGCCCCCATGGTACTGGACTAGGCCCTCTGGATAGTCGAGACAGTTGTTTAGCTTGAATTGCTTAGGGGTCCCCCAGGCAGTGGGATCAGACCAGTCTCTGGTGCATGAGCCGGTTTTTTGGAGCCTAGTGCCTATGGTGGGACACTTTGCATGGCCTTGGTGCAGGGAGGAGGGGTTTGGACCTGCTTCAACTGAATGTACCAGGCTCTGCTGACTCCCCATGGGAGACCTTGCCTTGAAGGAGGTGGGAATGGGAGGGTGGGCTGAGGGGGAAGACTGGGGGGGCAGGAGGAGGGAGGAGAGGGGAATCTGTGGTTGGTATATAAAATGAATAGAAAATCTCTTAATTAAAAAAAAAGGGGTCATTTGACCCCCAAAGGGGTCATGACCCACAGGCTGAGAACCACTGCTATAGACTTTTGCTTTGAACTGAATTATTCAGGTTTGTTACTTAGATACCAGGAAGCCAGTTTTGATCCAACACCAAACTTTAGTATTCACTTGGCCACTGTTCATTATTTTTAGACTTGGCCTTGCTGGAATTTCCACTATTTTTCTTAATGTGTATCTTATCAAAGGTCAATATACTAATATCTAAGAAGGGAAGTTGATGAGAACCAATGAAGACCATATTTGGCTATGCAGCCCGCTGAGGAAGAAAAGTCATCAGCAGAAATCTCACCCAGCTGTGAACCTTGCGAGCTACAATAATAACTGGCCTAGCAAGCTATGAATACCACGTATGTAGTAGTGGTATGAATGCTATAGGAGTAACCAACTCTGATGAGCTTTAGGACCTGGGAGTAGAAAGAAACTCGGGCCTGGGAAGTTCACAGACACTAGGAGAGAACCTACTAATATTACTTTGATAAATGGGCATACTATCAAACCACCTTCTAAATACGTTATCTCTAAACCCATAGGTAAGTATAGCTTCTCACTATACTTCTTTACGTAGTGGACAGCAGTCAAAACAGAGCCGAGCAACTGGTCAAAGTGCAGAGGTTAAGTGTCTGTTAAGTGATCAGCCACAAAGTGGACATCTGTGCCACGCCCTCCCCTCCAAGGTTCTGAGAACATAGTCAAATTGTGTGGTGGAAAGATCTGTAGAGCCAAAGGCTGAGAAGTCTGGGGAGAAAGCAGTGTATTCTGGCCGGGCCAGGCCTGCTGCACCTATGAATGCACAGTAGCTGTGTTTGCCTGTGTGAGACCTGAACAAGATCAAGCCAATCAACATCCCCACAGGGACTGGGGACGGGTACAGCCACCAGCTGAGGAGCTGTGGACAGTTCACGGCTACTAGTGGAGGAGGAAATTGGTTTTTCTTAGGAGTGTGGTTCCTGGGAGGCTGACCACACTCCAGTAAAGAGTCTCACACCCATGTGTATATGGGCAGCACTAACTGGACTCAGTGAGTTACAAACAATAAAACAAGAGCAAGAGAGAGAGAGAGAGAGAGAGACAGAGACAGAGACAGAAACAGAGAGAGACAGAGAGAGAGAGAGAGAGTAATGTCAAGTTGTGTGGGAATCCAGAAGGAACTAGATGGAGAGAGGAGCAAATATAGGTAAAACAAGTAGCATGTATATACAAAATCCTCCAGGAATAAATAAAAATAAAGGGCGTGGGAAGAGGACATCATATACTGTGCAAATAAATGTTTCTGATTTAAATATTTTTTTTAAGATTTATTTATTTATTATATATACAGCGTTCTGTCTGCAAGTATGCCTGCAGGTCAGAAGAGGGCGCCAGATCTCATTACAGATGGTTGTGAGCCACCATGTGGTTGCTGGGAATTGAACTCAGGACACTCTGGAAGAGCAGCCAATGCTCTTAACCTCTGAGCCATCTCTCCAGACCTGATTTAAATATTTTTAAAAACAAAAGACATAAGAGAACACACACTCTTATTATCTACAACTTTTTCCAGACCCCCTAAGTAACAGAATAAAATCTCATAGCGAGTACGATGGAAGAAGAATTTAAAAGTGGTATAGATCAACACTGAGGTCCACTTGCTGTGAGTCGAGGACTTGGAAGTCAGTTGTGTTCTTTTCTGATCAATGCTTAAAACCGTGGACACTGTGCTTTCCTCCCGTCAAAAGACTTGGACTGCTAGCTTCTGAAGCAGCAACCCAGCCCATCGCTCTCATTCCCGGCTTACGGAAGGGACAAACAGAGAGAGTTAGATCTTACTGAAACTCGCTTCAGATCCTCGAACTTCAGTGCGGAGCCACATACGAATGTCGTGAAGGACAAATTGCACTTGAATAAGGTCTCCAGTTCCAAGGACGGAGGCTCCCTAGATGAAAGAGTTGAGTGGCAAAGATAAACCCAGAGCGTGGCTCTGCTTGGTGGTTATCTGACTTAGTACATTTACTAAATCCCTAATTCCATCAGAAGCCATCTGTATTCCATTATATATCCATATAGCTAGAGGACGTTGGCACAACTAACCCAATCTACAAATGCATCTGTAGATAAGGCCTGAGCAACCCTAGTGCACAAAACCGAAAAAATAGAGAGACCATGAATCAAACAATGCAAACAATTCAATTACTCAGAGGGGTACAGCATTTCAGGGCTGGAAAGATGGCACAGTGGTTAAAGGCACTGACTGCTCTTAGGGCAGGCCAGATTTCAGAAAAATATCTGGAAAGATAGACTCCAAAATTTTTGCACTGGTTAGGTCTAGACATGAAGTTACTTTTCTTTTTCTACACTTCATCTTTCCAGAAAGGCTGAGAAGTGATTATTTTTTCTATTGTTGTTTACTATTGTTTCCTAAAATTTCTATAAATGTTACAAGTGTAATTTCCTTCCATTAAACACACACACACACACACACACACACACACACACACACACACACACACACACATAGCTGGACAGTCGTGGCACACATCTTTAATCCCAACACTCGGGAGGCAGAGGCAGGTGGATCTCTGTGAGTTCGAGGCCAGCCTGGTCTACAGAGCGAGTTCCAGGACAGGTTCCAAAGCTGCACAGAGAAACCCTGTCTTGAAAAGCAAAAAACAACAGCAACAACAAATGTAGACACATTCCAACTATTCATTTAGAACAGACTAAGCCACACTGATGCACTTACTCTCCAAGGAACACAATCTCAGTGTTGATTTCTCCCGACCTATGGCGGAGGAAATTCCTCAGAAAGGCAGTTACACTGTCAATCGTGATGTTTCCACAGACCACGATGAACCTAAGCAACAAGAAAGGGGAAGAAGAGCATCTGAAGAACAGAAGGACCGCTCTCCCATGGTATCTGAGGGAATGGACTCCAAGAACCGCGCCCCCCACCCACACACAAATGGTCAAAATCTATAGATGCTCCATGTCCTCATTTAAAATGCATAAACGTGCTTGTGACCTACACTCGTCCCCTGGCCTACCTGAAGTCATCTCTAGGCTACTTGTAAAATCAAATGCAATGTAAATGTTATATGAATAGTTGTCACGGTGTGTTGTTCATGGAATAATGAAAAGGAAAGCAATCGATGCAAGTTCAGTACTGATGCAAATTGCTTTTAAATATTGTCTATCTGAGGCTGATTGGACCCCCAGAATCTGATAGATCTGACTGTATCTTCCTGTCAAGATGATAGAAGGGCAATTAGCTTAAATTGTTTTCAGTAAGTTTTGTCTATGAATCCTTTAGAATTTAGCAACATAAACACGAAGGAGTTCAAAGCACTGGAAGCCTCCAGTTCTATGGGCTTTTGCCTCCTCTCAAAACATGCATGTATTCCAGGCGGTGGTGACCCACATCTTTAATCCCAGCATTCAGGAGGCGGATTTCTGTGAGTTCAAGGCCAGCCTGGTCTACAGAGCGAGTTCCAGGCCTGGCACCAAAACAACACAGAGAAACCCTGTCTCGAAAAAAAACCAAAAACCAAACCAAAACAAAAGACAAACAAACAAACAACAACAAAAAAAAAACATGCATGTCTCCAAACAGCTGCATTATACAAAGATTTCTGGGAAAGCTACCATTATGGTTATAATTGTCACAATTATTTATCACATAATAGACTTACTACCTCCTATACTTGCAAAACTCTGCTATTCACAAGTGTCATTATTTTGGGGGGACTCTCTGTCTCTCTCCCCTCTCTCTCTTATCCAGGTTGATAGAAGTTGATTAAACACTCTTATGAATAGCTCTCTCAGCAATTTGTAACAAGTAGTGAACATCCTGTTTATATGGCATTCCTTCTAACAGGATTCTCTTCGGTGAATGAAAACCTTTGGCATGGCGGGCCCTCGGGTCTGCAGCCTTGACAGGCAGTGTGCGTCTAGAACAATACCCGTGGCCAACGGGACACCGTAGACTGTAGGAACTGTAGGAAGAGCTAATTACTTCTTTCCTTTAATGGCTTCATAGGGCTTGGTGTATTTCCTCCTGTTGGTAAAGAGCTCCACCATTTCCGGGATGTAGTTCGCAAACAGTATCTAAAATAACAAGTGAGAAGAAAAGTTCCTCAGGGCTCCTTACTTGGACAGACATTCCCAAATTACAAGGCTATAAAGAAAAAGACCAGAACACATGAATGGCTCTCATCTAGCACAGTGGATCTCAACCTCCCTAACGCTGCGACCCTTTAATACAGTTTGTGTTGTGGTGACCCCAGCCATAAGATTATTTTCCCTGCGACTTCATAACTGTCATTTTTGTCACTGTGATGAATTGTAATGTACCTAAGTATTTTTGGAGCTAGAGATTTGTCAAAGGGGTCATAACCCACAGGTTGAGAACCACTGATTTAGCAGAAGGCTATAACAGTGAGCTGCATTTAAAAGAGAGATTATATTTCCCCCAGTTTTTTGAGAATTAGGATTTTGATTAAAATTAACAAATTGATATTGTTTCAAAATGATAAACACAAATATTAGACAACTTCTCTACAAATTTGTCCCTTGATGGTTTCTAACTTCTTTCTGATTCTGATTTCACGCTGGACTGTTAAAAACAAAACAAAACAAGGGCTGAGAGCTGGCTCAGCAGTTAAGAGCAGGGGTTGATCTTCCAAGGGCCCCAGTTTAATTCCCAGCACCCACAACCATCTGTAATGAGATCTGGCGCCCTCTTCTGGCTTGCAGGCATACGTGCAGGCAGAACATAGCGTACGTAAGTAAATAAATCTAAAAAGACCCCAAAACTTCACATATGACACTGGAGGGACCAGAGACGATGACTGAAGCATCGGAAGGTGGCCCTGGTCATGGCAATATAAAAATGGTGGAGCGGAGCACACGGTTGTGGCTTTTTAAGAGACCGAAATAAGAAGTAAGAAATGAGGCTTCAGCCGGGCGTTGGTGGCGCACGCCTTTAATCCCAGCACTTGGGAGGCAAAGTCAGGCGGATCTCTGTGAGTTCGAGGCCAGCCTGGGCTACCAAGTGAGCTCCAGGAAAGGCGCAAAGCTACACAGAGAAACCCTGTCTCGAAAAACCAAAAAAAAAAAAAAAGAAATGAGGCTTCTTAGGCCCTCACCACTCCCTTGAACCAAGCATAAATACTAGTTTATCCGGACATTCCCTGGAACTAATTACTGGTGTAGTGAGCGGTTGTCATTTGAGAGAGATCTTCCTCTTCAGGAGAAGATTTTAGTCTGATGGGGGGAACAATGGAGGAAAACGCACTTGCTTGATTCAATGTAGACTCTACCTCCTTTCACCCCCGGAAACTAAGGAGCTGCACCCCAGGTTCCAGGGCACACGGTTTGGAAAAGGTGGAATCTGTGCATCTTCTCATTTTCACATACACTGAATAAGGCAACATTCACTTTCAACTCTATATTGTCTCCTCACCATTAACTGAATGCTTTTATTTGTAGAGTCAAGAGATAATAAAAAATACTCCTCACCAAACTTCCGAGGGTGAAGAAAACGATGAAAGTCCGTCCTAGGGAGGTCTTGGCCACCACATCCCCAAAGCCAACAGTTGACATGGTTGCCGTCACCAGATAAATGGACTCGAAGTAGGACATAGACTGTGAATTTCTACCCTTGAGCCAGGGGTCACCGGAATTTTCCACCTGTCCAAAGAGAGATGGCAAAGGAAAGGTCTGTGAATAGAAGAGACGGGAGGGAGAAGGCAAACACTCCATCAGTTTCCCTCAATTCAGGCCAGAGACAAGAGCAAATGGCGGACTGCAGCTGCTAAGGGCCCTCCCAACCGTGGGTGCTGATCAGGAGGCCTTGCGTCCACTGACATCCGGCGGGGGCAGGGGGCACGCACTCAGATCCGGAACACCCCGCGGGGCTGGCTGCCTACTTCCCTTGAGGCCCGGAGCATCCTGGAGCCAGGGGTCTCTGGCAGTCACCATTCATTTCCATTTTTGAAGAAGATGGGGAAAATCGGTAAGGAAGCTGAGCCTGGGTTTCAGTGAGCTTAATTAAGCACATGGCCTTAACATCTAAGGAGAGGCAAACTTTCCCAGGTTGATTGGAATGAGGTGGCACCAATTTGCTTTTGGTCATGGTGTTTCATCACAGCAATGGAAACCCTAAGACAAGTTGGTACCAGGACAGCTGTGACAGACCTGACCATGTTAGTTGGGGTAGGATTATGGAAGGACTTTGGACCTGTGGGCTAGAAACCCCATTGAGTGTTGAGAGCTCACTGTTCTGTCAAAGCTTAGGAGATAAGAATGTGGAGAGCAGTGCAGACAATGGAGACCTGGCTTGTGACTTTTCAGAGGGAAGCAGACTCTACCAGGCCCTTTGTGTGCCGAATCTGTGGTTCTGGTCAGCTGGGGCTGAAGAATCGGCAGTGATTAACAAGAGACCAGGACCACTAAAGCAAAACCTTTGCTATGCTGGGACAGTGGATGCTGAGAAGTTAGCAGTGATCAACAGACAAACATCATTGAGGTGAAACCTTCTGGGAAATGTTTTTTGAGAGTGAGCACACAGAAACTGTGTTCCAGAGGTAGCCAAGGTTGGACCTCCGCCTGGCAGCTGAACTTGGTAGTGTAAGGGTCACCCCGGTGGTACTGGTTTTGAAAGCATGGAGGGGTCGTGGAGAACAGCTTAGGTTTGGCATGATGAAGAGAGCCTAGGAGAGGCTGTTGGTGAAAATGCAGACCAGTTCCAGCAGAAGACCCAGCACTTTGGAGATGCCAGGACCATGGGATGACCACCAAGAACAGCAGCAGCAGTGGAGTGGAGCCGGCCCTAACTTAGAAGACAACTGTGTGTATTGCAGAGGGCAAGTTGGAGAAGCGACCAAGCCCTTTGGAAGAGTCCAGAAGATGGTGAGTGAATCCCAGATAACTGGATGCTAGCTATTTACACTGTTGGAATTTGGTTTTGCTTCGTTCAGATTGTGACTGGGCCCTGGTTCTTCCCTCTTGAAGTGAGGAGGTATTTAATTTTGATTTTTATAGGAGTCCACAGCTGAAAGACTTTGAACTTTAAAAAGAGATTTTGGATTTTTGGAGACTGGGTATTTTAAGGAGACTTAAGTTTTAATGTGTTTGAATTTGTGAGGACTGCAGTACTTTTAAAGTTATTTATGTTTTGTATTATGATATCAACATTAACATGCCATCTTGGGGAAAGGAAAACTTCTAATTGAAGAGTGGTGTATTTGTGTGTCAACTTGACAAGGGATCAGTTGTATTGGCTACTTTTATGTCAACCTGACACAAGCTAGAGTTATCTGAGAGAAGGGAGCCTCAATTGAGAAAATGCCTCTGTAAGACTGGGTTGTAGACAAGCCTGTGGGGCATTTTCTTAACAATGGTGAAGGGCCCAGCCCATTGTGGGTGGTGCCACCCCTGGGCTGGTGGTCCTGGGTTCTACAAGAAAGCAGGCTGAGCAAGCCATGGGGAACAAGCCAGTAATCAGCGCCCCTCTATGGCCTCTGCATCAGCTCCTGCCTCCAGGTTCCTGTTCTGTTTGAGTTCCTGTCCTGACTTCCTTCGATGATGAACCTGATATGGAAGTGCAAGCCAAACAAACCCTTTCTAAGACAGTAGGTGCACATACCAGCACGCCACCATCATTTCCCTGGCGATGACATTTGTCTTGAAATTCATTAATCACTACATTTTCACCATGACTCTCCATTCCCAACTTCTTAGTTTAATTCACTCCCCCTGTGGTTTGATTTTTTAATCAGCACACATTTCTGAAAGGGGTGTTGCCTTCCTCTGCAAACTTATATGTTTACTTTCATACGGGCCTCACATCATCATCTGACATTGATCAATGCTACCAAGCAATCTGATGCTACTTTCTTTTGCTTCCTTCTAACAGTCTTTCCTTCTTCAGCTTGTCCTCTCTTCTTATCCTTGAAGATCAGGAACTGCTCCACACACAGCAGAGAGGGTAGATCCATCCCTGCATTTGACAGAACTGGACTGAGAATCATGTGCCTACCAGGGAAGAAGCAACCATCACTGTACCCGAATGCTACAAGACGCGTCATCAGGGATCTTTGCTGAATGCCAATGAGAAATTCTCAGGCTCAATGCAACGCACAGGCATGCTTTGTTTGTTCTAATAACTTTATTAACTGAGAGTCATTTCCCCTAGTGCGCAGTATGGCTTTTCATCTACAGATGCCAGACTTTATTTCAAGCATTCCTTTGGGAACACTTGGGATGTGTCTAGTGCGTTAAGTCTCTTTGACGGTTCTGCTTCACGGATTTAAATTTTTCTCCTCAGGTGGATCTGTCTGTTCTCATGCCTGTGCATTCCCCACAGTGCTGTCCTCCTGGCCTCTCAATCTGTTCTGTCACGTTTTTTCTTTTGCATCTGGTTCCCTTTTTTTTTTGCACATGGCTTCTGTTCCACAGGACAGTCTATTCTTCTGACGTCTTTGAGTCTACTCTTCAATTCTATCGTTTAGTAATCCGCTAGTCACATATTTTTTTTCAGTCAAGGTTTTTGGGGAGTGTTTTATTTTTTGACAATTTCATGCACATATACACATGTACATTGGTGGTTTTCACCACTTGTGCTTTCTCCCTCTGAATCCTTTCTCTGTCCAACGAGATCTGCTCCTGCTTTTGTGACTTTATGGTGTTGTTCGTGTTGTCTGGGAGGTTTTGGGTATGACTCTCTGAGTTCAGTCAGGGTTGCTCTCATGAAGGTGAGTGAGGAGGTATTTACTGCCATGGGCAAGTTACCCCCGGCTAATGCACTGATAGTCAAAAGAGTTCATGCCTTTGTGTAAAGGATCGTGTTAGATTTTTATAGGCTCATCTGCGCTTGTTCACACAAGGAGGTATTTTTCTTAACTTTTCTATTGTTCCACTTGGCAAGTCACATTAAGTAGCTTATAACCATTGTATTCTGTAACTACCTTTTATTACTTTTGTGAAATTGAAGCTTAGGCACCATACAAATTTCTATCTAGTTAATACTCAAATTTGAATGGTATCAGCGGGGGAGGGGGCTGGGGGAGGGGGTGGTGGTGGTGCATGCTTTTCATCCCAGTTCTTGGGAGGCAGAGGTAGGTGGATCTCTGAGTTCAAGGCCAGCCTGGTCTACCGTCTTGAATCCTAAAAAAAAAAAATGGAGTGGTAATCACTTTTTAGCTGAAGGATAGTGTCAGTACAGGATGGCAAGGCAGTGGGACAATCATAACTTTGATTTGGGGCTGTCATTTCTAACATCCTCTCAACAAAAATCTATTTTCTGTGCTCTTTTAGTTTAGGTTGTTTTTTTTTTTTTTTTAACTTTTCTTTTGTTGTTTCTTACATTCTCAAAATCAGTGTGGTTCAAAATGGAACCCTCTTGTTCCCCAATCCTCTGATGGCTTCTCCTTTCTTTTCTGAATGAACCCCTGCTGGAGACCTCCATGTCCAGCATGCTCCCGTGCTTAGAGGGCTGAAGCAGAGACTTCAAAGACTCACAGCCATGTCCGGTCCAGCAGCAGCTATTCTGCCATGACCTCTGGTGACCTTGAGAGAACAGGGTGTCCAGACTCCTGTATACACCCAAGGAATCCAGAAATCCACATTCACATGAATGCTCCATAAGAGTTAGCAACTAACCACACAAAAAAAAAGGAAGGAAGGAAGGAAGAAAGGAAGGAAGACAATAGAAAAGAAAAGAAAAGAAAGGGAAAAAAAGAAAAACAAAGACAAAAATTAATGAAAGAATTAGTCAAATAAAACATGCCTTTAGGCCACATTGAGCCTGAGACCATCTCACTGGAAGCAAAGGTACAGGATGTCTGAGTGGCATCTCCTGTAGAATTCTGGGACAACAATAGTTGCTTCTGCCCTGGAAAGAATGTAACTCTTGGTCCAACACTATCACTGTGAAGAAAATCTACCCTTTCTGCTCTGACTCTTCAAAAACACCTCCCTCCCGGCTGACCACTGAGGAGTGCTGTGCCTAGTTTCAGATCCCAAGGTTCTGTCAGAGACCGCGCTTAATGTCTGACTCTTTTCTTAAGAAGCTATGCTGTAGCTCTTTTTATAGTCATTGTTTAAATTAATTTCAAGAGAGCGCCTCAAGTCAAAAAGACTTCCGCTGTTTTATTTTTGTTGTTCAGAAAACATTCTGAAGACTTTTGGCACTGCATTTCAATTTCCCATCCTCTCATAACTCACCTGTCCTGGAGCACTGAAGTCAGGAACCTTTTCTATTGAGGAAACCTACAGTGTCTCATTCTGCAGGGTAGAAACAAGCCTTTCTACCCTGTGGATAGTTCCAGAAGAACAGAAATATCCCTAAAGGGTTGTCACAATGCTCTCTTTTGCAACAGGAATTCAACCTCTCAAAACAGCTACCCAGTCTTAATAATACTGGAATTCTTTCATTGTCTTTTTCCCCAATAAAACCCAGGGCCTTGTACGGAAAGTGCTTTACTACTGAACTAAGCCCTAGCCCTAGCTTCATTCCTTCACTTTTACGTGTTTATTTAAAATTTAAGAACCCCAAACTTCATGAAGATTTATCAATAAACCTTATGTAAAAGCCAAAGTCAACCTGTGAGCCCCACCTGCCCAAAGACCAGGTAACTTCCTGGAATGCTGGGAGTTGTAGTTCTTAGAAAATGACAAAGCCACATGAGAAATAATGGTGACTGTGTGATTTTGTCCTTAGAAAGCTCCTACGACACACATCTTGTTGACACTCACTGGGAACCCAGGGGTGGACCTGATCAGAGTCCATTTTTCTCGTCAGTACTTAATGAAAGCTTACTTCAAATCTGGCTCAGAATTGTGTAACTGGTTTTTCTTTCATGAATTTCAGGATTAGCACTTACCTATGTGTTATAACTTTAGCCCTAATGAGATTTTTTTACTAAGACCAGATTTTGAAATATCAGAAGAGGAAACAAAGCTATCTTGATGGTGGGAGATGCGAAAATTATGATAAATAATGATGGGAAATAAAAAGTAAAACCAAAAAGGTGAAAGCAAAAAGATAAACCTCTGGTCTAGTCCCTCTCCAGTTTCGAAGAAAAAATGCTCACACTGGCAGATGCCATTGGGACTACAAGGATGCTCACACTGGCGGATGCCATTGGGGACTGCAAGGATGCCCACACTGGCGGATGCCATTGGGGACTGCAAGGATGCCCACACTGGCGGATGCCATTGGGGACTGCGGTGATCTGCTTACCAGGTGAAGGAATCCTGCAGCTGTGAACCAGGTACTGAGAACTATTGACATGAGTTTGGAAAGCTTCACTGAATTACTAAAAGGATAAGGACAAAGAACTGTTAGGTCTCTGCAGGCAGGTTCTCAATCAGCACCAACACATTGTTCTTCAAAAGCCCAGCTTTCTGCTCACAGCGTGGCCCACAGACTGGAAGGTACAGCAGCACCTGGGGCTCTGCCCTCACCTGTCAGTCTGCACGGTCACAGGGTCTCTGTATCATTCATGTATGCATTAAGAGTCTAAGAGACCGGGCTGGAGAGGTGGCTCAGAGGTTAAGAGCACTGTCTGCTCTTCCAGAGGTCCTGAGTTCAATTCCCAGCAATCACATGGTGGCTCACAACCATCAGTAATGAGATCTGGTGCCCCCTTCTGGCATATGGCAAACTTGCAGAAAGAACACTCTCTACATAATAAATAAATCTTAAAAAAAAAAAAAAAGAGTCTAAGAAACACTGCTGGAAACACATCCAGTGTTATGCATTTCTTCAAACGTTATAGATTTTACTGTTTCCGTCCATCAGTCTGGTGTTTTAAAGGCACACATGGGATCAGTACTCAGCAAATGTATAAGGTTACAGGAACAAAAATGGCAGCAGTCCAGGCATGGACCTGTAATCTAGATTACAGGAATGTAGGGACACACGCTGGACTTAACCCTGAGATGCACTTCAGACCACAATATTGACATTTCTCATAAGAATGTAGCAGTGTGGTGAAAGAGATAGTCTGGACCTTTATTACTGTCTTTTGGAGATATTTAGGTTGCACTATATTTACCTGTGATGCTGGGGTTTGAACCCGGGACCTTGTAGATGCTAGGTAAATACTCCCCCATTAAGCCACACCCTAAGTTCATGGCTCTGCTTCTCTAAGCAATAGTTCACTGCTGCTGATGGGTATCGCCCATGCTCAGGGGAGCTGTTACACCTCTAAACCTGAAGAAGTGTTTCTTACTGTAGTAGCCAACAAGAGGTGATTTCTTTTTTTTAATTGATTACGTCTGTTCTTTCATAATTGTACACATGCAGAAAATGCATTCTGATTACTGTCTCCTGAAGCCCTCACTTATCCTGACAATGCCCACCCTACCAGTCCTTTACCCAGATTCGCTGACTCTTGATTGTGCCTTGTAACCCACTTAATTTAAGCAGGGCCATCTTCTGAACAGTGGATTGGAACCATCCATTGGAACCTAGTGAAGTCACCACTGGGTACACAACTGATTCCCCAGCTCTGAATTTATCAGTACACAACGGTTCATCAGTGAGGGGTAGTGCCCTCTGAGCTCCTCACTCCAACTATGCCTGATTGGCAATGGGCGCATTCTTGTGCAGACCAAAGGCAGACATCCATGGCTACTGTGAGATCACAAATACAATGGCTGTGTGTTGTATTTTCTTTCTTTCACTCTAGCCCCATGTTGGGTGCCAAGATGTTGTTGGCTGTTTTTCACTCTTTGGTTCTTTGGCTCTTTGGGGGCCCGCCACCTAGTTTCCAAATAAATCACACATGGAGGTGTATTCTTAGTTATAAATGCCCAGCCTTGGCTTGGCTTGTTTCTTGCCAGCTTTTCTTAACTTTAAATTATCCCATCTACCTTTTTGCCTCTAGGCTTTTTCCTTTTTTCACTTGTGTATATCTTACTTTCACTCTTACTCCATGGCTGGCTCTAGCCCCTAACATCCTCCTCTCCTTGTTCTCTTGCTCTTTCTTCTCTTCCTCACAGATTTCTCCTTCTATTAATTCTTCCTGCTGCCAGCCCCGCCTATCCTTTCTCCTGCCTCACTATTGGCCGTTCAGCTCTTTATTAGACCATCAGGTGTTTTAGACAGGCTACGTAACACAGCTTCACAGAATTAAACAAATACAACATAAAAGAATGCAACATATCTTTGCGCCATTTAAAAAAATGTTGCACAGCATAAACAAATGTAACACATCTGAAAATAATATTCCACAACAGCTGTGTCTTGCTCAGAGATGGCATTTTGCAGCCTTTCTCCCGATCTTCTGGCTCTTACACTCATGCTTCCTGCCTCCGCTTCTGCAACATTCCCTGAACCTTAGAGGGGATGGAATACGTGTCTGGTATTCGAGTAGGGCTGAGTACTCATGTATCACTTATTATCAGCACTTGGTACAGCCCTGAGTCTCTGCACTCAACACTGATCACTAGAAAAAAATGGCGTCGCTGATTAAGGCTGGAAGTAGCATTTGTCTATGGGTATAAATGTAATTATTTAGAAGGCAGTTTCACAGTATGAAATATAGCTAATAGTAGTATTGCATCCATGTGCCCTTTGCCCCTATGATATCCCCTAGCATGGGTTTTAACTGGGGTCACAGAACCAGACATGGATTTCCCCCCACAGAGCAGGTCTCAAACCCACGCAGAGAGCTTGGATCCCACGACAGCAGTGCCGTTGCTGCACAGTGGGCACATCGTGTCTGGCAAGTTGATCTGATAGCTGTAGGGTTCACAACTGTGTAAGACCATCGACGCCTTTTCTACCCCAGCAGCTTGCTCAGCATCTTCCTGGGAGGACTATAAAGGCTGGCCAGCGGGGAGGACACTTTCAGCTTAGCTCCAGGTTGATTCCTCTATATTATACAACTAAGATGTGTGGTGTCTTCAGCACCTGGACCTTATCATCTACTCCTTGTGGGAAATCAGGAGGCTGCATTGTTTGGGGGCCTGTGGTCCTGACCAGGAACTCCATGGGAGGAATCCCCCTCTGGCACTGTCTGTTTAACAATCCCCAGCTTCTAGAACAGCTTTCTCCAGCCACACAGAGAGAGGGGATTCTTAATAACACATGCATGAGACCCAAACCTCTGTATTGGCTGACTATTTTTGTTTTGGGGAGAGAGACCTGGAATGAAAATTAAAGCAGATCGACTTCCGGTAATTTTGCGAAACAAGGAACGGGCCATCTCTTTACAAGGACTGCCAAGTTCCCAGCCAGGGTGCTACATGCTACATGGAGGCAGTGAGTGGGGGAGTGAGCACACAGATGCTGAGGGACGTCCCAGTTTTCACACTGGAATTCTGCTGGGACATGGGGAGCTTGCGGACCAGTACATGTTTTCATTTCCCAAC
Organism: Peromyscus maniculatus bairdii; assembly: GCF_049852395.1. NCBI lineage: Eukaryota > Metazoa > Chordata > Mammalia > Rodentia > Cricetidae > Peromyscus > Peromyscus maniculatus. The sequence goes on from NC_134868.1 coordinate 46,861,624, forward strand.
CCAAACTGCCGAGCTGGCTCGCCAGGCTGGGCTGCACTTACCTGGACTTGATGACATGGAGGATCTGTAAGATTTTCGGGAGTTCGAGCAGCCGCAGAGCTCTTAGAAATCTGAAACCTACAAAGCAACCGGAAGAGAGCAGCCTGAAATATACCGTGATTGGGATGTGCATGCACTCACCTTCCCTGAAGCTCTTTTTTGTTTGTTTGTTTTTTTGTTTTTGTTTTTCGAGACAGGGTTTCTCTGTGTAGCTTTGCGCCTTTCCTGGAACTCACTTGGTAGCCCAGGCTGGCCTCGAACTCACAGAGATCCACCTGCCTCTGCCTCCCGAGTGCTGGGATTAAAGGCGTGTGCCACTACTGCCTGGCCAAATTGGTGTGTCTTTTATAAACAATAAATAAAACATAAAATTTTATAAAAAACGACTGTTAAAAGCCCATGCATCATCAATACACCCACCTTAAAGACAAAACAACAACAACTAAAGACATGTTACAGCATATCTGACTATGATAATTGACCTTGAGAAGGCAGGGGAGGTCATTCTTGGAGTCCAAATGAGATCCCAACATAAGGGTCCATGGGTGCTGGAGCCCTGCCCCTCCGGATGTAGATACCATTATCCCATCAAAAACTACTGGGCACTTGCTGTGTGCCAGGTGTACCGCTACATGCTGAGATCAAGAAATGATTTCTGATCATTCTGATGATGACACAGCCCAACATCCGTGAGGCAGAAGCAGGTGGATGTCTGGGAGTCCAAGGCCAGCCTGAGCTACAGAGGGAGATCCTATCTCAAAAGAAAACAACAAAACAAAACAAAAACTGTTTCTGCAAATGTAGTACAAAACTCTACAGTCAAGAGGAGGTCCTTTGAAAAGGCAGTGAGGTGTTTAAAAAAAAAGACAAATATTCTAAATGAATGTTGAGTGGTTTGGGGCTAAAACAACATTGATACTAATTAGTGATTGCCACAGCACACTTACCTAGCCAATTACTCTTCAAATAATAAGAAATGAAGGTTGGTGGTACGGTGAAAATGTCTACAATTGAATTCATCTCCAACCAGAACTTGATCTTGTCATCAGCTGCCCAAAACTGAAATGGCAACAACACACCCAATTAGATTACCTTGGGGATTTTGTTTTAAAGATTTTAAAATTATTCTATGTACATAAGTATGTTTGTATGTATGTAAGCCTGCATGTTAGTATGTGCACCATGTGCAAGCCTGGTGCCCACAGAGGCCAGAAGAGGGCGTCAGAACCTTTGGAACTGAAATTGCAGACAGTTGTAAACTACCATGTAGGAACAGGGAACTGAATGCAGGTCCTCTACAAAGCATCAGGTGCTCTTAACTGAGAAGCTATTTCTCCATTACCTTCCTACCATCGAGAATTTTAAAGGGACTGTGAAGGATAGTTATTATTCAGCTATATTTCATTCATTAACTGAAGTTTTAATCTCATGCTATTTAACACAGATACAAATACATTTATGCAAACACGCAAATGCATACATATTACATAAAGAGATTGTACCTTGGGCTGAGTGTGGTGATACACAACTTTAATCCCAGCACTTGGGAGGCAGAGGCAGGTGGGTTTCTGTGAGTCTGAGGCCACCCTGGTCTACAAAGAGAGTTCTGGGACAGCCAGGGCTATATAGTGTGACTTGTCTCAAAAACCAACCAACCAGAACAAAAGAAAAGTGAGAGGAAGAGAGAAATCACACTTTTAATGAGTGTTCTATTAATGAGCATATAGTGATTTTACCTAACTCTCACATTTAAACACTGTGAGCTTTCTACTATCCCTAGAGCTTTCTGATATATCTATATAGACACTATGTACATTAATAGAGGATATAATTCTATATATGTACGTATTTCATTTTATAGATCTGCGTGTGTATGTCATATACATAGAGCTTATTATTTGGGATCAGTGATGACATATGGTTTAGGACAGTGTCCATACATGAAGACATAACACCCATACACCTAAAACAAAATTAAGTAGAACTTAAAAACACTTGGAAAACAAATCAAAGATACAAATATAAGATGGCACACACGCCATTAGTATAGCAATGACATTCAAGTTTTGCAAGCTTCTGATTGTCAGTCAGACTTCGCCAGTGGAAGGCCAGAAGCCAGTGAGGACTGCGGACACAGAGTTTAATAGTGGGGTTGTTCCAGTTGTGCTGGAATTCTGGACCTGGCTTACACTTTCAAGCACAGCAGATGAGGGTTTTGGGTCTCACTAAATATTTAACAGCTTAGGGTATAGTTCTACCTTTAGAGCCCGAGAACCAAGGGAGACTGGAGAACTGGGGAACTAACTGGTCTCTTTACATTGCTTCTGGGGGATGGGGAGGGGGGGGAGACCGTAGTTGTTATCATTTTACCTAGGTACTTACCCTCAACCCAAAATAGAAACTGAAGAAAGCATTGAAACTCAAATCAACAGTGAGGGTTCTGTCTTCAGATGTAGAACACATTCCAGTGAGGCTGGAAAGAAATGGGACTGTTTCGCAAAGATGAAGATTTAAAAACCTATGTCTACAGTGGAGCCATAAGGGCGGGACAGGCAATGCGCATATTCACCATGAGTGCTCCATTCAAGAAAGACTCATGCTCACATCTGAATGGAATTATCCTCCTTTGAGGAGTGGAACTATGAATAAGTGAAGGCACTAGGCCATCCCTGGAGCTTAGGACAGTGGGGGAATGGCCCACGACTCCATCACAGAGCTTATCAGTTCCACTTCAACTTCATAAGCGCGGATCCAGAATTTTATGGTCCTTTGCGGTTGAGAAACCATCTATCTAGTCAGGATTTTTCAGCTTCTCTAACCCTTTGAGACAAGGCTACTTTAGACCAAATGACTGGATCTGAAACAAATTCAAAGGCAGCTCCTAAAAGATGTGTCAGGAATTTACAAAGCAAAGACTATCATTTCCCTGGATTTTCTCAAGTAGTGTGGCTTTTGTGGCTGCAATTCTTAATTTTACCCCAGCTGGGTATTTAATATAATTTTCAGAGGTTTGGCATGAAGTTTAAATTAGACTGAGTTTAGTGTTTTAAAAATATTGCCCTAGCCTTAAGATAAATAAGAAGGGGAGGACTTCAAAGAATTGATCCAAGGTTGAATCAATTTCCAAACCACACAAAGGTCTCTGAAGCCTAACAGAGGCTCTGAGATACCCCAGGACTTCTTTCTCAACTTGTATGGAATTCAAAGCGGCTCCATGTGAGGGAGCTGACAGCTGGAAGTTTCCAGTCCCAGAAGCTCTGAAGTACTGCTGTACAGCCCACCCCAACACTAGCAATGGGGGGGGGGGGCAAAATGCAGGGCCGACGCAGGTGCTTACCACAGAACTGGAGTCAGTGCTCACAAGGGGCAGCTACACGCTTTACCATTTTGATTTCGCTTCTGTGAGGGGTGGGAGGCAGGCTGGGGAGGGGGGTTGCGCACATGCAAGCAAAACTCTATTTGACATCCCGGAAGAGAGATTCTAAAGCAATTAAATTACTGATAAAGCAAACAAAAATAACCGGGGTTTTTACTCACTCTGTTGAATTGATGAAATAGATTATAAGAGAGCCGATGCTTAGTACAAAGACAAGGATCACCTGAAAACAGAAAAGGACAGGGACAAGATGGTCTTTTATTGACATGGACTAAATAAGCCCATGAAATTGTGTTTTCTATTTTAAATGAAGTAAATATTGTAGTGTATTTTTATCACTATGTGCAGGGAAGGAGGAAACTGGTTTTCCCTGACCTCACCTATGTGTGTGTAGCACTATGTTCAACATTCATTTATGCCAGTATTCATTCATTCATTCATTCATTCATTCATTCATTCATCCGTTCATTGAAGAAAAGTGGATGGAGCTTTACACTAACTCAACAGGTACCCATTTTACTTAACTTTAACTCTCACACACTTGAGTTCAGTGAATGCTTCCTGGGTGCTTAGCATGTGTCACGTGCTTCATTTCATGACAGAAATGAGGGCTCATAAATAACAGTCTTGGACTTGAACTGCCCGTGATGTGTCCTTGTGGACACTCCCCTCCTCGGGAAGACGTTACGTGAGAAGAAAGTGAGTGTTTTTACCACGCCAGTTAGTCTGGTATATGAGGCACACACATCCGGTGGAACCGAGCCAGGAAGCTGCCTATGCCAATCCCCCAGCAGGAAGGGGTACACCAAAGAGGGTCATGGGGGTGAGTGTGTTTATAATACATTGTATACATGCATTACATTGTCCCCCCAAATCAGCTCTCTTTCTTACACACCCAGGACTATCTGTGCAGGGTGGTATCACCCATAGTGGGCTGGGTACTCTCACATCAATCATTAATCAGGAAAATGCTAATGACTGATGAAAAGAGAGGCCACGGGTTTGAAGGAAAGCAGGGAGGGGTAGATGGGAGAGCTCAGAGGTAAGAAAGGGAAGGGAGGAATTCTGTAATTAAAATAAAGTCTTAAAAATAAACAAGAAAAAGAAAATGCCCACAGACTAAGCATATTCTCAAATAAATACAAGAATAAAAATCTAGCTATAAGCTGGGCGGTGGTGGCCCACACCTGTATTCCCAGCACTCGGGAGGCAGAGGCAGGCGGATCTCTGTGAGTTCAAGGCCAGCCTGGTCTACAGAGCCAGTCCAGGACAGGCTCCAAACCTACAGAGAAACCCTGTCTCGAAAAACAAAAACAAAACAAAACAAAAAAAAAATCCAGCTATATATATATTTATGTTGGAACAGAATTATCCATAATAGAAGGTACCAAAAAGACAATAATTAAAATGCAAATATCGGCTAATATTTAATATGCCCTAAGTGGTTTACACATATTATTATCTAATTCTCTATAATGCTCCAAGAAGGCCTTATAAATCTCCTTTACAGTCATTGTATATAGCTGAAATCCAATTTATAAAAATCAGTTTATAAGGGTTGGAGAGATAGCTCAGCGGTTAAAAGCACTGGCTGCTTTTCCAGGTGTCCTGAGTTCAATTCCCAGCAACCACATGGTGGCTCACAACCATCTGTAATGAGATCTGGTGCCCTCTTCTGGCCTGCAGGCATACATGCAGGCAGAATGCTGTATACATAACAAGTTAAAAAAAAATCTTTAAAAAGAAAAAAAAAATCAGCTTATAAAAAGTCAGCAAGCAGTAAGCTGAATGTGAAGAGTGGCCCCCAAGGCCAGAGCAGGAAAACCCCTGCCTGTCTGTGACCAGTGCTGAGCTGACATTTTCTGGCTCAAGCTGGGTCCCCAGCCCTGTCTCCCCTCCAAAGCCTGAGAACACTCATCTGCCAGGCCAGGTTTAGCCCAAAAGAGCCTGGAGAAGACCAGCTCCCACAAGCAGTGGCACCCAGGGCAGCTGAGAAGACTGTGCACACCAAGGAACAAGAAATGGCTGCAGTTAACTGCCACGGAATTGACCAAGAGTGGCCTGTGGCCCTCCTGGGTGTCCACTGGGCCTGTGAGCATCCACTGAAAAATCCCCCTGGTGAACTAAAAGCAAAGTACGTTGTCTAATAAAGGCAAGAACAAAAATCCAGCTCTATGACACCTGCAAGAGACACAGGTCAGAGGAAATAGGACAAAAGGGTTGAAAGGGAACAAACGTAGAATTTATATTATGCTGATACTGTATTGTAAGATATGCCAGAAGAAAGCAGATATTCCCTATTGGCTAAGAACACTAAAAAGACAGTCTAATAGGTGACTCTAGGCAAGTAGGACTATACCATTCAAATTCTGTTGGAAATGGAAGACATCCAATAAAAAAACAATGAAGGCTTTGACATGCCCCTTTCAATCATTCAGCAAATAATTAGAGACACTGAAAAGTACTGCATGAGTATCAGACAACACATATTCTTTCACAATCCATTAAATGGTAGTAGAAGTTGATTGTGTACTAGACAATGAAGCATTTCTCATATATTCTACAAAATGGCAGTGGTTAAAAAAAAAACAGTCATCCTTGGATCATAACTTTTTTTTTTTTTTTTTTGGTTTTTCGAGACAGGGTTTCTCTGTGTAGCTTTGCGCCTTTCCTGGAACTCACTTGGTAGACCAGGCTGGCCTCGAACTCACAGAGATCCGCCTGTCTCTGCCTCCCGAGTGCTGGGATTAAAGGCGTGCGCCACCACCGCCCGGCTAGGATCATAACTTTCTTGTGGTGATATTTTGTTTGTGCGCAAACAAATAAAGCTTGCCTGGAGATAAGAGTGCTGAGCTAGGGACTGGAGAGATGGCTCAGAGGTTAAGAGCACTGGCTGTTCTTCCAGAGGTCCTGAGTTCAATTCCCAGCACCCACATGGTGGCTCACAACCATCTGTAACAAAATTTGATGCCCTCTTCTGGCCTGCAGTCATACATACTGTGTACATAATAAATAAATCTTTTAAAAAAAAAAAAAGTGCTGAGCTAGCCACTAGAGGCCAGGCAGTGGTGGCACACACCTTTAATCCCAGCACTTGGGATCTCATGCCTTTGATCCCAGTATTTGGGAGGCAAACACCTTTAATCCTAGTACTTGGGAGGAAGAAACAGGACATGATATGGCTGGGCAGAGAGAGAGGAAGTGATAAGGCAGGGTGGAGACAGGATCTTGGCCCCCTTTTGGTCTGATGATTTAGCAGAGGTAAGAAGTCTGGTGGCTGGCTGCTCTGCTTCTCTGATCTTTCAGCTTTCATCCTTGGTATCTGACTCCAGGTTTTTATTATTAAGACCAATCAGAATTCATGTTACACTTTCCTTCTTAGAAACTAGAAAAATTAGCCACCTAATCTAAGCCCCTTCACCTCTACCGGAAAGTCAAAGCATACAACACTTTCCAAACAGATGTTTTTCTAGTATTTATGTTCTAGACACATCTCTATGAAAAGCACAAAGTGCACACGACTTGACTAATGAAACTTGCAGAGGGGCAAACAATAAGTATAAAATCTAAGTAATTTTGCTCACTTAGAGAAAAATAAAGCAGATTGATGACTAGAGCGCCCTACACACAGTGCTTAAACACAGCTAAAACCACCCCAGGAAAGAAGACGCCTACCTGTGTGACCAAAGTCCAGAGGGGACTATGATCATGTCCAAGGCTACAGTTCATTGGCATGAGAACAGTGTAAGTGAAACTCACCAACACTTGCCCCACGAAGGTCTGTGCAGAAAGCAACAATTCTATGCGGTCATGAAATACTCTATAAAAGTAAAATCTTCTTAAAGGATTAAGGCCACTTCTCCCTGATGAGAACAGTTTCTGTGAGCGAGAAAAAGGAATGGCCAGTGAGCTGCAGCTTGAGAGAAAGGATTCCTCTTTAGGCTGGGGAGGGTCTTGTCATGGTATTAGTCAGAAATAATTCTACCTTCCCCAACCCAGGAAACGAACACTGTGACCACTAAACATTTCCTAGAGCAGTCAACTAAAGAGATTTCTAAATGCTACAAACTACACAAACACACCACACACACACACACACACACACACACACACACACACACACACACGCACACGCACACACACACGCACACACACACACACACACAGAGAGAGAGAGAGAGAGAGAGAGAGAGCGCATATGTTCACCATACACATTAATCTGCAGAGTATCAGAATTCTTTCCCCAATAATTTTATAACATTGTTTAAAGTCCTGTCTTCAAAGGTTTTCTTTATTTTTATTTATGTATCTGGGTGTTTTGCCTGAATGTAATTTCTGTCCACCAAGCATGTGCCTGGTGCCCAGGGTAGCCAGAAGAGGGCATCAGATCCTTTGGAACTAGAAGTATAGACAGTTGTGAGTCTCCGTGTAGGTGCTGGGAATTGAACTCAGGACCTCTGGAAGAGCACCCAGTGCTCTTAACCCCTGAGCCACCCCTCCAGCCCTGTTTAAAGTCTTTAAAGTAGAAACAACTGCAGAGTAAACTGTCTTATCAATAAAATCTATGAACTTCAATACTAGATATTCTCAAATATAAAAATATAAAATCCATATTACTAATAACCTTAACTTTTTATTCTTATTTCAAACTATGCTACTTTATACCACCTTATCATTGAGATATATTTAAGCAAAATTTGCAATATGAATTATGATACACACATAAAAATGTATTCTATTACAAAAAAACTACTATAATCTCTTCCAGGAAGAAACAAAAGTTTAAGAAGTGAAAAGGATAACAAACTACAGAGGGCTTGATGCAATTCTTCCATTAAGCTGATTGTGGTGGCGCACACCTTTAATCCCAGCACTCAGGAGGCAGAGGCAGGCGGATCTCTGTGAGTTCGAGGACAGCCTGTTCTACAGAGTCAGTTCCAGGTCAACCAAAAAAAATTAAATAAATAAAAAAGGAAGAGAGGAATTTCAAACAATGTCATCTTCATAGAGCATCATTTGTTCCTATTGTCATCATTTGTTCCTGTTGTCATCATTTGTTCCCATTGTCACCATTTGTTCCTATTGTCATCATTTGTTCCTATTGTCACCATTTGTTCCTATTGTCACCATTTGTTCCTATTGTCATCATTTGTTCCTATTGTCATCATTTGTTCCCATTGTCATCATTTGTTCCTATTGTCATTTGTTCCCATTGTCATTTGTTCCTATTGTCATCATTTATTCCTATTGCCATCATTTGTTCCCATTGTCATTTGTTCCTATTGTCATCATTTGTTCCTATTGTCATCATTTATTCCTATTGTCATCATTTGTTCCTATTGCCATCATTTGTTCCCATTGTCATCATTTGTTCCCACTGTCATCATTTGTTCCAATCATTTGTTCCCATTGTCATCATTTGTTCCCACTGTCATCATTTGTTCCAATCATTTGTTCCCATTGTCATCATTTGTTCCCACTGTTATCATTTGTTCCAATCATTGGTTCCTATTGTTATCATTTGTTCCCGTTGTCATCATTTGCCAGCAGTTAAATCACATCAACCTTTGCAAAGTGAGTTAAGCTCCAGTAAATGCCCAGGCATTTGTGGCTGGTGTAGCTAACACATAAAAACACATAAAGCACATATACATACAGACACATAGAAATCATGCGCGAAGACTATTCAAAAGAAAGAGTGAGTTGCTGTCTGTGCCTCTGTGACTCCCTTCAGTAATTAACAAAACTCTCTGAAACAGGTCTCATGGAGCCTAGGCTGATCTCAAGCCTACATCGGACATAGTCTTCGTAGCTCTGGCTGGCCTGGAACTCGCTATGTAGACCTTTATGTTCTTCTTTAAAATTATATATATATATATATATATATATATACATATATATATATATATTCCCTCTCTCTCTCTCTCTCTCTCTCTCTCTCTCTCTCTCTCTCTCTCTCTCTCTCAAACACACAGCAATCTTCCTGCCTCAAGTGACTAACCCACAAAGTACCACATTTGGCCTTAACTGGCAATGTTTACGGAAGTTTTCTCAGAACAGAGACTCTGGTGCGTCCATCGTCATCCATGCTCACCAAGTTTTGCACTGGTGGCCTTGGGCCCTGCTTCCTGCCCTTTATGACTCATCAGGCTCATTAGCCTGAAAAATCAAGGAAGGCCTGAACTGCTTGCTAAACATAGACATGTGCCAAACTTAGCCCCAGTCTTCACACACAGATGTCCCAAGCAAGGGAACTGACCAAGACGGCTCCTGAATGCTTGATGCTTTGCCATTTTTTTGCGATTTTCAAGATGATTCTGAAAAAGACTAAGATGATGAGTCCCCCGAAGAAAGTCACACAGGAGGAAAGAATAAAGGCTGCTTGGATTTCAATACTGCAGTACGTGTCCTCCAAATCTTCCTCATTCAAACTGTCTAGGTGTGAGTGAAACATCTTGAGACCACACTGTTGGCCATTCTATGATGTCACGGTCACTTGGCAACACTGTATTGCATCATCTTAGGACCGGATGTGAAAGCCAATGAGAAGTTCAAGGGACAAGAGTCTGGTGAGACCCACACTGCAGTTAACCGATGGAAAATGGTAGGGCCTGCCCAGGGCAGCTATCAGTAGATGGGAATTGTAGACCCCATGGGTACTTCTCTGGGCCCTTGAGGAATTATACACTCTGGGGCTGTTGGCAGCTGGCTGCCCATTTCAATGGACCTGTTTAGTCACACAACTTCAAATTTTGTTTCTGGTGAAATACATCCAATTAGTCCAAAACTGGTTCTGCATCTTTCTGAGACAACATTACAGTCTTGATAACTTTAGAAAAAAAAAAATCTTAAAGATTTGGGTTGTGTTTATTCTTTTAAAAAGCTGTAGGTAAACTAGATTTATCTAAATATCTAAGATACAACATGAAGACTGGTTATTAATGTTGAAATTTGTATATTTTTGCTGAGAGAGTGAAAGAGTAGATTCTTAGTGTTCTGAACACACAAACATTGTCACATGCACATCCATACATACACAGTAACTACGAAATGGTGTGTTTGATGATAATTAACCATTTAAATATGTATAAATAGTTAAGAACACCAAAAACATATCTATTTCAAAAAATCATTTTAAAATTATTTTATATATATGGAGATATAATTTTGTTTTTCTTTTAAATAATGATTTATGATTATATAGGTATATAGTATATAAATATAATGATTATATATATATTATATAAAGTACTTCCACTAGTAATGTCATTGGTTGCTTGATGCAAGATCATCGAACTTCCCCCCACCCCATCTATTCTTTGTCAAATCCTCCTCTTTCTTGTTTTTATCTCTGTCCTGTCAGTAAAACCTCTGGTCCAACAAAGTTCAGGAGACGAATCCCTTTTATGTCATACCTTATCGTTTATACGAGTGGTAGGTGGAATTTTAATTTCCAGTGTCAAGCCTGTCTCGTCTCATCCTAGATGATATGACATGAGGTGATGAGAAACAGGAAAACAGTGCACTCCTCAGTAGCACATCCTGATCACTTTGTGTAGCTCGCTATCTCCAGGAGACAACAGAGACATTTCTTGGACTGCTATCACAGTTCTATGCCCTTCCTCTAAGCTTTTCTGTCGTTTCTACTACACCCCGCCATGGGGCTGTGGCAGCAACATGACCCTCCCTGGTCTACGTGTCAGAAGGTCTGAGTGTGGTGATATATTGTGTACCCTAATAAAATTTACCTGAAGAACAGAGAGACAAAGGAACAAGCCACCTCTTACCTCTAGGACTCCTCAGCCTGAAAAACCCTTCAGTTCCTGTCTCCTCATGCCTTATATACCTTTCTCCACCCAGCCACCACTTCCTTCCTAGTGCTGGGATTAATGGCGTGTGTGCTTCCCAAATACTGCAATTAAAAGCATGTGCCACCACCACCAGGCTGTTTTCTCTCCTAGACTGAGTCAATCTCATGTAGTCCAGGGTGGCTTTGAACTCACAGAGATCCAGACGGATCTCTGCCTACTGAGTGCTAGGATTAAAGGCATGCGCCACCACTCTCTGGCCTCTATGTTTAATCTAGTGGCTTGTTCTGTTCTCTGATCTTCAGGCAGATTTTATTAGGGTACACAATATATCACCACATCTGAGCACCAGCCCCGGCCCTCCTGTTGAGTCACTGTGCAAGATCTATGTCAAACAGGATGATTACTTGATAGAATTATTAATGGCACTCTATGAGGGTTGGTTTGTTTGGTTGCTTGGTTGGTTTTTGAGACAGGGTCTCTCTGTATATCCCTGGCTGTCCAGGAACTCACTCTGTAGACCAGGCTAGCCTCAAACTCCAAGATCCACCTGCCTCTGCCTCCCGAGTGCTGGGATGAAAGGCGTGCGCCGCCGCCGCCGCCGCCACCACCACCACCCGGCTATTTTCACTTTCTTAACTTTCAACATTTAATATTTACAACAATACGGCATCCTTTCCTGTTTTCTTTTAGGCAACTAAACTATTTTTCTCCTTAATATTCCCCAGACCTACATGGTGGAAGGAGAGAACTGACTCCCAAAACATGTCCTCTGACTTCCAAGTGTGTACGGTGGCACACTAAAGAAGCGTGCAAGTGAGGCTAGGGATATGGCTTCATGGGTTGAGTGCTTGCCTAACACGCACAAGACCCTGGTTCGAACCCCAGCACCACACCAAACCTGGCATGGTGGCATATGCTTGTAACGCTAACACTTGGGAGAGGGATGTTCAAAGTCATCCTGGGGGCAGACCTTGCTGGGGGTGGGAAAAAAAGCAAGCCTGGCGAGGTGGTGCACACTCCTCATCCCAGCCCTTAAGAGACAGAGGGAGGCAGGTCTCTGAATTCCAGGCCAGCCTGGTCTACATGATGAGTTCTGGGCCAACCAGAGCTACACAATGAGACCTTGTCTAAACAAATAAAAAAAGGAAAGAAAGGAAAACAATACAAAAAAATAGACTAAGGAGATAGAACCGAGTTCTCTAAAGAAGAAATGCAAATGTATAATAAAGATGTTTAAAGACTGCAACATCCTTAGCCATGAAAGAAATGCAATTTCAAACTACTCTGAGATTCCATCCATCTCCAGTCAAAACAGCTATCCTCAAGAAAACAAAGGACAACCAATTCTGAAGAGGGTGTAGGGAAAGAAAAAACATTAATTCGTGGTGGGTATGAGTGTAAATTGGGGCAGCCATTATGGAGGTCAGGGTGGAGGGCTCTCAAAACCTAGAGACAGAGCTACCATCCGACCCAGCGACATCACCCCCGGGCACACACCTGAAAGGACTCGATGACCTACAGCAGAGATACCCGCGCATCCACGTGCATCGCTGCCCTATTCACAATAACAGGGAAGTGGAGTCAGCTCAGATGCCAACAACAGCTGAATGGAAAATGAAAATGTGGTACACATGTGCAATGGAATTTTAATTAGCCATCAAGAAAAATGAAACGATGCAGTTAGCAGGAGAATGTATGGGACTGGAAAATAATCTATTAAGTGAAGTAATGCGGTCTCAGGAAGACAAACACCACGTACTCTCGCACGACTGCAGATCTTAGCGTCTAGGGTTTTCCTTTTGTTTTACATCATTTATTTTGTGTGCGTGTGCATGCGTGGGGAGACACGCACACCGAGGCACATATATACAAGTAAGAGGACAACTTGCAGGAGTTGGCTTCTCTGCTTCCATGATGTGGCTCCCAGGAATCTAACTCAGGTCATCAGGCGTGGCTGCCAGTGCCTTTACCCACTGATCACCTCACTATTCTCTTAACTTCTCATTTTTATATATACTTCAGCTAAACGGGAAAAATGGAGCCTAGATGCCAGAAAATAGAAAGCGGCCCATCCATGGGGGAATGTTACTTTTCACACACACACAAACACACACACACACACACACACACACTAGTCGTATATCGTTAAGGACTGCTTTGCCTATCCTGGGTCTTTGGTGTTTCCATATGAAATTTAAGATTATTTTTTCAATTTCTGTAAAGAACCATTAAAACTTTGATGGAGACTGTGTTGAATCTGTGGACTGCTTTTGGTAAGATGGCCATTTACACAATATTGATCCTACCAATCCATGAGAATAGAGTCTCTTCCTCTCTTCTGGTATCTTTATCAATTCTCTTTGCAGTGTTGTGAAGTTTTAATTGTGTAAGTCTTTCACTTCCTTGGTTAGATTTATTCCAAGATTTTTTGAGACAACTTCGAATTGTATCGCTACCATGTTATCTGGAGTGCTTATTGTTTGTATAGAGGAAAGCTACCGACTCATATCCTGCTCCTCCGCTGAACGTGCTTATCAGCTGTAGTTTTCTGGTGGAGTCTTTAGAATCTTTCATGTATAGAATCATATGTTGCTACTTTGGCTTCTCCCTTGTCTGTATTTATCTCTTTTATCCCCTTTATTTATCTTATTATTCTAGACAGGACTCCAATGTTGAAAAGGGGGGTGAAATATGGGACATCCTTGTCTTGTTCCTAATTTTTGGGGAAGGCTTCAAACACATGTTCTCTAGGGTGAGCAACATTTCCCAATTACCAAGAACTGGCTAGGCAAAGTGATGCATACCTTTAAGTCCTGCACTTTGGAGGCAGAGGCAGATGGGGCTCTGTGAGTTCAAAGCCAATGTACTCTACACAGCTTCACAGTGAGACCATGTCTCCAAATAAAATTTGCCCCTTGCTCAATATGAAGTTGTATGCCCTGGGAAACTTCTCAATCTTGGGCAAACTGAGATCACTGGTCACCTGTGTGCCACCTTTGTGAGTTCCAGCCACACGACCCCCTCTTAGTGGGGACATACAATCCCTTCCTTCTGCAGCCCTTTGTGACATGCTGTCTCCGCTCTCTACCCAGTGCCCTCATGGGTCTGGGAGCTGCCATCCTTCGGGTCTCCACTCCTCAGGTCTCAGCACCTCCTCCTGACCGCCCTATGGAAGGGAAACCCCACTAGCTGCTCCGCGGGTCTCTCTTACGGTGTTCAGACCCTTTCTTGTTGCTTTTCATGGTAGAGTGGTAATGGCGGAGTTTTCTTTTATTTATTTATTTATTTATTTATTTATTTATTTATTTATTTATTTATTTATTTATTTATTTATTATGTACACAGCATATGTGACTGCAGGCCAGAAGAGGGCGCCAGATCTCATTACAGATGGTTGTGAGCCACCATGTGGTTGCTGGGAATTGAACTCAGGACCTCTGGAAGAACAGTCACTGCTCTTAACCTCTGAGCCATCTCTCCAGCCCGACCTAACTTATTTTAGACTTAATCCCTAACTTTTATAGATTTGTACAGCATGGGCGGTCAGGAGGGGATGTGTATGTACCACAGGTGTGTGTGTGTGTGTGTGTGTGTGTGTGTGTGTGTGTGTGTGTGCGCGCGTACACATGTTGGTGCAACCAAGTGCTATTCAAGGTATATTCGTGATGTTAGCTAGCTTCACGGCACTACTGAATTATTTTGTCATGGTAGGTAATCTATGTTTGGAGATTGGGAGGTGGGTAACTCCGCAGCAATATGACCCTCTACAATTACTAAGAAAGTACTCTGCTTATGCCTGAAAAGCTAATAAGAATGAAAGGCAGGGACTGGAGAGATGGCTCAGAGGTTAAGAACACTGGCTGTTCTTCCAGAGATCTTGAGTTCAATTCCCAGCTGGCCCCCTCTTCTGGCCTGCAGGGATACATGCAAACAGAACACTGCCTACATAATTAAAAAATAAATAAATCTTAAAAAAAAAAAAAAGTGAAAGGCAGTAGATACTCTTTTGAATATCTACTATAAGCCAGAATCTTTGTCAAATGTGGGGCACATTTGCAGGTATGTCCTTTTTTGCTTGTTTGTTTTTTATTTTTCAAGACAGGGTTTCTCTGTATAGCTTTGGAGTCTGTCCTGAAATTTGATCAGTAGACCAGGCTGGCCTCAAACTCACAGAGATCCACCTGCCTCAGACTTCCAAGTGCTGGAGTTAAAGGCCTGCACCCCCGCCTCCTGCCTTTAAGACTTAAAAAGTAAACAAACTTTTAAAAATACACAGGCAACTGCTTTATCCTCGAACCAGAGAAGGTATTTTAAGGCTCTTAAAGAACAAGGGAGAGAAGGGGGTGCTGAAACTCAGTCATATGATAGTAAAGGAGGATACCTGGGGTGGGAAGGTTTGGGTGGGGTTGGGGTGGGGGGTGGGGAAAGAGGAGTGGGGAGGGGTTAACCAAAACTAAAGATGTATGAAAAACACATGTGGAAATGTACTATTCTATAAGCTGTTCTTTAAAAAAAGCACGAAAAGGCCGGGCGGTGGTGGCGCACGCCTTTAATCCCAGCACTCGGGAGGCAGAGCCAGGCGGATCTCTGTGAGTTCGAGGCCAACCTGGGCTACCAAGTGAGTCCCAGGAAAGGCGCAAAGCTACACAGAGAAACCCTGTCTCGAAAAAACCAAAAAAAAAAAAAAAAAAAAAAAAAAAAAAAAAAAAAAGCACGAAAAAAATTAATGGAAGTGCCTTGCATGGGTGGTGGCCAATGCTGCTCCCAGGAGCCATAGGTTATTAAACAAAAGTCCCAATGCCAGGTATGGGGTATCTCCTTTGAGTTGTTGGTCAGGGAGGCCCCAGAGGTCTCCCAAAACAATACAAGCTCTTGCCATTCCTCTTGGTTGCCAACGGAAGTAGAAAGTAAGACCATATTGCTGAAGATATTACACATCTTGATTACAGGACATAGAGCAATCAATCTGGAATTGACCTAAAAACTTCCTTCTTGTTGACTAGCATTCACAGTGCCAAAAGGAGCTATGTAGATTACTGGAGAGGAAATGACGTAAGGAGTCTTACTCAGATGTGTACCCCTGTGAGTTACAATACCAACCTGCAGGCAAGATGTGCCCTAATGCAATAGTGTCATGACTATTAATGAGTTAATAATCAAACACTTTCTGCTTAGATCAGGGGTCTGCTCCACAAGAAGAAACTCATGCTTGGTAAACCTAGTCAAATGCTTATGGCCCCAGAGGGGAGAGGCCCCAGTATGGTAGGTGTTGGGGCATATTATTTTAAGGTGTGTTACATTTGTTTAGGTTGTATTTGTTTAACTCTGTGAAGCTGTGTTACTGCGCTTGTCTAAAACACCTGATGGTCTAATGAAGAGCAGAATGGCCAATAGTGAGGCAGGAGAAAGGACAGGAAGGGCTGGCAGGCAGAGACAATTAATAGAAGGAGAAATCTGAAAAAAAAGAAAAGAAAAGAAAAGAAAAGAAAAGAAATGAAAAGAAAAGAAAAGAAAAGAAAAGAAAAGAAAAGAAGAAGTAGCCAGAGAAAGAGGGGGAATTGAAGGGCCAACCACCCAGCTACACAGCAAGCCACAGAGTAAGAAATAATGAAAGGTACATAGAAATAGAGAAAGATAAAAGCCCAAAGGCAAAAGATAGATGGGATAATTTAAGTAAAGTTGGTTAGAAATAAGCCAAGCTAAGGCCGGACATTTATAATTAAGAATAAGCCTCCATGTGTGATTTATTGGGAGCCGGGTGGCAGGCCCCCCAAAAGAGCAAAAACAACAACAGGCAGGGTCCCTTGAGAACCCTGGGAAACAAAAACAGACAAGCAGGCCAAGCAATGTCCTTGAATGAATGTCAGCTTCCCCACATCCCTCCCACACAGCTCTTTACTTACTAACCCTTCCTGGAGGCCTTGGGAAAGGAGACGAAACCACGCTGTGGTTTAGTCCCTGCCAAAATGCTTAAGTGTGACCTTGCTACATTCCCTGAGAAACCCTCCATTGCTCAACATATGATGGAGATGTGGGTAGGGGGGTTCCAGCAAGGGTCTCCAGGGTTCTTGGTTCTTTTGAACAGATGTTTGGCTGAGTTTGCTAGCATAATTCAAAGCTA
This sequence comes from Peromyscus maniculatus bairdii, assembly GCF_049852395.1. NCBI lineage: Eukaryota > Metazoa > Chordata > Mammalia > Rodentia > Cricetidae > Peromyscus > Peromyscus maniculatus. Next base: position 46,878,971 of record NC_134868.1, read on the forward strand.
TTTTCCTGAAGAAACCTCAATTTTTTGAGTTTTTTTGATCAGAATCCCACCACACTAAGGGAGAACACCCTACTATTACTTTGCGCGTGGTCAAACTGCCTTCTAAGTGTTTGTTTAGAGCAGTAGATTGATGCTGCTCTCAGCCTTTGTCAGAGAAGCTTTCTTTTTACAGTGATTAATGCAGAAATTCACAGGCCAGTGCTAAAAAAAAAGTGGCTGTTGAGTATCCAGCCCTAAGTGAGACATCTATATAATCTCCCACACCAGTCTTCTGCTCACCGAGTGACCAATGCACTCATAAACTCACGGTAGCTGTGAATACTTGCACAAGATGGGGCCCTTTCAGCATTTCATCGAGGATAGGGGAAGAGCTCATGAGGCCCGACCCTACCTTGAGGACAGAGTATTGACAATTAATGGGTGCTGTGGTAAGGGACATAATTTTTTATTTTCCAGTGATGTAGTTACTGGTAAGAACACAGTCCTTTTTGTTGATTGGGGTCCCTCAAACTAGGTCCTACGGGCACTTTGAATACACTAACACTGTTGGGGGCTGTTCTCTGCATTGCAAGATTGTTGTCAGCCTCCGTGATCACTACCCACTTGATGCCAGAGACACTCTATGTTCCCCCCTGAACTCTTGGCTATGGGTTTGTCAAATGTAGTCTCTATTATGTTAAGGTGTGCTTTTCCACCCCCACCCCCCAGATATTTATCATGAAGGCATGTTGAATTTTGTCAAAGGATTTTTCTGCATCTATTGAGATGGTCATGTGATTTGAGTCTTTAAGTCCATTCATGTGTTTTATCACATTTATTCACTTCATATGTTGCCCCATCCTGGCATCTCTTGAATAAAGCCAACTTGGTTGTGGTAGATAATCTTTTTTATCAATGTATTCATTTAGTTTTCAAATATATTTCTTTTTACCAATTTTTTTTAAAGATTTATTTATTTTTATTGTGTATACAGCATGCATGACTGCAGGCCAGAAGAGGGCACCAGATCTCGTTATAGATGGTTGTGAGCCACCATGTGGTTACTGGGAATTGAACTCAGGACCTCTGGAAGAGCAGTCAGTGCTCTTAACCCCTGAGCCATCTCTTCAGCCCTAGTTTTCAAATATTTTACTGAGGGTTTTGAACTCGTCAAAATGAAGAGATTGCTTAACTGTGGGGTGCCCAGTCCTAACGGATGCATCTGTAACACAGCTCCTATACCTAAGGCTCGTATAACATTGAGAAAGAGGGGGTCAGAAAGACTGTAAAAGGCAGAGGACTGGGAAGTCTGCTGTGAGACTGTCTCTACTGGAACGACCCATGACACCACAACAATATGGCTGCCTAAACAAGACCAGAACAATGACGATACTAATAGCCATGCTAACATGGAAGGGGCCCTACCTCTAGACAACTACAGGCAAATAACTAGTGAGAGAAAGAAAATCAGTCTTCCCCAGGGACAGGACTATATGATTATAGAGTACTGAGTGGTCAGCTTTGAGATCACTACATATACAGAACATTAAAATGGACCCAACATTCTATATTTATATATTTTATGCATATATGTGTACATAATCATATATATATAATAAAATGAAGTCATGAATTTGAGAGGGTAAGCTGGGGCATAGGAGGGGTTGGAGGAAGGAAAGGAAAGGGGGAAAAGAATGCAACTATATTTTAGTTAAAATTTTTTAAATTATTAAAAAAAAAATTGGCACCCAGTCATAGAATAGTGAAAGACTGACTGGGTTCAATCTCAAGGCTGAAGACAGGGAAAGTTCTTCACACATGCTCTTTCTTGGGTAAGCATCTCTTTGTTGATGGACTGGACTATCATTTTGGGAACGCCACTTAAAAATTAATCAGTGTCCCAAGGTGTGTATATGGAACTATTTAGTGGCTCTTCACCTTACCACTATTTATGTGGTTTTCAGTGGTGGCGATGGAACCCAGGGCCTCTCATGCATACCAGGCAAGAGGTCTACCACTGAGCCACATTTCCAGATCCATTACAGCTCCATTATTTTTGCATTTAAGTTACCCTCTCTTTAGTTTTCATCAATAGAAATGATATTGTGATAACTACTTTCTTGATTTTCTGATACAGAAATCTCATGTATCCGAGGCTGGCCTCAAACTCCTCATGTGACCAAAAATGATCTTGAATTTGTGTTTTCCTTGCCTCTACTCCCACAGTAGATCACAGAGATACACGACCAAGCTCAGTTCATGTGATATTGGTGACTTACTCTCAGGGCTTCTGCATGCTAGGTTACATTCCCAGCCTATACTGACTACTTTTGGAGAAAGTTTGCTTTGGAAGGAAACTGTGATCTGTGATGGTTTGAATGAGACATGTCCCCCACCGTCTTGGGGATCTGGACATTTGGTCCCCAGTTGGTGTGATATTTGGGGAGGCTTAGGAGGTGCAGCCTTGCTGGATGAAGTATGTCACTGGGGGCGGGCTTTGAGTAAAAAGTAAAGCTGCTTTCTTGGAGTTCCCTCTCTCTGTGCTTGGTGATTCTGCTAAAGGATGTGAGCTCTCCTTGGCCGTCCTGGAACTTGCTCTGTAGACCAGGCTGGCCTTGAACTCGGAGATCCACCTGCCTCTGCATCCCAAGCACTGGGATTACATGTGTGCACTACCACTGCCTGGCCTATCTAACTTTTATTACAACTATTGTTATATTGTTATAACAATTATACTATTGTTCATAAAAAAAAAAAAAAAAAAGAATGTGAGCTCTCAAGTCATCGTGCCTGCTGCCTGGGGTCATTTCTCTCCTCTATCATCTCTTATCCCTGTGAAAGCCTCCGCCAAAATAAACTCACTTTCTTGCTTAAGTTACCTTTGGTCACAGAATTTTCTCATAGCAACAGAAAAGTAACAATCTGTAATCTAATCCCTATTTTTTTTAAATCTATGTTCTACAGCAATTCACTCTTTTAAAAAAGCTAATGTAGGATGGAAGGAAAGAATATTTTTCCGCGCGCGCGCGCAAGAGAGAGTTACAGTCTACCTCCTAGAGTTTGGAGACCATAGGCTTCCTTCCACTCACTTCAGGGTTTTTCAACTACCAGCTAACATCCACCTTCCCAGTCTTCCGTTTCTGCTCTTGTTTCGCTAGGTGCCAAACCTGTCTAAACTCAGTTCTCCGGTAGCCGACTCTGCCCCGGGGCTTCCTTCTCCTTCTGGAACAAGCCGCTTGCAGCTTGTAGCTTGCCGCTTGCAGCTCGTAGCGAGGGCGCACGGTTCTGCCAGCCTCCTCGGGCCAGATGCTCGCTCGCATCTCTCTCCACCCCCCTCCTACCTCGGGCTCTGGAATCTATAGTCTCTCCAAAAGCCATCTGGAAACGGGCTCGGAGTGGCGAACCCCGAGGAGCCCAGCAGCTTACAACAGGTGTGAGCTAGCGAGTGCTGGTTTTTGTTTTGTTTTTTCTGGAAGTTTCAGACGTTTCATTAGGAACGTTCGCTCTGCACAAAACGGCGTAGAGGCAACGCTCTCTAATCCTCATATGCGCCGTGGCTCCCACTCTTTGCCACGAAAATGAGCGGGATTTTTTTTTTTTTTTTTTTTTTTTTAAGAAATAACGTAAATCCTAGAGGAAAGCCAACGGGAGACCTCGTGCGGCTCGCCTCCCCAAACATTGGCTCTCGGTGTCCCGCTCCGCTTTTACGGCCTTAAAGCGGGCTGCTCAAAGCGCGTGCTTCACAAGCCAGCGGTGGGACCGGCGAAAAGTCGTTCCCGCTTTAAGAAGCCGCGCAAGGCGGCGACTCGCGGAGCAGAGGCTATTCTCGCGAGAGCCGGCGAAGTGGCAGCCATGGCGGCGACTGGAGCAGGACCTGGCCCTGGAGCGGGCTCCGGTCCTGGTGCCGGAGCGGCTGCAAGTGCCGCCACAGCAGAAGACGGAGAGGCGGAGCCGGTGGCCGCCGGGGCCGGGGAGGGGCCGTCTGCTGCCCCGGGAGCGGAGCCCAGCTCTGGAGAGGCTGAAAGTGGGTAAGACATTCGCAGCCCGCGAGAGCCGGCGCGGGAGGGAGGGAGGGAGGGCCGGGCTCGCCCCTCGTGGAATCCCGCGGCTCGCGCCGCTCCAGTGCGGCCCCCCCGGACCCAGGCCCTGCGGCCAACGGCTCGGTCCACCCGGTACCCTCTGCAACCCTGCAGCGCTGCTTGGCAGGTTGGCTCTGAACTCCACCTCAGACCTCATTTCCATCCGTGCCCGTGTGCGCCAAGCATGTTTTCCTCTCTCCCGCCTTTGCCCCTCTTAGGACCTAGCTGGTGACTCTTCTCATACTAACTCCTGAAATAGCCCAGGAAGGAAACCTCCGGTCGTTACCGGCATGGAAGAAGTCACAGCCCTTCTGAAAGCACTAGGAAACCCAGATCGCTGTGACTTTCTCCCCCCCAGGACCAACTCGGTGCCATGTACACGTCTGTACTGACCAATTGGGTTTCACAGTCTTGAGTGCACCCCTTCTAATTTGGATTGTTTCCCTGGGCATCCAGTCCAGGACAGTCTTAGACTGGGAACTCCATCAGTGTTTGGTTCAACGGGTTTTGGTTTCGGAGTGGGTATTTTGGAGTTCATTTCTCTTGAAACTTCTTACTCTCTTTATAGGGATGCAAACTTGGTTGATGTAAGTGGTCTGGAGACAGAATCTTCTAATGGAAAAGATACTCTAGTAAGTATTATCTTCTTAGGCCTTTGAAAGGCAAATTCGATTTTGTTTAAAGTTTTTTTTATCTAATTTTAAAAGTGTAGTCAGCCAACCCATTTGATTCTCTTCCTGCCCCGGTGCCTCCAGGAAGGTGCTGGTGATACTTCAGAAGCGATGGATACCCAGGCGGGCTCTGTGGATGAAGAGAATGGTCGACAGTTGGGAGAGGTGGAGTTGCAATGTGGAATATGTACGAAATGGTTTACAGCCGACACTTTCGGAATAGACACCTCGTGAGTACATTTCGTAGTCTTATAGAGAGCGCTGTGTAAAATTTCAACACGGGGCTGGAGAGGTGGCTCAGCAGTTAAGAGCACTGGTTGCTCTTCCAAAGGATGGGGTGTGATTCCCAGCATCCACGTGGCAGCTCACGGGGTTCAGGGAACTTCAGTTCCCGGGGATCTACTACCTTCTGGCTTTTGCACAGATACACAAGCTGGGGAAAAAAAAAAAAACAAAAAAACCCATAATTGTAAAAATTTGAAGAGAAGGGTGTATGGGAGTGGGGAAAAAAAGGAAATTATGTAATCATATTATAATCTCAAAAAATGAAAAGCATTTTTAAAAACAACACCAAGGGAAAATTTTTTCTTCAACATATTCAGCACTTGATTCAGTTTGTAGACAAAGTCAGTGGGCAGTATTTTGTGCTCACCCTCACCCCTATTTAGTGACCGGTATACTGACTGAAGAATTGTTATCAGTTAGTGTGTTTTAAGTATTGAGTGCAGAGGCCTATTAGGTAGACTGGGTATTGTCCTTGCTTTTAAACATACAGTGATTGGGAAATAAGACTATACAATTAAAGAGATTATCTGATTAGATTTGAGACTGTGTATTTTGAGTCCTGTGTAGTTTGGGTTTGGTATTTGCAATGGGCAAAGCCTGTTGTTGCAGAAATGTGAAGGTGTGGCATATAGTTCAGTGGTGGTGTACCTGCCTGCTGTGTGCAGAACCCTGGATGATCACCATCATCAGAAAGAAACTTGATTTCTCAAGAACATTGAGATAATCAGCGAGTGCTTTGCTTAAAGCATGCTTTGTTTCCTTTCTGATTGCTTACAATCTATCCCATGGGTATCATTTTTTTTCTGAGACAAAAAAAAATATGTCTAGATATGTACCTATTCTGGAGAATATGATACGATTCAGAGAATTAAAAAAATCACATGATCCAGAGAGAATGGTCTCCTTTTCTATGGAGTAGCTCAATGGCTAATAGGTGAGCCTTTTTGACTCGGTGTGAATAACTTATTAAGTTGATGGCTCTCTAACTGTAGCCCTGGCTGGCCTGGAACACCTTTTGTAGATCGGGTTGGCCTTAAAATCGCAGAAATCTGGGGCTGGAGAGATAGCTCAGTGGTTAAGAGTATTGACTGTTCTTCCCTAGGACCCGGGTTCAATTCCCAGCATCCATATGGCAATTCACAACTGTCTGTAACTCCAGTTGCAAGGGATTGGACAACATCACACATACATGCAGCAAAACACCATTGTACACAAAATAAAAATAAAGCATCTAAAAAAAAGGTCTCACATTAAAAAAAAAAAAAATTACAGAAATCCTCCTGCCTTTGAGTAAGTCTTTGTGGTTAAATTTTGAGTCCAGACAGGGCTGCATATTGAGTATCAGGCTAGCTAGGATGATAGATACCACAAGACCTTAGAAGGAAAAAAAGAAATGTATATTGAGTGGAGCTGGTGGTGCGTACCTATAGTTGAGGAACTTAGAAGGCTAAGGCAGGAGGATCACAAATTCAGTCAGAATGGGCTGTAGCTGATTCTAGACCAGGACCCTATCTCAGAAAAAGGCAAAGAGTGGACTGGTGAGATATCTCAGTGGATGCACACTTCCCAAGCAAGCCGGGCAACCTGAGTTTGATCCCTGGAACCCTTACGAAGATGGCAGGAGAAAACTGTGCCACAGGATCGGCCTCCAGCTCCCACATGCGCACCTTGGCAAGTGTGCCCATACATGTATCATGTATACGCACGACAGTAATAATAAATACACTTTGTAAAGGAAGAGCAGGGGACGTCAGAAGCGTGTTCCGTGGTTCACTAATTCTGTGTAATCTGGCTCACCCGCAGATCATGTCTACCTTTTATGACCAACTACAGTTTCCATTGCAATGTGTGCCATCACAGTGGGAACACCTACTTTCTCCGGAAGCAAGCAAGTAAGAATAACTCTGGAGTATTTTAAAAGATTGTTCCTTGGAAAACAAAAGGGATCCAGGTTAGCACACTTAGGATACCTTTGTTTAAGAACTGGTTGGAATTAACTTGGTATCTCCCCCTGAATAATTACAGTTGCCCATTTCAAATTTATTCAAAGTTACTGCTTTTGGCTGCCCCCGTTATTATTTTGTAGACCACTGTCTTGGTTTCTCTACCTGTTGATGCGATAAAAATACTCTGACAAAAGCAAGGTAAGGGGAAAGGTTTTGGGGGCTCACAGTTCCGGGTCACAGTGCGTCATGACTGTGAAGTCGCAGCAGCCGGCCTTTGAGGGAGCTGGCCACATTGACTTCATAATTAGAGACAGAGCAGTGCGTTTAAGCTCTGCTTGCTTTTCTCCTGTACAGTTCAGGATCCCCTGCCCAGGAAATAGTACTACCTGCAGTGGGCAAGCCTTCTGAACGCCACAGAATCGAGATAATCCCCCACAGACTGGCCATAGGCCAGCCGGATGTGGTTAATACCTGCCTGAGACTCGGGTGGTCCAGCCGGATGTAGATAATCCCTCCCTGAGACTGGGGTGGTCTAGCCAGATGTGGATAATCCCCCACTGAGACTCAGGTGGTCTAGCCGGATGTAGATAATCCCCCACTGAGACTCAGGTGGTCTAGCCGGATGTAGATAATCCCCAACTGAGACTCAGGTGGTCTAGCCGGATGTGGATAATCCCCCACTGAGACTTGGGTGGTCTAGATTGTGTCAAGGTGAAACATCACATCTACTGTGTTGAATGTGTGCTCCTGTTGATAGAAATCCAGTATTGCAGACACATCTTTTCCTTTTGTTTTTTGATAGATTTAAAAGAAATGTGCCTTAGTGCTTTGGCAAATCTAACATGGCAGTCTCGGACACAGGATGAACATCCGAAAACCATGTTCTCCAAAGATAAGGTATAGTGAGAATTAATGTAATTGCTGTATGCTAAAGAATCAAGGGAAACTTATAGATATTCTCTTGAACCACTCTAGTCTCCTCCATTTTTATGGTAAATCATCTTACCCTATTTTTTCCATATGTGGAAATGATAATTTACCAGTTTCTTAGTAGGTGTCATCTGGCTTAGCTGTTAGTATTATGAATCCTTGAATAAACTTGGTTGGCTTTTTGGAAGCAAGCAAGTCATCTATCACATAATCAAGTCTGGTGTCAACCAGTCTCTATGTAGCCTCAGCTGGCCTGGAACTTGGCGTCTTCAAACTGAGTCTTCCTGCTTCAGCCTCCCTGCTTCTTTCCCTAGAAAGAACACAGAGCTGGCTGACTGGTTTCTGACCTCATCCTTGTCCCTGAAGTGAACAATTGCTAACTGGCCAGGTGAGGGCCATTATGGGCAGCAGGCAAAGATGGACAGGATGGGGGCCACCAAGACACACTGCTGTCCTGTAATTTCTGTCTTTGCTTTAGAATGTAGTCTTGTGAAGGAAAAGTGCATGTAAAACACCGTTGTGTTACAAGTCAGTAGGCTCCTACAGCTTGTGCTTACCACGTCTTTATTATTGTTTTCTCTTGTGCTTGAGTGAATCTCACATTTCTTTCATTGTGACCCTAGAGTCGATAATACATAACTGCATTGTTGTCCACTGAATTTCTGACATTTGATTGTCTCTCATCTGACCAGCATAACTTTGTCACCTTGACAGCCAAAACCTTTGACACGTCCCCATGTGTTTTGAACTCCTTGTTTTCGGAATGACAGAGTAGTCCAAACCGTCCTTACACTTTCCCTGATTTCCTTTTCTATGGAGTAAATACTTAGTTTCAAAAGGATTGACTGTGCTGGTTCTGGGAGATGATCTAAAATGGTTGTGATGTAATGCCAGAAAATCAAGGGCAGACGTTGTTGTTTTTTTTTTTTTTTTTTTTTTTTTTTTTGGTTTTCCGAGACAGGGTTTCTCTTGTGTAGCTTTGCGCCTTTCCTGGATCTCACTTGGTAGCCCAGGCTGGCCTCGAACTCACAGAGATCCGCCTGCCTCTGCCTCCCGAGTGCTGGGATTAAAGGCGTGCACCACCACCGCCCGGCTCAGACGTTGTTTTTATCGTGTAAGCAAGAGTTGTCAAGCTGGGTCACCATCAGAGTAGATGGAAAGGAGCCTTACAAGGGAAGTTGGTGGAATTCTTAAATTCAGATTTTGACTCTGGTTACAGAGGTTGTAAGTAAAGAGATGCATGAGTTTAGGGTATCTAGTTTATGATTCTGAGTGATCAGCAATTCTAGATATTAAGAGCGAGAAGAGAACTCCACAAAGCAAGCTTAGAAGGAGCAGAACTCCATCTTAACTACAGAGAAGACGGAAACATCCTCAGGCCACAGATACAGAAGCTCAGGAGAAGGAACTTGGAAGTTGCCTTCCAGCTGACATCCGGGGAGGGAGTGTGACTTATCGCCAAGTGGACTATAAGGCTCGAGTTGTGACAGTCTGTGTATACTTACTTGAAATCTCCATGATCTGTATATTTGGTTGGTGGCTTGTCGCTTGAGACAGACTTTTACACTTCCACTCTGTTGCCCTGGCCTGAACCTCACAGCCACCTCCTGCCTACGCCAAGTGCTGAGACTGTGAAACTGAGCCACCCTGCAGGCCGTGGATTGTTTTTGAACAATTGAGTATTTGTCCAGTACCTAAAGCTACAGGAGGATCTTTGGTTTTTTTTTTTGTTTTTTTTTTTTTTTGCTTTTTCGAGACAGGGTTTCTCTGTGTAGCTTTGCGCCTTTCCTGGAACTCGCTTTGGAGACCAGGCTGGCCTTGAACTCACAGAGATCCGCCTGCCTCTGCCTCCCGAGTGCTGGGATTAGAGGTGTGCGCCACCACCGCCCGGCGGATCTTTGTTTTTATTGTAATGAAGTCTTTAAAAAAGGCTACTGTGTGTGTGTGTGTGTGTGTGTGTAACTTTGAAAACAGTTTTAATTCTTAATGATTTTTATTTCTTAAAAATAGGATATTATACCATTTATTGATAAATACTGGGAGTGTATGACAACCAGACAAAGACCAGGAAAAATGACTTGGCCCAATAACATTGTCAAAACAATGGTAAGTAAATGAAAATTGAATAGAGGTGATCAGTTTCAAAATGCCAGTATTATTTCTAACAGTTAAATTATATTTAGTTTGAAATAATGTGACAGTTAAGAGAATGCAAATAATTTAATATTAATTGAATGAGATACAGATAGTTATAAATTTTAATATTTTTTTCACACAAATTCGGCTAGTAACAACAGTGTTTTATGTGAATGTCATTGTCCAAAACTGCTCTTATGCTCTGAAACCCTGTCTGCAGCTTTTGGTTTGTTTTGTTTTCTTTAGATTTATTTATTTCATATGTATATGTATGTGTATGTGCTTGAGTGTGTGTATACCACGTGTTTCCAGTGCCCATGAAAGCCAGAAAGGACCACTGGGATCCCCTGAAATTAAAATGACAGATGATTAGAGTCACCTAATATTGATGCTGGGAACTAACCCTGGGTCCTCTGGAAAAGCAGCAGGTGCTCTTAACCGCAATTTAATTTTATACTAAACTTGGAGAGCATTTTTGGGTTTTGATTAAGTAAAAAAGTATAGTTCTGAACATTAATTTTAGCACTTGGGGAGAAGTCAGCAGTAGCTGCCCACTCTGCTTACTCTGTGAGAGGACAGAGGAGGGTATGAAGCACTGGCTCTCACTTTTCTGTCTGTCTGTCTGTCCTGTGTCAGGTCTCTTGTAGCCCAGGCCTTGAACTCAGCAGTAGACACAGGGGACTGGACTTTGACCTTCCTCTACCTCCAGAGTGCTAGTCACGCCATGTCCCTCCTTACCTAGTGTCTGTGCTGTACTAGGTCCAGCCCGTCTTCATGCATTCTGGGCAAGAACTCATCAACAGACCTACTGCCTGATACGGGCTCTCTGAGTGCCTCTTCCATTTTTGTTCATGATTCATTTTCCTTCTCTCTCTCTCTCTTTTTGTTTGTATGTTTGTTCGTTTTTTTGTTTTTTGAGACAGGGTCTCTCTATGTAATCCTGGCTGTTCTGGAACTCACTCTGTAGATTAGGCTGGCCTCAAACTCACAGAGATCCTCCTGCCTCTGTTTCCCTGAGTGCTGACATTAGAGGTGTGAGCCACCACCTCCTGGCATAACTTTCTAATAAGAGGAACCTTAGGGTTTTTGGAGAGTACAATTAAGAATTGACATTTGGAGCTGATGACTAAACATCTGCACCTCTAAGTAAAAAATGTTCATTATTACTAAGATACTGTTTCCTCATAGAGTAAGGAAAGAGATGTGTTCTTGGTAAAAGAACACCCTGACCCAGGAAGCAAAGACCCAGAAGAAGATTACCCCAAATTTGGACTTTTGGATCAGGTACATTAATCTTCCGCCTTTCATTCTCTCTCTCTCCATCTCTCTCTCTCCTTCCCTCCCTCCTCTCCTTCCCCCTCACCCCCCATAGTGTGGCAGGTTTGGCTCACACTGGGCTGGGGATGTGCTGAGTTGATAGAGTGCCTGCCCCGCAGCACTGCATAGCCTGGGCTCGTGGTAGAGCACTGGGGAGGGGCAAACAGGAGAATCCTGGGCTGAGGCCATCCTGGGCTACGCGAGGCCTTCTCTCAAAGAACAAGAGGCTGAGGAGATGGCTCCCGCTTCAGTTCTTGTTGGGCAGGTATGAGAACTTGAGTTCATATCCCCAGCTCCCCGGTACCCACATACAAGCCGGAAGTGAGCAGCGTGCATCCATAAACCCAGCACTGTGGGCCAGAGACAGGCAGACAGGCAGATCCTGGAGCTTCCAGGCCAGTCAGCCAAAATGCCAAGCTCGGGTTCAGTGAGAGACAGTCTCAAAACATAAGGTAGCGCCAGTGATATGGCTCAGCTGGTACAAAGTGCTTGCCACTCACGCCCCAAGTGACCTCTGGGGGCTGTGGTAGAAGGAGTGAGCCAGTTTGCAAAGTTGTCCCTTTGTCTTTTCTTTTTTGGTTTTTCAAGACAGGGTTTCTCTGTGTATCTCTGCCTGTTCTGGAACTCAGTGTGTGGACCAGGCTGGCCTTGAACTCAAAGAATCACCCGCCTCTGCCTCCCGAGGGCTGGGATTGAAGGGGTGCCCTGCCACCACCGCCCGGCAGAGTTGTCCTTTAACCCCTGCATTTGCACTTGCACTCACCCCCATACCAAGAGGCAGCTTGATAGAGGATGCTGGGTTATGTGCGAGCCCCTCACTCCCAACACACACGTGTGTATACACATGCACACAGAATTGTCTGCGCCTGTCTGTCAAAAACACAAAAAATAGGCCCGGAGCATGGTGGACTCCAGTTGAGTGGTTATTGATACCTGGAGGAAACACTCACCTTAACCAGTGACAAGTGTTTTAACTTGGTGTGACAGATCTCACTGTAGCCCAGGTTAGCTGAAACTCACGATAATTGTTGCTGCCTCAGCCTCACTTGCTAGGGTTACGTGTGTGAGCCACCATGCCTAGCTCGGGCGCCAGTTTTGATTCTGGTCGTTCCTCATTGTTAGGGCTTAGTTTCTTAGTTTTCTCTAATCTTCCTGTTACCTGGAATTTTCCTCCTAAAAACATTCTTTGTGGTGAAGAAATTTTGGAGAATATGCGTTGTTAGAACCTTATGGTAAAAATTAATTTCCATTTTTTTGTCGCATGGCAAAGGACACATTGGCAACTAAGAAGGCTTTTCGATTTTCCTTAAAATGCTTGATTTGCTACCTCTTTTTGAGATGAGATCTGTCAGTGTGGCATAGACTCAAGAACTCTCTGTTCTCGGCCTCCTCTTCCTGGCCGCTGCAGTGGACGCTGACCGCTGCCTGTATAGATGAGCTGGGGGTGTGTCTCAGTGGCCACTTTTGTAGAATGGCCAGTGGAAATTGAGATTTCTGCCTCATCAATGGAAAGACACAGCTATGTGGGCCCTAATCCCTGGAGAGCAGAACGAGGGGATCTCAGCACGTTGGCCTGATCGGCCCGTCCTCCTCCACCTGCTTGGTTGTTGAGTCCATCCTGGATCCATCCTGACCCGCTACACACACACACACACACACACACACACACACACACACACACACACACACACACACACACACCCGGTACACACATGTGCTCTCGCACGCACACTCACGCACATACGCACAGGCACACTCCTTCATAAATTCATGAAGCATCCAACTTGGGGACCTTGCAAGCTTGCTTTTTAGAATTATGGCTTTCATTTTCTGTGCTCTAATTTTGTCTGTTTTTTTGAGCAATTGCCAGATGAATTTGTTCATGTGACCTTTTTTTTACTAGGCTATTTCTTCTTCTAGGATCTTAGTAACATTGGTCCTGCTTATGACAACCAAAAACAAAGCAGTGCCGTGTCTGCTAGTGGGAACCTAAATGGTATGTGCTTAAATATCCTGTCGGAAGATTGGTGAACTATGAAACCCTTGCCTAGAACTCGGGGTTCTGTAGGATGACCCAGACCTGAGTGATTGCTAAGCTGCATGTACATTCAAACTGAGATTTCAGCAGCTGGCCAGACACTTGGGAGATGACGTGGGAGAGCCCTCTGGCCACCTTACAGCAGGTCGGTCTCAGGAGGAGTACTATTAATATGTTAGTTATACACCTTCATGGGATGTACTGTGAAGCTCCAATTATGTGAGCATTAATAATGTCTGAAATGACACAGATTTCATGTACTGTTTCTGTAGACTTCCAGGTTAGACTTTTTGTGTTGTTAGATTTCACATCTGTATCATAATAAACTCTTAATTTGGGGAATTCATTTGCTCTCCACCCTTTTCCATAGCTCAGCTGTCACTTGGTAAGCTGTCTGTGTCCATCTAATTTTCTTGCCCTGAATTTCAGCATATTCATATGACAAATTTCTGTATGGATCACCCACTGTGGCACCCCCCCCCCCATCCCTCTAATTAATAGAGGGAATTCTCTTCACTGCTAATCTACTGAGAACTAGGGGTGGAATTGGGAGGTAGTTTAGTGGATGTCCATCCACACATGGCATCACTCATTAACTTGTCTGTTAGAATTGGAGCTTCTTAACTATATAAGTCCTGTCCAGTTAACACTCTAAGGTGTGTCGGAAATACAAGTGTATTTATTATGTTTCACCATGCTCTCCCTTTCTAACTGTTGATGTTTGACAATACATAGTGCCGCTTCTGTTCTTACAGGTGGAGCCACTTTGGGAGGTGAATCCTCTCTGTCTTCTCTCAGCCTCAGACTTAAGTATCTTGTGGTTTGAAGTGCTTTTTGCTGAGCTTTGTAGAAGCTAAACTGCGTAGTTTACAGCGTTGTGAAAGTGGTGTGGCGGCACTTACTATGGAGCTGTAGTCAGTTCAGTGGTGGGAGTGAAAGCTTGATGTTGTCATATTCTGCATTCTGACATAGCCAGCCAGAGTCCTCTGCAGTGCCGCTTGCTCTGTTCAAACGGCCCTCCATGGCCGCAGAGGATTTGGCAGGTTTGATGGATGGTTATGTCGTCACAACTGTTTAACATTAAACCTTTTATGAGCTCTGTGAATAACAGCCAGGTTCCTAAAAGGACATTCTGCATTAATCTGGTACTGTGTGTGCAGAATATGACCTGCCCTTCATGTCTTTGTTCTTATTTTTATTGCAGCAGAAATGCTGATAATTTCCAAGCTTGTCCCAGATTTACATATAGTACTCTCTGCAGTTGTTTACATAAAGGTGTTTTTCTGCAGTTCAGGGACATTTTCTGGAAAGAGAAAAACAAACTGAGAGACATGATAGAAATGGACAAAAATTACAACAAAATACAAAAGGTAATACTTCTTGTGACCTGATAGAGCTAAGTGTTCTAACATAAAATAAACAGTTGTTTTATTTGCCCTACATTCCACAAACCAGGTTCATGTAATGTACTGAATTCATTGGCTCAGTCTTCAGTGTATGGTGTGGAACTAAAAACTGCCTACTAAATTTCAAGCCTCCATTCTCGAGTCCTGTAACTATGAGGAGTTTTCAAACACTGGAGAGAAACACCTTTTGAGTATTCTGTTTTTGTTCTCTGTTTGGTGTACTTTTGTCTTGTTGGGTAGTTGAGTGCTTTAAGTAGATACCGCCTTCATATGTTTATGAAATATGCAGTTCAAGCGAGTGGACACTGACCTACAATCAGGACATTATCATCAATGTTTGCATTGAGTGGTGAAAAACAATCCATGCAATTGTTTTCATTCTTTTTTAGCTGTGGGTGCTTGAATCTGAGTACAAATGCATTTGTGTCATAGCCCCATGAAGTACCATTGGTTACAGTCCATTAGAAAGGGCTGGAGAGGGGACTTGGCCAGTGAAGGCACTTGCTGCATAAGCCTGGTGACTTTAGTCAGTCCCTGGACCCCATGTAAAGTACAGATACAACTCTACCGAGTTATCCTCTGACCTCCGCATACATTCGTAGATTGACTGATTGGTTATTTAATCTTTTTCTTTTTTTTTTAAAGAAGAAAGGAAGGTTGAAGATATAGCACAGATACCAGGCATATTAGATTTGTGTGACCTTACTGTCAGGACTGGCCCAGGACGTTGGCTGTGAGATACAGCGGAGCCTTTCAGAACCAGGCTAAAATCCAGTCTACATCAAGACAAATCAGTCTCTATGATGTTACACAAATGCACATTGGTGAATGGTAGTCGCCATGGACCGAGGCCCTTGTGCCTCCACAGTGGCTCTGTGAGAACATGTGCCTTCTCTTCAAAGGGGGAATCGCAGCAGGGAGCAGCGGGAAAGGAAGAGGAGCCAAGCGTAAGCAGCAGGACGGAGGGACGACAGGGACCACCAAGAAGGCCCGAAGGTGGGAGCCACCACCCCACCTACCCCACCCCACCAATCCCCAGCCCACCTACCCCACCCCACCTGCCCCACCCTACCTACCCCTCCCTACCTACCCCATCCCACCTACCTCACCCTACCTACCCCTCCCTACCTACCCCATCCCACCTACCCCATCCCACCTACCCCAGCCCACCTACCCTCACCCCACCTGCCTCAGCTCCCCCACCTACCTCACCCTACCTACCCCTCCCTACCTACCCCATCCCACCTACCCCATCCCACCTACCCCATCCCACCTACCCCACCCTACCTACCCCCACCCCACCTACCCCATCCCACCTACCTCACCCCACCTACTCCCAGCCCACCTATCCCAGCTCCCCCACCCTCACCCCACCTACCCCCAGCCCATCTGCCCCAGCTCCCCCACCCTCATCCTGTTTATTTGCCTGTGGCAAATGCACTGAAAGGGAAAGAAGCATCATGTTAGGCTAAGAATATGGGGGTTTGTTTGTTATTGTTGAGTCCTGAGCCCCTGGTAAGACAGAATAACTTCAAGTGAGGTCTTCTCTATGAACTCCTGACTATAAACATAGACCCTTGCACTGGGCACACAGTTCAGTAGCAGAGGGCTTTCCTGGCAGGTGTGAGGGTGAGGTCCTAGGTTGAATTCTAGCGTTGGAACAAGAAAAGGTCCAGTAGTGGTCTCTTCTGTTCTGGGGAATAAAGTTCCCTTAGGAGGTCCCTAGAAAGAAGGCTAGATGGGAAAGAGAGGGTAAAGCTTACGAGCTGTTAGCTCCTCAACTTCTGCCTCTCCTTTCTCGTCTCTTCCCTTCCCTTTCTCCAAAGCTGAGGTGATGAAATCCAGGTCACTTCTGATTTAGACTGGCAGCCGAGAGTAAATCTTCTTTCTCCAGGTTTCTATCCCTTGATTTAAATACCAAATGAACTACAGAGGGCCGGAGATGTGTATGGTCAGTTCATATACCAAATGAACTACAGAGGGCCGGAGATGTGTATCGTCAGTTCATATACCAAATGAACTACAGAGGGCCGGAGATGTGTATGGTCAGTTCATATACCAAATGAACTACAGAGGGCCGGAGATGTGTATGGTCAGTTCATATACCAAATGAACTACAGAGGGCCGGAGATGTGAATGGTCAGTTCATATACCAAATGAACTACAGAGGGCCGGAGATGTGTATGGTCAGTTCATATACCAAATGAACTACAGAGGGCCGGAGATGTGTATAGTCAGTTCATATACCGAATAACTACAGAAGGCCGGAGATGTGTATAGTCAGTTCATACACCAAATGAACTACAGAGGGCTGGAAATGTGTATGGCTCAGTTGGTCGAGTTCTTCCTAACATATACAAGGCCCTGGGTTTGATCCCAGAACTGGATACACCAGGAATGGTGACAAAGGCCTGTAGTCCTTCGCTGGGAAGGTAGAAGTAGGAGGATCAGGTGTGCAGGGGGGCATCCTCAGCTACATAGTGGATCGGAGGCCAGCATGAGCTATATGACTCTTCGTCTCCAGAACTAAAGTGGGGCCCAGAGGGACAGCTGTGGTCGACACTTGTTGGTCTTGCAGGGCACCTGGGTTTGGTTCCCACACTTACATGGTAACTCACAGCCGTCCGTAACTACAGTCCAGGGAAATCTGATGCGCCTTTCTGGCCTCCGTGGACACTAGGCAGATGTACATGCAGGCAAAACATTCGTACCCATAAAATAAAAATAAGTCTTTTGAAAATGAAATACGTGTGTGTGAAGAAGCCGCCCTCATTCACCTGTCTCTCCTCTGCCTTCCGCCTTTAGTATGACTGCTCGGTTTGTAAGACGACAGAGTGCGTGTATAAAGAGTCTCAGGCCTTAGTTGTCAGTCCCTACAAGCTACAAGTGATTTGATGACATTTGTCTTGTGGGTAAGGTGATTTAATAGAGTTAAAGAAGCATTTGTTGTAAAGTTGAATGTGTTCCACCAGAAACAACAGATCAGAGGCTTTTCTTCTTTCTGAGACTGTGTTTCTCTGTATTACCCGGGCTATCCTGAAACTCACTCTGTAGACCAGGCTGGCCTTGAACTCAGAGATCGCCTCCCTCTTCATCCCAAGGGCTGGGATTAAAGGCGTAGGCCACACCGCCTGGTTTAGAAGCCTTTCTTACAGGATAGAACACAGGTGCACTAGAGAGCTTCAGTTTCTTCATTGAATCTTTCTTTTTTTCAGTGACCCTTTGTTTTCTGCTCAGCGTCTCCCCCCTCATGGCTACCCTTTGGAACACCCATTTAACAAAGATGGCTATCGGTATATTCTAGCTGAGCCTGACCCTCATGCCCCTGACCCGGAGAAGCTTGAACTTGACTGCTGGGCAGGAAAACCTATTCCTGGAGACCTCTACAGAGCCTGCCTGTATGAACGAGTTTTGTTGGCTCTACATGATCGAGGTGTGTACATTTAAATGATCATTTGAAAATGGTGCTGGTTAGTTTTTTTGTAATCTGGGAAGAGGGAACCCTAACTGAGAAAATGCCTCCACCAGACTGGCCTGTGGGCAATCTGTAGGGCATTTTCTTGATGATTGATGTGGGAGGGCCCAGCCTATTGTAGGTGATGCTATCCCAGGAAGATGGTTCTGGGATACATAAGAACGCAGTCTGGTGGGCAGTGGCAGTACACGCCTTTAATCCCAGCATGTATCAAAGCTCACATGCAACAACACACCTCCTCCAACAAGCACGCACTACTGATTATTCCCGACAGCTCATCTGCTTTGGACTAAACGTGTGAGTGTATGAGCCTGTAGGGGTCATTCTCATTCAGATCACCACAAACCCCCCTTAGGTTTACTTGGTGATTCTAGTTATGACAGTGATGTCATGGAGGTAAGCTTTGTTCTCATAGTGCATCTCTTCCCTCCATTACTGCTTACTAGACTAAGATGGTGTCTTCTAGGCTTATCTGTAGCAGGCTTTCTCTTGGGCCACCAACCAGCTCCCAAATCATGACACAGAGACTTCTTATTAGTTAAGAATGCTCATCCTTATCTTTTTTTTTTTTTTTTTTTGGTTTTTTCGAGACAGGGTTTCTTTGTGTAGCTTTGCGCCTTTCCTGGAGCTCACTTGGTAGCCCAGGCTGGCCTCGAACTCACAAAGATCCGCCTGCCTCTGCCTCCCGAGTGCTGGGATTAAAGGCGTGCGCCACCACGCCCGGCTCGCTCATCCTTATCTTACGCATAGCTAG
The DNA here is from genome assembly GCF_049852395.1 of Peromyscus maniculatus bairdii. Lineage (NCBI taxonomy): Eukaryota > Metazoa > Chordata > Mammalia > Rodentia > Cricetidae > Peromyscus > Peromyscus maniculatus. The sequence continues at coordinate 46,897,987 of NC_134868.1, forward strand.
CTCTTAGAACTTAGCCTGTTTCTCTTTATCTACATTTTGCCTCGGGGCTTCTTACCTTTCTTCTGTATGTCTTACTTTCCTGTTGTCTCCTGGCTGTCTGGCTTCTGGCCCCGGCGTGACCCTCTCTTTCTGCCTCATTCTCTTTTTCTTCTCTTTTCTTTCCTCCTTCTAGAGCCTACATTTGGCCTCCTGTTTACTCTCTGCTTGCCAGCCCCGCCTGTCCTTCTGTCCAGCTGTTGACTATTCAGCTGTTTATTAGACCAGTCAGGTGCCTTAGGCAGGCAAGGGGAAACAGCAACACATCTTTTCATAATTAAACAAATTCATCATAAACAAATGTAATATTCCACAACCCTTACCTACTGTCACAGTTTTACAAGGAGGTATGTTCTTTACTACCCTGTAACATTTCTAATTCAACAGTATGTTGTGTTGAGTTAGGGTTGGACCAGAGGAGAAGTGTGATTGGATCATTGGCTTCTTTGAGGATGCTCTGGCTCCTGGAGCCGGGATAAGTTGTTGGGTGTCGTATCTCTTCCCAGAGAGACAAGGCTTGGGCTCCGTTCTTCTGCGGTAGTCAGTGCCACGGTACTGGTTCTTTGTTTCACTCGTTGAGGGAAGCCCCCACTCCACAAGCTTCTCACGTCTGCCTGCCTACCTATGTCACTGTTATTTTTCTCTGGTGGTTTTGTCGTTGTTGTTTTGACAGGTTCGCCTAAGCTGGCCTCAACTTGTAGACTGCAGGGATCCCGCTGTAGCTGCCTGAGTAACAGTTTTCTGGTTGGGTGGTATTGCGGTTACAGATTCCATTTAGAGACGCTGGCAGAAGGGGCTCTCGGCTGGGCTGCACTACAAACACTTGACCTAATAATTCCCGCCGTTCTCTTCTTTTTACAGTCTTTTTGTTGGTGTTTGAGTCAGGGTCTCACTGTTACCCTGCCTGTCCTGGAACTCACTCTGTAGACCAGGCTGGCCTCTAACCCACAGAGATCAGCCTGCCTCTGCCTCCCAAGTGCTAGGATCAAAGGTGTGCGTAACCACACCTGGCTTTTTCTTAGGCCCTTTTTAAAATCTTTGTGTAGTATAAGGGACTCAGGTCTCTGAATATTTCAAGTCTTTGAATCTCTTTCACTGCAGCTCCCCAGTTAAAGATCTCTGATGACCGGCTGACTGTGATTGGAGAGAAGGGCTACTCCATGGTACGGGCCTCTCATGGGGTACGAAAAGGTGCCTGGTACTTTGAAATTACTGTGGATGAGATGCCACCAGATACTGCTGCCAGGCTGGGCTGGTCCCAGCCCTTGGGTAAGCAGGGGGCACTGTGTGAGCCTCACAGAAGGGGTAATTTGGCTCATGGTGGTTGATGATTACTGCTTTTACTAGATTATGGTCTTAGAATTAAATTCCTGAAGAAGTAGCCAGTTTGGTATTCCTAGAAAACTGTAGAGATGGTTGGTAAGCAGTTTACAAAGCTGACTAACGAGGTGTGGAAAGAAAAGTAGAATCAGAGTTAAGTGTAACCGTCTGATTTCCACGTGTCTTTTCATTGGGACAGGTAACCTTCAGGCTCCCTTAGGTTATGATAAATTTAGCTATTCTTGGCGGAGCAAAAAGGGAACCAAGTTCCACCAGTCTATTGGCAAACACTACTCATCTGGCTATGGACAAGGAGACGTCCTAGGGTTTTATATCAATCTTCCCGAAGATACAGAGACAGCCAAGTCACTGCCGGATACTTACAAAGATAAGGTGAGATTGTACTCCTTCAACAGCATCCTGGCCCTGACGACCCGTGGCAGTCAGAGCCTGTAACTATTGCTTAAGGTCTGTTGTGATGGTACCCCATGGTGTGTGTTTTCATATGAATGCTTTCAGAAATAGCAATACAATGGAAAGAATTAAGGATTGACCTGAGTAGTCCCTAAATTCTACCGTTAACATGTTATCAATTTATCCTTTTATTATGCATGTACCGCTGGAAAATTGATGGGCATCATTGTAATTTCCCTTATAGGTACGTCTAGAAATGTCTTATTAGTCATTGTTCAACTTTGGTTGAACATGAAAAAAATATATATATATTTTAAGGAAATATGCAAATTTTAAGTTTTTTCAGGTACAGAATTCTTTCCAAGTTTTTGTTTTTCTTAAAGGATTTTAGGGTTTAAGTCTAGCCCAGGTCTTCTGCATGCTCAGCCATCACCTTGCCGCTAAGCCCCGTCTTTTTAAAGTTGTTATGTGTGTGAGTGTTCTGCCTGCGTGTATGTGTAGGTATGCATCATGTGTGTGTGTGGTGCCTGAAGAAGGAATGGGATTCCCTAGAAGCAGAGTAGTCATGTAAATACCATGAATCAGACTCGGTCCTCTCTACAAGAGGAACAGTTGTTCTCAACTGCTGAGCCATTTCCAGCCCCCTTTAAACAATTTTTAAATTGCCAAGATGTGGTAGTACATGCCTTTAATCCAACACTTGGGAGGTAGAGGTAGGCAGATCTCTTGAGTTCCAGGACAGCCTGGTCTACAGAGTGAGTTCAAGGACAGCCAGGGCTACACAGAGAAATCCTGTCTTGGAAAAAACAAAACAATTTTAAATTTATTTACTTTTATTTTATGAGTATTTTGTATGTTTGTATGTATGTGCACTATGTGGGTACCTGTGCCCAGAGTCCAGAATAGGACAGTAGATCCCCCAGGACTGGACTCACAGATTGTTCTGAGCTCCCATGTGAGTGCCAGGTCCTCTGGAAAAGCAGCCAAGTACTCTTAACTACTGAGCCATCTCTCTAGCCCCTCTATTCAATGTTGTTGTTGTTGTTGAAGATTTATTATTTTTATTGTTGTTTATTTATGTATATGGGTACTTTGTCTGCATGTACGTCTACATACCAGAAGAGGACATCAGATCCCATTATAGAGCCTCCGTGTGAGTGCTGGCAATTGAACTCAGGACCTCTAGAATAGCAATCAGTGCTTTGAACCACCAAGCCATCTCTCCAACCCAACCCACTATTCAGTTTTAATGGTGCCTTTTTTAAAAGGAGATTTTTTAAAAAACTATTTTTAATTGTGTGTGTGTGTGTGTGTGTGTGTGTGTGTGTGTGTGTGTGTGTGTGTACACCTGAGTGTACCACTCAAGAGGTCAGATGTGTGAGTGTGATCCCACTAGAGTTGGAGTTACAGGTGGTTGTGAGCCACCTCCCAGGGGGCTGGGAACCAAACTCAGGTCTTCTGCAAGAACAGTACCTGCTCCTAACCAGAGAGCCATCTCTCCAGCCCTGATGGTGTCTTCTGATGAACCAAAATGTTAAAGAAGCCTGTTTTCTCGGGTTTTCCTTTTGTGTTTCTTTCGGTGACTTAGTAAGTATTGATGTGCCCACAAGTCATGAACATGTCCACCCATGTTTACCTTTGGCCTCGAATTAGGTCACTGATGGCTTACTTTTTGTATATGGTAGTGAGGTTGAACATCTTTTTTCCCTTAGGAATAGCAAATTATTCCAATGTCATCTGTTTAAATACATTCTCCACTGAATTTCTTTGGTGTGTTTAGTGAAAATTCAAACAATCAGACAAGTAACTCTTCCAGTGATCCCAGAAATGTTGTTATAGAATAAGACGTTTGAGGCTCTGGGGAAAATTTTCCCCATAATTTTTCAATTAATTTACCTTCTTTAATAGGTATTTTGTGTATTTTTTTTAAGTGTATATGTATAGTTCTCTTACTAAGGGCTTTTTTGGGAAATGTTTAACAAACATGGCCAGCTAGTCTCTTCCAAAAAGCACTTAGGAGCCGGGTGCTGGTAGCACATAACCTTCAATCCCAGCACTCAGGGTAGAGGCAGGCGGATCTCTGTGAGTTCCAGGACATCCAAGAATGTCACACAAAAAAAACCCTGTCTTGAAGGAGAAAAAAAAAAAATCAGCACTTAGGAGCCAAGCATAGTGGCTCACACCTTTAATCCCAGCACTCAGGAGGCAGAAGCAGGCTGATCTCTGTGAGTTCAAGGCCAGCCTGATCTACAGAGTGAGTTCTGGGACAGGCAGAGTTACACAGTGAGACCCTGTATTGACAAAACAAGCAAAACAAAAAATACTTAGGAATTGAAAATTTCACAAAACTCAGTGGCAAAGACTTTACAAGGACGTGGCACTGTTTGTGTGAGTCTGACTTTTTTTTCTCCATGATGATGGAGCTGATTCTTCAATATCTATTATTTTTTTCTTTCTTGATTTTCAAGGCTTTGATAAAGTTCAAGAGTTATTTGTATTTTGAAGAAAAAGACTTTGTGGACAAAGCAGAGAAGAGCCTAAAACAGACGCCCCATAGTGAGGTGAGTCCCAGTCATAGACAGGATAATAATGCTTTGAAGAGCCATACTCCTGGAGGATAAAAGAGGCAGCCGCAGTGGCACACGCCTTCAATCCCAGCACTAGGGAGGCAGAGGCAGGTGGATCTCTGTGAGTTCGAGGCCAGCCTGGTCTACAGAGCGAGTTCTAGGACTATCTTGAGTGAGGCAGCTGAGGCCAAAGGGTACTGAGGGAAACTGAAAAACTTGGCTGCCTGCAGCTGAGAGCTCACTTCGGCCCACCACCTGTGCTCTCTGTGTCTTGTGTAGCATTAGAATGTTCTTTCTGGGACGCTAAAGAAAGGGCTAGAAGGACAGTGACCTGATAAAGAACCATGCGGGAGATTAAAGAAGCCAGTGAGATAGACATTCTTGAAGGACAGAGGAGGACCAGGACGAGAGGAGGAGACCCTGCTGTGTCACTTGGAGATAGATAGCAGGGGCTGGATGGCTCACTCTGTCCTCTAGAGCTCTCCCTCCCTTCCCAGGAGCATCTGAGTCAACCTCAAGAGCCAAAGATCAAAACAGAAAGGGGAGTGAGGAGAAGTTAAGTTCTGAGAAGCCACGTGGGTCAGTGGTAGAAGTGTGGGATAAAGAAACTAGAGCTCTCAATGTTTTAAGGGAGAAATTCTATCAATTAAAAGCTAAAACAGGCAAGCAAAAGCCCTTGCCAGAAAGTCTGATACTTCTTACAAATACGGTGTAATGAAAGCTGGTGTGTGCACATGCCTGTAAGCACAGTGCTTATGAGAGTAAAGCAGGAGTTAGAGTCACTCTCAGCTGCAGAGTGAGCGGAGGCCAGCCTGGACTACAGGAGACCGTCTCAGTCCCTCCTCCAAGTAAAGGATAATGGATAATGGAATATTCATTATATACATAAGGGTATATGTAGCATGGAAATTCAAAAACAAGATTAAAGTCAACTGAAATATGTTTATATATTAATTTACTTGAAAAGTCTAAAGTAGCATATAAATTTAAGATACGATATAAGATGTATGTTATTCTTAGAATGAGTACATTATTGTCATTCTTGAGGGAGTATTAAGTATTCCACAATTGAGTGTTTTTGTTTTTGTTTTTGTTTCTTATTTTGTTCTTTTAAAAATTCTGAAGAAAAACCTTGATCTTTTTTTCAGATAATATTTTATAAAAATGGCGTCAGTCAGGGTGTGGCCTATAAAGATATTTTTGAGGGGGTTTACTTTCCGGCTATCTCGCTGTACAAGAGCTGCACGGTATGTACCCTGCGTCTGGTCTGTCATGTGACTTAAAGGAAGTGTGTGGATGGGTTGTGATGAAAGAGCCATTGATTTGGGAGGAAAGTAATTTCTAGAAAGAAATCCGAACAGCCTCTGGGAGGCCTGGAAATGTGCACACATCTGGATGTCTCAAGTATTTGCAGATGTTAGTTTGCTCTGCAGGTGTCACTGTTTAATATGAAAGATACAAAGCATATGCATTCGTGAGTCACTGGTGTCATGTGTTTGATGATGTCATATGTGTACTGCCATTGGTAACTATTGCTTATACTTAAAAAATATATATAGCCAGGAGTGGTGGCCCATGCCTTTAATCCCAGCATTTGGGAGGCAGAGGAAGGCTGATCTCTTTGAGTTCAAGGCCAACCTGGTCTCCACAGTGAGTTCCAGGACAGCCAGGCCTATGCAGTGAGACCCTGTCTCAAAAATAAAAACAAAAAACAAAAAGCCCTGAATGAAGAAAGGGACTATGGTTATTGCTTGTTTACAGAGGAAAAAATAGCACATGAAGATTTCCATGTATTAGTGTCATTACCTCTCTATCAAAAGAAAGATTAGGAGATCTATAGGCTGCAAACAGAAATCAATGAGAAATCTATTTCTGCCTAGCGCTTGATAGACATTAGGGTGTTGACCACTTTTAACAATGTTAATGTATCTCTTGTTCCATTTTACCCTAATTATCTCAGAGACATTGTTTTTATTTTGAAACAGGGTCTGCTATTGTAGTTCAGGCTAGCCTCAAACTCAGGATCCTCCTGCCTCAGCCTCTCTAGTGTTGGGGTTACAGGCATGCACCACAGTTCCTACTTCCTGTAGTTTTCCTTTAAATATCCCCTGCCAAATGAAATGTTTGTTTTCTTTTTCCATTTTTTCCCGTGTCTACTTGAATTGAACTTATCCCAGGTTTCCATTAACTTTGGACCATCCTTCAAATACCCTCCAAAGGACCTCACTTACCACCCTGTGAGTACCATTAAAATGTCTACAATGCATCCTCCGCATCTTTGTTTCTTGCTATGGCTTTTGTAATCACTCGTTTCCCTGTTTGTTTGAATTCCTCCTACAGATGAGTGACATGGGCTGGGGTGCTGTGGTAGAGCACACACTGGCTGATGTTTTGTATCATGTGGAGACAGAAGTGGATGGAAGGCGCAGTCCACCCTGGGAACCCTAACCAATCCTTGCTTCAGACAACTTTCTCTGGAATAATATTGGGGTGTTGCTTTTGTTTATAAAGTGTCAAATGTTTTTCCAAAGATGCTGCAATACACTCTTTGTCGATGTAATAGAGGCTGGCTGGGTGGCCTGCAGCTGTTTCCCCACCCTTGCGCATTCCCTCCCCTCTTCCAGCTCCCACTCTTTATTGTGAGTGCCATACACCAACAGCTGCTGATTCTCAAGAGCCCACAGACTCCCTGGGAAACTGGTGCTGTGCAACGTGCCTGCCAGCAGGACTTGTTACCTTCCTGTATTTTCTAAGAAGTGAATAATCATGCCCATGCAGATGGTGTATTTAAAGATGTTGGCATCCCTCCTGGTTTCTGAGAGGGGCTGAAATCAGTGGCAGTACATTCCAGAGCAGTCTAAAAGTTACCTTTTTTTGGTGTGGAGTTTGGGGATCTGTGAAGCTAGTGGGTTTCTACGAACTGTAATTGTGAAAGGAATTTGCCTGCAGGTTTAACACTTAGATCTTTTCTCCAATAAAACTTGTTCTCAAGCTTGTGTGGTCCTTGGCTTCACTTGAGATTGAGTTCCTCCTGGTGACAGTGTGAGCAGTGTGAACAGGAGCAGCACTGGAAGGCTGGACGGCTTCCGACTTAAACTTCACCCTATTCCTTTGCTCTCTTCTCCTGGTGAGTGTGAGCAGTGTGAACAGGAGCAGCACTGGAAAGTTGGGACAGGCTTCCAACTTAGACTTCACCCTCTTCCTTTGCTCTCCTCCTCCCTGGGCAGCCAGGTATTTCCACTGTCCTGTGGAAACTGGAATCTCCAAGAGAGCAGGAGTGTAGGGCCTCCTCTAGCTCTTTGATGTTGTTGGGTGTTGATGTGTGCAGGTTTTCTTGTCTGCCTGCCTTTCTACTGGCCAGCCAGTGGTTAAGATACAAGAATGACAATAATCCTTCCTTTAGGAGGACCCTTTAATGGCCTCCCTTTTTAAATACATCGGTCTGTGGCAAATGCAAACCCCTAGACTTACCTAAAGACTGCCCTCTGTAGTTTTTTTTTTTCTTTTTAACCTAAGTACTAGGTAAAGTGATTCACCAGGAGCTAGGTGGGATGCAGAATTATCAGAGCATTCCTATTGTTCTTCTAATTACTTTGTTTTGCTATTTAAGAATTTCCCCGAGGTTCAAGTGAATATCGTCTTAACACAAATACTATTACCCCCTGTGTCCTACTGAATCACTCATCCATTCAGTGTCTTTGTTTGGTTTTGCTTTTTTTTTTTTTTTGGTTTTTCGAGACAGGGTTTCTCTGTAGCTTTGCGCCTTTCCTGGAACTCGCTTTGGAGGCCAGGCTGGCCTCGAACTCACAGAGATCCGCCTGGCTCTGCCTCCCGAGTGCTGGGATTAAACCGCCTGGCTGGTTTTGCTTTTCGAGGCAGCGTCTAGGTAGCCTGGCTGGCCGCAGACTGACAGAGATCTGCCTCCTTTATGGGCTAGGACTAAAGATGGATCGCCACAATTGGCTCACCCATTTACTATCTTAACAAGAAAACTATTAGAGTCGGAATTATTGTAAGCTGGGGTCACAGCCTATCAGTTTCTAGACACCTACTAATGCAAGGATTGGTCTGAGAAAGACAAGCCACTTACAGAGTGAGATCATTGGAGTTTGAAGCACTCCCAAGAAAACGAAGCCATGTATAAGTCTTCTGCTCTACCTCAATTTAAAACTAGATGTTTGGATATTTGGCTTTCATATGTTGAAGGTTACCAAAGTAGTGCTTTACTTAACAATACTTAGTATCTGAAAAGAAAAGGCCAGATGGTGGTGGGTCATACTATTAATCCCAGGACTCAAGAGGCTGAGTTCCAAGCCATTCTAGGCTACAGAGTGAGTGAGACCCTGTCTCAAATGAACAATATTGAAAAACAAAACAATGAAAAGCGTATGTACAGTTGTGAACTTGCATGTGTTAATAAGTTTCATTTGAAAGATTCAAAGAATAACTACCCATCTGTAGGTGCCTATAATGAGATTACCATTGACAGTTAGTTTTATTCAAATGTAAAGTTAAACAAAGGGGTAAACCATCAGACAGCACGAAGATACAGTTACAGGATGTGAAGGAGCAAATGATAGTTCAGTGTTTGCTAAGGGGCCTTTTCACCATCAGCCTTTAATCTCGAAGCCAGCATACTTGGTGCTGGGCTGACTCTTTCAGCAAGCGACTGCGTTCCCTTAGCTGATGACGGTTCTGTCAGAAAAGCCCTACAACTGCCCTTCCTCACCCTGAAGCTCCTGGGTGAGCAGCAGTCTTATCTGTGTCCAAAGTAGACCGGAAGCAATCCGAATGAGTTATAATAAATACCAGTTGTTAAATCTTAAAACTTCAATAATAAATAAGTGTTCACACTGCTTCTGCTTTACTCTTAAATAAGCTAACATTCTTTGCAAAAGATGGAAACTACCAAGACTACAAAGGACAGGAAAATGGGCTGGCGAGACGGCACTTCAGATAAAAGTGCTTGCTGCCTACCCAGTGAAAAGCTTTAGTCATATAGTTGGGTTTTTTCCCCCCCATCCTTAACACATTCAACAAAGGAATTCCAGTATATATGTATTTCTGTGCAAGATTTTTAGTATGGGTGTGAGTGCAAATGCGTGGAGGTCAGGACGTTCTGTGGAATCAGTTTTTCAGTTCCCTCCTTCCAGCTTTGTGTGGGGTCCAGGAGTCACCCTCCAGTCACCAGGCTTGGTGGCAAACATTTACACACTGAGTCATTTTGCTGGCCCCCAACTTAAATCTTTAAAGCATAATTTCTTTGGCTCCTGGAACAGAAATTTGTTATCACCATATTGCCTTCTAGATATCTTCTCTTCCCAATTGTTAGTATTTTAAGCTTTTCAAATAACGTTTCTAGCTCTTAGCCAAGCTGACACCTATCTAATCTGTATTCCTAACTAACCTCATAAATAATACACAATAGTTATTTAATCTTAGCATTATTGGTCAGTATTTCTTACTTGGTATTACCCTTTTAATTAGATAAATGAAAGCCCTGTTATAATCTTCCTCTTTTAGGGCTATTAATCTTAACTGATAGCTCTAAAGAGTTTTCTTTTTGTTCGTTGTGGACTGGTCTCACAGTGGATCAAGCTTGCCTGGAACTTAGGGCAATTCACCTGTGTCGTCATTTGGAGTGTTGAGATTACAGCTGTTGAGCCATGATGCCTGACTAGAGTTTTTTCTAATGATTATGGATGTTCAGCCTGCATATTTGTATGTATGTCTGTGTACCATGTGTGTGCCTGGTGCCCACAGAAGAGGTTCCCTGGGTCCGGAAGTACAGTTGTGAGCTGCAGTGTGTTGTTGGGAATTGAACCTGTATCCCCGAATGAGCAGCCAGTGCTCCCAACTGTTCAGTCATCTCTCCAATCCGTTTTGTATTTTTGAGACAGGGTCTCACTGTGTAGCTCTGGCTCTCTGTAGACCAGGCTGGCCTCAGTGTTACAGGGACCCACCTATTTCTGCCACCCGAGTGCTGGGATTAAAGGCGTGTGCCATCATACTGGCTTTAGGTTAGAGTTCTTTAAGAACTAATTTAGAGCTGTGTTCATTAGAAAATTACATTTTTAGGAAAGAGTCTAAACAGTCCAATGATAAATCTCCAGAAGTGTTGTTCCCTTTGATGAACTAGGAAATTCGAACCTACAGTCTTGGTCCAGAACTCTAATGAAGCTGTGACTCCCAGCACAGATTCTGTAGAGCAGGACTTGACAAGTACAAGCTGAAATTTGCATGTATGGTGCTTTATTGTGATGGAATAAGTAGAGAAGCCAGCATAATAATTAGTTTCGTTTCTCCTTAGAGAAAACAGAATACATATTCTGGAAGGGTCCGTTTGTGGGTAGCTTGATGTTCTGGGCCTTTTATGGAGGGGCAAAAGGTCACTGGGGGTCCCTGGGTAAAAACCTTGCTTTGTGCACACACTGCTTCAGGCAGTGGCATTTTGAGCTCATAAGACAACAGTTCCTGATCCTTAGCAGCCCGCCTTGTCACATCAGCTACTGGCATTTTGAGCAGGATTTTTTAAGTGAGCATATACGAGCCTAGAAGAAAGGTTTACCAGATGTCTATCCCTTAGCCTTCACTTCACAGCTAATGGGTGGAGAGGCCAGAGGTCTTTTCCTCTGGGCTTCATCTCTCTTTTCCTGATGGTCTTTTTTTTTTTACCAGCTAGTCCTAGTGTCGGATGACACTGACACCCCTGTTGTCATCCCCTGAAGATCTGAAACAGACTTGCAGGCTTCCTGCGGGAGTCTGCTGACGGCGTGCAGGTTGACGCAGTGGGTCAAGTCCTTAACACCTGGCCTCAGAGGCAGGGCTGGACTCCAGGCGCTTGCGCAGGTGGTTGGCAAACTCCATCTGGGTTTGTGATAAGACCTGGTTGATGATGGTCTTCGGCAGCCACCCCTGGAGCAGAGACAAGAGTGTTGGTGTCTTTTTGTTTTTGTTTGGGTGGTAGCCGGGGTTTCTCTGTGTATCCCTGGCTGTCCTGGAACTCACTTTGTAGCCCAGGCTGGCCTCGAACTCACAGAGATCCGCCTGCCTCTGCCTCTTGAGTGCTGGGATCAAAGGCGTGCGCCACCACCGCCCAGTGAGCATTGGTACCTTGTGGATACTGTTCTCCTGTACTCTGACACAGGCAGGAACACCCAACAGGGTTTGGTCTTCCTGTTTAGAGGTGCAACCTTTGTTGCTCTATTGTTAGAGACAGGATTCCCAGCTGTGTGATCCTGAGAAGTCTATTTGCCTTTCCCATTACCTCCCTTTTGGGCCTAAGTTAGCCTCTTTCTTTCTTTTCTTTTTTTTTTTTTGGTTTTTCGAGACAGGGTTTCTCTGTATAGCTCTGGCTGTCCTGGAACTCGCTCTGTAACACAGGCTGGCCTCGAACTCAGAGATCCACCTGCCTCTGCCTCCTGAGTGCTGGGATTAAAGGCGTGCGCCACCCCCACCCAACCTAGATCGCCTCTTTCTAAATGGCCATATTTATACATGAAATTGATTTTCTTTTTTAACCATTTCAGTAGGTCCTGGAATCTTGAACGTGTGATCTTCCTACCTACTTCTGCCTCTAAGTACTGAAATTGTAGATACTGCACCCAGCTTTTTAGATGAGGTGAGGGGAAGCCTTTGCAGGCTTCTACAATGGCAGATTAGCAGGCCATATTTACATCCGTTGCCTATCCAACAGCCCGGGATTCTATCAAAATGCAAGAGGAAGGCAGGCAGGATGGCTCTGTGGGTCACAGTGCTGGCCTCACAGGCGTAGCATATGAGTTCAATTACTGGAACCCACGTACAGGAGGAAGGAGAACCCCAAGTCAAGAGTGCCCCTGACCTCCACATTGCTGTTGACATGTGAGCGCCTGCATTCACACATACACATCACACACACACAACAATAATAAAGTGTTTTAAAAATCAAGAAAAAAAAATGCAAGAGGACACCTTCTCCTCTATGTTGGGGAACAAGAGCATGTTTTTGTCACTACTCCCCACTCCCAGGCCATCTCCCACGCCCCTCACCTTGAGGTCAATACTGAGCAGCCAAGTGAATTTAGTCTTTGAGGGACTTCCAGCCAGTGGGTGAAGCACCATGCAGGTGGGACCGTGTTCAGCTCTGGGAATGAAGAGCAGTCAAGGCAGGAAGATGGGTGAGAGGTCTGCTGATTAATGACACTCGCACATTTCTAGAGTGCCCTGTGAGAAGTACTTCATCGAAAGTACTGGCTAACAGCTGGTGTGGCTGCCAGCTCATCAGAACCTGCGGATTAGAGCTGAGGCCCCCTGCTACGCCCCCTGGTTGTCAGAACACAGAAGCCTGCCTGCCCCTTGCTTTAGAAAATTAAGATTCCTAGAAGTTCCTGGATGGATCAGAACAAACCAATTGGCTACTGAAGTGGGGCCGCTCTGGGCCTTCATTGTTGAGCTGAGAATGAGGTTAGGGATTGGTTTCTTGGAGGTGGGGCTCTGGATTATGACAGCGCCGTTGGGAGACGGCTGCCCCCCTTACCTGATGACGCCGGTTTGTTCGGGCATCTCCCCCCAGAGTGTGGCCATGCCTGCCAACACACAGGTGGAGCCCCTGCGCTTGGCACAGCGCACGCTCACGAAGTCCCGGGGCCCCACCAGGTTTCCGGCCGCTGCCGCAGCCAGCTCATGGGTGATGACTGTGTCTCTGCCAATCTTCTGCAGGACCTGATACAAGGGAATCAGAGTCAGGACCCAGCCAGTGGTGGGCTAAGCGCCCACAGTTTGGGATGCCTTTGGCCTGCCGGTTAGATGGCACTCTCTTGGGTCCCTGCTGGCCACACCTGGGCTTCCTTCTCCTCACCTTGATCTCCTTGACATTTGGGTTCCACTCTGCCATTGCCTCCATGCGGTCCACCAGTTCTTCGTAGAGTCTGTCCATGGGCTGGTCTACCACCACCTCCAACCGAAACACCTTGCCCACATCCGGGACTACTTTACTTAGCACTTCATCCCCATTTTCCTGTTAGGGACAAAAGAGAGCCATGGGGTGAAGGCGAGAGAAAAATCACTCCCGGCCTAGGTCTTAGACAACACTGGGAAAGGGACCAGCAAGTCTAAGCGGAGCACTGGGGACCTGGATCTCTACCTGGTGAGGATCCAGTAGGTAAGCACCGCTGACCCAGGCCTTGTATAGCCACTCAAGACTGCCTTGGCTTAGTGATGAATGTTGGGACCACGGGCAGGTCCAACTGACATGAGCTCAAGGAGTCCAAAAGACAGACCTGGAGTGTGAAATGTTTGCTCTACAACTAGCCAATTAGAGAGAGGGAACATTGGGGGTTTTTGGTTTGTTTATTAATATATATGTCATTTCATTTCAGAAGAATGTGGGGCCAGAAAGTTTCAATGACTTGCCCAGGGACCCTTAGCAAGGAGCAGTGCTGAGCCCGGATCCCAGATTTTTTGACTCCTAAACTATTAGTCTATTATTTCCACTACTATAAGAACTTGAGCAACAAGATGCTTCATCTGAACTTTGGGTGATGAATAGTGTGTAAACTTTTGCTGGAAATGAGGTCACCAAAGTAGATCTAATAGTAGAGCTGCTGGTTTTAACCTAAGTCTTGTTACTTACTGGCTCCCAGCAAGGGATACAACATTGAGGGCAGGGCTTCAGCTGACATTGGGCCACTTTTGTGTCCTCTAGCTCTGTGGCAGCCTAAGCCCACATTACCTCTGCAAGTTCATCTGCAGGGTGGGCTGAACGGTACAGAGTATACACTAGCATTGTAAATACTGGGTAGTATGTCCTCCAACGCACATGGAGTCTCCATAGCGCACGGTTTCTATTGGGTGAGTGTACAGCATTTGGAGGGTAGTTAAAAAATAGGAACAGTGTTTCTCAATCAGGTCTTATGGAGGAGGGTTATCTGAGAACCTATTCTTTGTTTGTTTGTTTGTTTTGAGACAGGGTCTCACTATTCCTGGCTTGCCTGGAACTTGCTACAGAGATCAGGCTGGCCTCAAACTCCCAGAGATCCCCATGCTTCTGCCTCCTGAGTGCCGCCGGGATTTAAGGTGTGCACCCTCACCTCAACCTGAGAACAAGTTCTTAGGAGAGTTCTCTAAATAAAACTACGTGGCTGCTTATCAACCGTGAATGAGGTAGGAATCCCAGCAAGCGCTGAACACGTCAGTGGGACCATCCGGGTTCCTGACAGCCACCCCCGCTCACCTGCTGGTTCTCCTTCTTCCAGCCTTCCTGGTTGCTGAGGATGCCCAAGGCCTTCTGCATGGCCACCTCTCCCTGCTGGATGTAGGACAGCTCCTGCTCACTGTAGAGGGTCGCTTCCAGCTGAGAACCTGCATGCACGGCCACCAAAAGAAAGATCTCAGCTCTCATCTCTTGGCCCTCTGAATGTGCTCAGTCCTCAGAAGAGACAAGATCAAAGGCATAGGGGCCTCTCTGAAGGTCAAAGAAGGTCAAGGTAGACAGAGGAGTTAGGGAGCCAAGGCAGGGAGAAGGCAGGCCTCGGGAGCAACATTGGTACCCTAAGTCCATCGCGGCCGGAAGCCCAGAAGCCCCAACATTTACCAAGCAGAGAGCTCCGACGCCGAACCTGACTGATCCATCCAGGGCTGGGGTCCCCCAGTGTCCGGTTCAGCTCCTGGCCAATGGCCAGCACGGCTTGGTGCCTCAGTCCTGCAGAGAGGGAAGGACATTTTTGCCAAGGAACTAGAAAGTCCCATAGTGAGGGGCCATCCAGTCCACTCATCCCAGAGGAGCAAACTGGCTCAGGAACAGATTCCAGCAGGGACCTGAACTGGAGCCGTGTCTTTAAATCCAAGTTCAGGGTTAAACTTCCCCCAGCACCTCCAGGGCCTAGAAATCTCTTTTCCATCTTGGGAAATAAGGATGGGCTGGTCAAGCCTGGCCCTGCCTGGACACAGGCTTTTACCTGGGCCTGTCGTAAACTAGAAAAAGACTGCTCAGTGAGTCACTGGGTATGGAGCAGGATACATCTGTCTCCTGAGGGTTACTCCACTACCAAGATCTGCCTCTTGAGTGACAACACCCCACCCCCACCCCCACCCTGACGCCACCTTTGCCTTGTAGATATGCTGCCCAACTCTCCTGCTTTTTTTTTTTTTTTTTTTTTTGAGACAGGGTTTCTCTGTGTAACAGCCCTGGCTGTTCTGGATCTCCCTCTGTAGACCAGGCTGGCCTGGAACTCACAGAGATCCGCCTGGCTCTGCTTCCCAAGTGCTGGGATTAAAAGCATGCCCCCCCCCCCCCCCCGGCTTTCTCCTGTCTTTCTTATGCTCCTCTTCCCAGACAGTGTCTTGGGCTTGCCAAGCAACTGCTTCTTAAGAGTCAAGGCTGGCTTCTGCCTTTCTCTACCACTGTGGCAAAGACCTGCCTGGGATCCTTGGTTCAGACCTGGTCCAATCCTGAAGGAGGGCAACATCCGAACTAGCTCCAGAACAACTGGGGTCCTGGAGCGGAGGCCAGAAATGACAGGACTTCGATGAGATACAGTACCTTACTATCCAGCCTAATTTTGGGGGTGAAAAACCGAGGTCCAGAAGGGAAAAGACTTACCCAGGCTCACCCAGTAAGGGGGACAACTGGGACCGAAGCCTAGGTGGCCTGTCCCCCGTCCAGGAGCTTTCCTACAAAACCATAGTGCCTGGAGGCTCTTGGCAAGCTCTCACGCCCCCCCCCAACACTCACCTTTCATGTTCCGCACATGTCTGTAGGAGCTCCCGGCACACAGCTTAAATGTGGCTAGGAACATGCTTTCCTGGCCGAGGCGGCAGGCCTGTAATTACGACTGCAATCAGGGACTTGTTCTTGCTGAGCCGCTCAAGGTCTTGAGTCCTGCAGCTGTGGCTTGAACCAAGCGCTCTGCCTTAAATGCTTCCAGCGGAAGGCTGTGCATCATCGCTCGGAGATAAAAAAGCCATCAGTCACCGTGCGGAGGGTCAAGGATAGAGCGATTGCCTCACACGGCA
The DNA here is from genome assembly GCF_049852395.1 of Peromyscus maniculatus bairdii. Taxonomy (NCBI): domain Eukaryota; kingdom Metazoa; phylum Chordata; class Mammalia; order Rodentia; family Cricetidae; genus Peromyscus; species Peromyscus maniculatus. The sequence continues at coordinate 46,914,318 of NC_134868.1, forward strand.
GTGTTGGCCAAGGTGGGAGGGGGCAGAGTGCGTAGAAGGGAGCAGAGAGGACCAGACTCAGTGGATGGGGGGTGGCGTGGGGGGATGGACAGGCCGCTAAGATGGGGCAGTTTGACAGAGGGCATATAGCTTCTCAAGAGTTTTAAATGCAGACGTTTAAGTCCTCAGGCTCCAGATTCAGCATTCACTTAAATGCCCACTAACTGAGGTGCATCACCTCTACACAGAAACACTGGCCTAGGGAGTGAGCCAGGATGGGTAAGTTAACGCTGTAAGACCAGAGTCAGGCGTGGTGGTGGCGCACACCTTTAATCCCAGCACTCTGGGGCAGAGGCAAGTAGACCTCTGTGAGTTTGAGGCCAGCCTGGTCTACATAGTAAGTTTCAGGACGGCTAGGCTACATAGAAAGACTCTGTCTCAAAAAAAAAAAAAAAAAAAAAAAAAAAAAAAAAGCTGCAAGACCATCAGTCAGGCTCGGAGGGTGACAGTGACCAGCTCAAGAACAAACAGGATGTCAGTGGCATGGGTAGCCTTGGGTCCTTCTACCAGTGTCCTGAGCACCCCGTGTGTTCAACGGTTTATTTGCTCACTCATTGATACAAATCACCATTCCCAAAGGCCTGTTCTACGTTCTCATTTTAGGGGACTGTCCGGATATGTTGACCCAGTCTGTAAGCTCTCTAGCAGAGAGTAACTTGGGCCTAGGCTACACCCTGCTCCTTCCTCACCCTTTCCTCAAGCAGCTGAGGCTGGGCCAGCCCTGCTACAGGACTTGGCCTGTGCAGAGAGGTGGGAAAGACAAAGTACTTAGATATCCGCTCCCATCAGTCTTTGCAGGTAGGGGATCCTGTGGTCCTGGGCAAAGATCCATGGAGCCTTTGAAGTGCCTTGGTTGGTCCCAGACATGGCAGGCAGGAAAAAAGCTCTAGGTCCCTGGACTGCCAAGATCTCTTCCTTTCAGAGGTGCCGTGAGGCTGCTTCTAAGCCCAATGAATTCCTATGGCAAGAATGTTGCCATTAGTCTCCATAGCCTTGCCCTGCCCCTAACATTTGACTCCTGCATCCTGTGACTACCATCCCGAGGCACGACAAGACCCACCCCCCTCAGGGCGATTGGATAAAAGGACGAATATGAAGCCATACAGGACCCCTGAGTCCTACAGCCTACATTTCTGGCCGGGTAAAGTTGTGTGAGAGGTCCTGTGAGGGCTACTGCCTGCAGGCACCCAAGGTCCCAAGATCGAGTCCCTAAGACCCACTATGACTCCACTTCTTCCCAGTTCATTTTTGTCCATCCTGCTTTCTTGTGACTTGTCCCTGACGCACCCTCTCCCACTCAGTGCCACTGGAAAGGTGTGACCCCACGCTTGACCTGTCTCTCTGTGGGGTCGTTTTAAGCCGGATGTCTAAACCAGGCTGGCCTCAACCATGCTATGTAGCTGAGATGAGCCTTGAGATCCCAATTCGCCTGCCTTTATCTCCCAAGTCCTGGGATTCCAGGCACGCGCTGCTACATCCCAGACACAGATACCGCTTCCCTCTCCAAACTGCAGCTTGTGCCTAGGCAGGAGGGTGTGCTGGCCGGCTTGGCTGCCCAGGCTCTGCCCTACCCATTGCTTGGTACACGTGTACCCTCAGATACACGTGGGCCTTCCTTCAGGGAAGGTGCTAGGCAGTTGGGAGGGGGGTGAGTGGGACAGGCCGTTCAGATAATGTTCAAGGTCCTGCTATTGCCATTCTGTGGAGAATTATGGCTTTCAGAGGGAGGAGGGGGTAGTGTGGGCACACTGGAACACTGAGGCGTACAGCTGTTGCTGATGTCAGAGACGGCCATTGACTCAGGGAGGGGGTGCTGGATGACCTCCCCCGGTGCCAAGGCTTGCTTTCCCTGTCCTTTCCAGGCCGAATGACTACTTAACTCTTGCCGTTCCTCGGAGCAAAAAGGTCAAGAAAAGTCTGGAATGTCCTCTGATTCTGGGCATCTAAATCTGGCTCTCCCTTTTGAGTAGAGCACATCCCACATGGAAGGAGACCAGACGTACAGAACAGGCAGGGCGAGGGGCGAGGCTTCGGAGCACAAAAGGGAACGCCATTAACTACTCAGCCAGCCTATACTGAATGTCCCCTATGAATATTCAATTCTGACCCTGGGAGTATGACCATGACTCACCGGGACTCAAAGCTGAGGAAGGAAGAAGCGCCACACAGAAATCCTCCTACCTCTGCCTCCCTAAGTGCTGACATTAAAGGGGTGGGTCACCCCAGCTCAGTACTTCCATTTCTCTCTCCCTGCCTACCCCTTGAGTTCTGTGGTTAAAGGCTCGTGCCACCATGCCTGGCTTTTTTTTTTTTTTTGAGGGGGTAGGGGGAGCCATTTCTTTGTAATTTTACTTCGTATTTTCCCTCAATGCATTTCTGTGTACCATTTGTGTGCCAGGGTCTCATGGAGGCCCAAAGAGGGCATCAGGTCCCCTGGAATTGGAGTGAACAGTTGTGAACTGCCATGTGGGTGCTAGGAACCAAACTGGAAAAAAAGCAGCCAGTGCTCTTAACCACTGAACCTAAACCATCCCTCTAGGCCCTCTTTAAAATTGGGGAGTTCCAGCTTAGACTACTAGCAATAGTAGAGAGGGTGCCCGAGCTGGCTTACCCTGGTAATCAGATCGGTGACTACCCTGTCATCATAGAGCCTTCATCCATTAACTGATGCAAGCAGATGCAGAGATTCACAGCCAACTACCAGGCAGAGCTCCAGGAGTCCAGTCGAAGAGAAGGAAGAGGGATTCTATGAGCAAGGGGTCAAGATCATGATGGGGAAATCTACAGAGACAACCAAATCAAACTAGTGGGAATTCGTGAACTTGAGACCAACAGCTGTGGAGCCTCCACGGGAACGAACTAGGCCTCTCCATAAGCGAGACAGTTGTGTAGCTTGATCTGCTTAAGGGCCCCCGGGCAGTAGGATCAGGATCCATTCCTGGTGCATGAGCTGGCTTTTTGGAGCCCACTACCTATGGTGGGATGCCTCCTACAGCTTTGAGGCAGAGGAAGGGGTTTGGACCTGCCTCTACTGAATGTACCAGGCTCTGCTGACTCCCCATGGGAGGCCTTACCTTGTTGTAGGAGGAAATGGGGGATGGGAGGAGGGAAGAGGAGGATCTGTGATTGGCATGTGAAATGAATAAAAAAAAAGTCTTAATACTTTTTTTAAAAAATTTGGGAGTTCACTATGTTGTGGAGGCTGGTCCTGCCTCTGCTTCCCTGGTAGCTAGGACAAGTGCACGCCCACGTAACCCAAAATTTACTTGGTAAACGTGAAGACCTACTCAACAGAGAAAAGCAAGCACCCGCAAAACCGCCATTCCCCCCCCCCCCCCCCCCCCCCGATAGAAAAGGCCTCTTTGGAGTGGGGACATGCAAGGTGGACACTACAGTTCAGGTCCCTGGAAGTCAGCGGGACAAGCCCCCCTCCCCCGCTCAGACCCACAGAGCTCTTGAGATGTTTTCTCGGATCCTCTGACACACATTCTTTACACCTGACAACTGTGGCCTGCAGCTATGGCGGCCTCGGCCTCGGGGGAACATCTCTGTCATTCACTCACCTCCTGATGGCTCAGGGCGCCTGGCCGTCCTCACCTTCTGGTCTCTGCACTGTCTGAGTCAACCTGACCTGACACCTCTATTTTCACCCATTTATCTGTTCTGAAGACAGGGTCTCTCTGTGTCACAGCCCCGGCTGGCCTGGAACTCACTCTGTAGACCAGGCTGGCCTCAAACTCACAGATCTACTACCTGCCTCTGTCTCCCGAGTGCTGGGATTAAAGGCGTGCGTTGCTACCACCACCGCCCGACTCATCTATCTGTGTTCTATCAATGCAGCCTTCAACAGCTTTACAGTGAAACGTAGTATTTCAGACCTCACTCAGATGTTGGGGCTACAGATGGAGCAGACAGAAAAATCCCACCCTTCTACTGGTTTGGTTTGGTTAAGACAGGGTCTCTGTAGTGCTGAAACTCACTGTGACCAGGCAGGCCTCAAGGTCACAAGGCCCCCCTGTCTCTGCCTGGAAAGTGCTGGGATTAAAGGTGTGCACCACCACGCATGGTTTTTACTTTTTTCTTTTCTTTTCTTTTTTGAAAGACAGGACCTCGTGTAACCCAGGCTGGCCTCCAATTCACACTGTAGCAGAGGTTGGCTTCAAACACTGGACCTTCCAGCCTCCCCGGTGCTGGAATTATAGACATGTGCCCCCACACTCAGAAATCCCAGTCTTACTCATTTACTTCAGGGGTTGAAATAGTAAACAATGGCTTGTCAGCTGTTGATGGCTGTCAGGGTAAAAAATAAACCTGGAAGGGAAATAGGGGGAGGTAGGATTTTTGAGGGGATTTTCCTCCCCCTACCCCAATACTGGGGCTAGAACCCAGAACATGCTAAGCAAGCTTTCTACCAGAGCTACCTTTCCATCCTAGACATGCCGTTTGGAAGAGGTAGTCAGGGAGGGTGGCGCTTGAGCAGAGATCTGAAGGTAGCAAAGGTAATCTTCAGTGGTTGAAATCAAAGACAGGACAATGAGGATGTACGTTTCCCTTTCCTAGTTATAATGGACATAGAAAACCAGACTATAATGCTTTTCAAATGCTGGAGTCACTCTCAGAAATGTGTACTTTATATTACCAGTGTCAACATGCACGCAAGGTTTACATACAACCTAACTTCATTATACAGGATGTACTCTGTATTTCTTCTTTGTTTTTGCGCTCTACTTTGTATTCTATTCAGAGTAGAGATGTTGTAGATTTAAAAAGCAGAGAGCATGAAATCAAATATATGAAGGGCCTAAGGAGGAAGTTTAAAGAAACAGATAAGCTCAGTTATTTCAGAATCAAGATGGCTACAAGCAGGGTGTTCTCATTTTCCCTTCTGAAATCAACTGCCCCAACTTTCACTATGAACTGGAATTGCTCCTGCAGTCTCCTAGGAGCGTATCTACAGTGGTCAGTGATCAGGGCACACAGGACAGTTGAAGCAAGCCCCTAGGCCAGGCAATCTGGGAACTAAGAGGAAGGAAGCAGTCTAAACAGTTTAACCTTTAGATTCAACTCCAGGCTGCTGCAGGACATAGATCAGAAACATCACAACTGACTGAACCTTGCAAAGAACAGATTCAATGGGCAAGAAGGTCCCTTTCTCTTTTATAACTCATGTCTCTTATTGCATTGGAGTTGTTTGATGTTGAAATAAGTGACGAACAGCTCTTGAAGGTGCCAAATGTTCTGAAACAGTAGAGCACAATTAAAGTCCCTCTACTTAGATATGTGATGTGAACCTTGCATTCTTCTTTTTTTTTTGCTTGCTCTTTGAGACAGAGTTTCTCTGTGTAGCCTTGGTTGTCCTGGAATTCACTCTGTAGACCATGATGGCCTCCACTCAGTTCCCTCTGCCTCCTAAATGCCAGGATTAAAGGCATGTGCCACTACTGCCTGGCATGAACCTTGCACATTCTAAGCACTATCCTCAATTGAGCTACATCTTCAATCCAAGGACAATAATTTCTTCAAAAAGCATCTACTGTAAAACTAACCCAGTAATGAAGAATTAACATGCTAAATGGTTTATGGGCATCTGGGGCAGGTTTTTTTTTTTTTTTTTAAACACTTGGAAACATAAACTAAGCATATTTCCTATCACAGTATGAAACAGTCCACACCACTACCCAAAAGATTACACAAGGGAATTATGTGGGATAATTACATTACTGAGAATCATTTCAATGTGCTTATAAGCCAATTTCCATGCTGTTGCTTCATTCCTGCCTGTTGCCTACTAAAGCACACTGCTTTTAAAATGTCATCTGTTACACTCACTGCGCAACCATGACTCTCCAGAAATCAAGTCAACGCAGTGGGGTCACTATGAATCAGCAGTTACAAAATACCATTTGTGGATGTGTGTGTGTGTGTGTGTGTGTGTGTGTGTGTGTGTGTGTGTGTGTGATGACCTAAGCCAAAGGTGATCGAAACTTAAGTGTAGAGGACTTGGAAACCTAGCTAGAGTAACAGAAGACTGAGAACGGAGCACATTATGAAGACATTCTTTCTTCTGAGAAAGTTTGGAATAGCTGTGGGTAAAGCAGGGTTCAAGTTTCTTAAACAAGAGGCTTCTGTTGTAACTAGTTCCTTGAAAACTCCCTTCTCAATCCTGAAACTTGATCAGATTTACAAACATGAAAATGGGGACGGGAAACCAAGATAGGTATGTCTTGACGAGCAGACAGCTACGTGGGATTGTGCCGGCAGGGGATCCGAGCCTATGAACGTCACACCTTCTGCAGCAGTGAATTTCCTCTTTTCACCAGAGGTAACTCCATTTTGTGAAATAATATGACAATATGGGATTCATTCTTTATTTACAAGTAAATGAAGAAATATCTTTTAAAAAGAAATGTAAACTCTGAGATAAGGAAAGCAATATAAAGACTTGATTCTTGGCTCCACAGTGACTTGTGGTCATGTCACCGTGTCCTTAAACAATAAAGCTGGGCATGGTGGAACACACCTGTAGTCCCACAAGTTAGAGGCCAGCCTGGTCTACATAGTGAGATTCAGGTTAGCCAGAGCTATATAACAAGACTGTTTGAAACAGAAAAGCAAAACAAAACATACAATGATTTTGTTAAAAACAAAATCGCATGATATCTTCACGGGGACGTATGTGAAAGAATAAGGCCACCTTTCACTAGACAGTCTTTGGTCAATGTGTGAGGTGACCAGGTGACAGCCCTCGCTCTCTAGAGCAAAGGCCTCAGTACTCATCCAGAGTGTCTGCTCGAGGGATGGAGAGGCCCCGGTCTTTAAGGGCCTGAACCTTCAGCTTCTCTGCCTCCAGTCTGGTCTGCTGTTCTACCCGCTGTTCCTCTAGAATCTCTTCGATGGACACCTGCTGGAGGGGCGTGTCGCTCTCCTTTTCCAAGTCCTGCAAAACAGGCAGGTTTGAACAACTTCCCATGAAGTCCAGAACAGAAAATCTCACCCACAGATCCCAGGATGGCGCTTGGGCTGCTTTTCCTAGCTGTGATAAGGCTGAGATACCCTTCTCCTGCAGAGACAGGCAGTGACAGTACACAACATATACCACTTAGAATGTGCACACAGGGGTGGGGATCAGCGGGCACAGCAGAGGTTCCGGTGAAGACCCATGTTAGTCAGGGGTAACTTTCTACTACAAGGGAAAGAACAGCTTTTCTCCAACACAAAACCTGAGCTTAGCAGGTAACTCAGAGGACAAAGTGCTTGCTGTGCACTCGGGGAGACCCGAGTTGGACTCCCTACAGCCCACATGAAGCTGGACACAGCAGCACACCTATGATCCCAGTGCTCCTGCTGCGAAATGGGAAGACAGACAGGAGCATCTCTGGAAACTGAGGAGGGCCAGTTCAACTGGGGCACACAGTGGAGAGAGACCCTGTCTCAAACAAGGTGCAAGATGAGCACTGATACCCAAAGTTATCCTCTGAGCCCTCCATGTACACTTGTAAGTGTGCACCTGCACTCACACATCTCTAAGGCTGTTTACAGAAAGGTATCTCAACTATACAGGCTCCAAAGAAAGTATTCCGGCCACAATAGCTACAGATAAGTCTTGTATTTTACATTTCTCTCTGTCTCTCTCTGTCTCTCTGTCTCTTGGTTTTTTGAGACAGGGTTTCTCTGTGTAGCCCTGGCTGTCCTGGAACTCTCTGTATATCAGGCTGACCTTGAACTCAGAGATCAACCTGCCCATGTCTCCTGAGTGGCTGGGATTAAAGGCGTGAACCACCATGCCCAGATAAATTTTAATAAAAATATTACTTCACTTTCCTTACTTCAAAAATACATACACACTGTAGGAATGTATATTAGCAGACAATCTGAAACTTTAAAAATTATTCATGATTCTAGAATGGAACACCAATACTTGTTGAATGTTATTTTCAGGTGTAGGCCCGTCCATCTATTTGTGACCAGAGGCACTGAGTCTGTTTATTGTTTGGAACTGCGTCTTTAAACTGCGTGTGGGTCTCAGTGCATGTGTGACGGCCTAAGGACAGCTGTAGAGTCGGCCTCCCCTCCCACACTCACTGGCTTCTGGGAACTGAACTCAGATTGTCAGGCTTGCACAGTGCCTTAAACCACTGAGCCATCTCACGGGCCTTGGAGCCATTTTGTTCCATGGTGCCGGGGATCAACCAGCGCCCTGTGCATGCTAGCAAGCCCTCTAAGGCTTAGCTACGTCCTCAGACCAGGTGTATACAGGACTTAAAACAAGAACAAACCCATAACGCAAATAGTGACTGTCAACTTTATTTTCATTTAACACAGCATAATATACTTATGATTTGTCATAAACATTTAATAACCAATCTTGTAATGCAGAACTAGAAACGAGCCTCACTAAACACAGATTTATCATTTTTAAAATGTACAGGTATTATCTGTAACAGGGAAAGCCTACATAGATAAAGCAGCAATATACTTCTGCCCCCTCCCCACAACTCCTCCCAGTCAGGATCTTTGTTATACAGCAAAAAATGTCTGTCCTAGAACTCACTAGAACTCACTATATAACGCCCAGGCTGGCCTCTACTCATTGATCTCCTCTAGTGAATGCTGGGATTACAGATGAGCTGCTTACCCTCTGTGACTTTTTTTTTTAAATTTATGCCTAGCCAGGGGTGTGGGCAGAGACCAGACAAGGGTGTCATATCTTCTGGAGCTGGAGTTAGTCAGGTATGAGCTACCGTCTATGGGTGCTGGGAACTGAACTCAGGTTCTCCCGAAGAGCTAGGGAAGCAGTAAGCACTCAGTTATTGATAGCCGTCCTTCCAGTCCCTTTCATGACTTTTGATGAGGTGGTTTGGAAAGACACCGACCAGAAAAAAAATCTGCAGATGTTTCAGTCTGGATAATAACTGACACATGCCTCCAAGGTCTCAGAGCTCAGCTGTTGTGGTATCAGAGGAAGGACTCTCAGCAGGAGGTTAGAAGAAGCCACACAAGTTGCATAAGTTACCCGGGTCAAAGGTTATCTGCTAAAAACTACACATGATCACCTAACCCCTTCCCTCGTAACCCTGGAGTGAAGAAAAGACAATGGCGTAGCTCTGCTTTCCTGGGCTTTTCACGGTATTTCACCCGCGGAACTACTAATGATGACCACAATGGGATCACCTTTTAAAGAAAACGTTCTTAGGACTGGGATCCTTCATCATCCACAGAATCCAGGCACTTTGTTTTCTTTTTGGAATAAGGTCTTGTGCAGACTGGCCATAAACTTGAAATCTTCTGCCTCAGTCTCCACACTTCTGATATCACACGCATGTGCCACCATGGGGTACCATTAGAGATGTCTTCAACAATGCTTCTCTAAAGATATGCTGGTTATGAGTTCTCCTGGGCTTTAATATGTAATTTCTTCAGACTGACTGCTGACTTACATAATCTGTTTTTTTGTTTTGTTTTGGTTTTTTTTGGTTTTTCGAGACAGGGTTTCTCTGTGTAGTTTTGGTGCCTGACCTGGATCTCGCTCTGTAGACCAGGCTGTCCCTGAACTCACAGAGATCCGCCTGGCTCTGCCTCCCAAGAGCTGGGAATAAAGGCCATACACAATCATTTTTTAAAAGAGGCTAGAAAATGTTATGAATGCTTTACACCTACGTATGTATATGTATTGTGTGCATGCCTAGTGCCCACAGAAGGCGTCAGAGTCCTTGGAAGTTAAGTGACAAGTGGTTGCGAGCCTCCATGTGGGTGCTGGGAACTGAACCCAGTTCTCTGCAAGAGCAGCCAGTGCTCTTAACTGCCGAGCCGTCTTTCCAGCCCCACCACAGAAAAATATTTTAAAATGATGAGGTATTAATACATTTCACAGCAGTGCTTGGGAAGCAGGCGCATGTTTATGTACATGTGAAGGCCAGAGGCTCACGTAGGGTGCTTGATCACTCCCTGATTTTTTGAGACAGTCTCTCATGGAACCTGGAACTCTTGGTTTCAGCTAGACTGGCTGGCTTGAGCCCCCTGCCAGTGCTAGAGTGACAGCTTTTCGTAGGCGCCCTCACGCTTGTGCGGCAAACACTGCCCCTAGGAGCCATCTTCCCAGCCTAGGATGTCGGGACGGTCTCATGCTGACCTCAGACTCACTCACAGCTGGGTTAAGCTCTTTCCCACAGGACGGCCTCTCCATCAAACTATCGCCAACTGAATTTTCTCATTTTCTTGAAAGAGTGTTAAAAGAAAAATAACTCCACACTAAACTGCTCTACTCAAACGCCTTCTGAACACTAAATTAAGACATTGCTGACCACTGAGAGACTCTAGAAACCAAGTGAGAACACATCGAATGCAGGATGTTTCTGGCAAACTGGTTGTTTCCAGTCCTTAATGTCTTCCTCTCTCCCTTCTTTCCCCCATCTTCTTTCGGGGTGTTATACACTACCCAAGCACAGCACTGCCGAGCCCAGCCCCCGCCCCACACTGAATGTCAACCAGTGTCACAGGGACTTTGACTTTCCTAGAAACACAACAGGATTTCAGGCTTAAATAAGTACTTAAAAGAAAATCTGAATACTTCAAACATATATGTCTATACACACACACACACATACACAATCATCTTCTGATGTGCACACACACACATATACAGAGCAAGCAGTAATACTTCAGATCTAATTTAACATCTCACTGGCTGCTCTTTCTGGCACAAATACTCAGGTCCTTCCTCTTCCTCCCTAGTCCCGAGTTCCACTCTGAAACCTCACAGTGGCTTTTCCTACACCTACTGTTTTCCTATCTAAAAATATACACAACACTTTCCTCAAATGCTGCTGATTAACTTTATGCCACGAAACATGAAGTGCAACCAACCATTTGATTTCATTATTTTTAAAATTATGTATCTATGGTATGTGCATATGAACACAGGTGTCCTGCGATCCATTGGAGCTTGAGTTACAGACGGTTGTGAGCTAGGAACCAAACTCAGGCCCTCAGTGAGAACAGCACGTGCTCTTAATCACTGAGCCATCTCTCCAGCTCCTCACCAACTACTTAAATGATTAAAATATTCCAACAAGTAAATCTTGTTTTCAGTGCTAGGCAAGATTTTACCATTGTGAAATACTCCCAGCTCTAAATTATACCTTTATAAATCAGGACATACAACAAGTTCTGTAACTTTTTGCTATCCGAGATTATTTAAAAACCACATAAGGATCAATATATTTGTTCTTGCTTTATTCTTTTGAAGAGGGTATTACATTTGAGCCCTGGCTGGCCTGGAAAACACACACACACACACACACACACACACACACAGCTTCAAACTAGAAGAGATCCACCTACCACAGCTTCCCAACTGCTGGGATTCTAGACAGGAGTCACCATACCCAGCAATATTGTTTCTTTCTTTCCAGATGAACAAACATGGAACACTTAACAGATCTGTGTGCCATGCTTGCACAGAGGCCACGCTAATCTTTGTATTATCCCAATCTTAGTATATGGGCTACCGAAGTGAGCACCGGCAATAGTGTTTGCTATCAGATAAAGCCAACGCTCTTTTGCTAGTGAGAGCAAATCTTTAAAATGCAAACACGCGATGGAATGAGGTTAACTACCCTTGGCAGTGTTGCTCTGGTAACTACAGCTTCCCTGACCAGTGGGTTCTTGTGAGAAGATTGCTGCAGTCGGGGAGAAGGCAGCTCGCATCAATGTCCAGATCCATAGCAGCAGCTTAGCAGTTTTCACTTACTATTTCTCCTAGCAGGACCACATTTTCTCCTCTGACCACAAAAATCCCTCGAGGAATATCACCGTACTTTCTGCCCACGTGAATGCGCTCCACAGTCTGATGCAGGACTAAGTTAGCTACAAGCACACAGAGAAGAGAGAGATTCAATTATTCAGTTACATTTTAATTTCACTGGTTATAACAAACCGTGAGGAGAATTTGGTTTTGGGGGTTGGGTTTTTGTGTGTGTGGAGGGTGGGTGGGTGGGGTCTCACTCCAGCCTCACCTGGCCTGGAAATCACCATGTAATCCAGGCTGCCCCAGAATTTGTGATGATTCTCCTGCCTCATCCCCTTATACATGCTGCGATTGCAGGCAGGAGCCAGCACATGTTCAGTTTTAGGAGGCACTCAAATAAGGAAAGAGTATTTCCCATTACGTTGGGCTAATGAATGAATGATGGTAGGAATAAGTTACTTTGGTATTATTTAACTGCTAGTATCAGCATGGTTCCTATAAAATATAAACAAACGGAAATCTGGAAACTTGAACCTAGACAACTGCCAAGATTAAAGCTCTGTTCTTTTGGAGTTTTTCTTTGCTGTGTGAATATATGTATGTTGTGAGAATATGTGGATGTAACTTCACTGAGGTTTTTTTTTTCTTTTTTCTTTTTTTTAGTTTTTTGAGACAGCATTTCTCCGTGTAGCTTTGCTCCTTTCCTGGATCTCACTCTATAGACCAGGCTGACCATGAACTCACAGAGATCTGCCTGCCTCTGCCTCCCAAGTGCTGGGATCAAAGGCGTGCGCCACCACCGCCTGGCTTCACTGAGGTTTAATTTTTGTTCAGTTCTTATAATTCATGCAACCCAATGTAATTTTTATGGACTATGACACAGCAAGAATCTTTTCAGGACTGGAGCGATGGCTCAGAGGTTAAGAGAACTGGCTACTCTTCCAGACGTCTTGAGTTCAATTCCCAGCCACCACATGGTGGCTCCCAACCATCTACAATGAGATCTGGTGCCCTCTTGTGGCATGTAGGCATACATGCAGGTAGAACACTACATAATAAATAAACTCTTTTTTTTTTGTTTTTTGAGACAGTTTTTCTGTGCAGCTTTGCGCCTTTCCTGGATCTCGCTCTGTAGACCAGGCTGGCCTTGAACTCACATAGATCCGCCTGGCTCTGCCTCCCAAGTGCTAGGATTACAGGCGTGTGCCACCCCCGCCCAGCAATAATTAAATTCTTTAAAAAAAAAAAAAAAATACTTAGCCGGGCAGTGGTAGCGCATGCCTGTAATCCCAGCACTCGAGAGGCAGAAGCAGGTGGATCTCTGTGAGTTCCAGACTAGCCTGGTCTACAGAGCTAGTCCAGGACAGGCTCCAAAGCTACAGAGAAACCCTGTCTCGGGGAAAAAAACAAAAAACAAAAAACTTTTTTCACCTTGTCAGATAATCATATCTCATGATCTCAACATTCATTATTTATCCCTTCAAAGCACTTTGATGAATTTAACTTAAGATTTAGAACACTAGGGCTGGAGAAATGGCTCAGAGGTTAAGAGCACCGACTGCTCTTCCAGAGGTCCTGAGTTCAATTCCCAGCAACCACATGGTGGCTCATAACCATCTGTAATGAGATCTGGCGCCCTCTTCTGTATGCATAGTAAATAAATAAACCTTAAAAAAAAAAAAAGATTTAGAACACTAACCTCTAGGAATTATTTTCTTCTTTCAATTAGTACTACTCGTCTTACTTGAAGTAAAACAGAAATTGATGTTTGTATTGTTTTGGTGTGAGATGGTTCTTGATCTGTTTCCAACGGGATCCTTTTGCCTCAGCCTAACAAGTATCTGAGACAATAGGCGTATGGCTGGCTGTTCATACCTTGTCAATTCTGGGGTTTCCGTTGTGTTTATCCTTACACTCAAACCCAGCGACCTAGCAGATAACCTACAAACGTTCAGTATGAACTAAGAAGCTTCTTATACCAAAGGGAAACATAAATCTTACTTCAGGAAATGCAGAGCGCAAAATGAAGACTGACCCCTAAATCTGGTATATTCCTATATGGAAATTATTCAGTTTATTGTTCCCCCTCCCTCAAGAAAAGTTTCAGGAAATGGCTTCTACTCTATTGACAGGGAGGGATGGCCTCCAGGAAATGATTTGAAGACTAACTTTATTTCTATCATTTGGCTCCCTCTAATGGGGAAAATAAAAACACTAGTGAGAATCAGTTTTAGAATACACACTTGTAAATATACAAGCTTTTGAAACACCTAACCATAATTTGAAAACAATTTACTCACCCCAAACAGTTCCATTTTGCTGACACATGGGGAAAAGTTAGAAATAAGTAAATCTGAATATGAAATAACGCCAAAAAAATTCAATGGGATTAAAAAGTAAGATCATAACAATACATACCAAACTGATCAATGCTTCTTAAAAAACCTATAAGTGTCCTTCCATCTCGAAGTAGGACCAAGTGCTTTTCTGGGGAAAGAGAAAAGATCTTTAAATAAAAGCTGTCCGTTTCAGTGAGCGTACATGGTAACAATAAACATCCAGTTCGTAGCTGTTTTAAGCTGTACCAGACCCTCTTCTAATGTATTTAAGGTGGAGTTCATTGTAAAACGTGTGTGGAAAACTATGGCAGCCCAGGATTTAGATGATGTCAGTACTGGAAAGACTCAGAATAGTCTGCAGTTAGAGAAGGACACTGGGCAGCCAGGAAGGGCAGCTGGCTCCAGGCTGAGGTCACATTTAACCCTCTTAGTGTCATATAATTTCTCCATCTCAAACAGAGAAACTTAGTCTAGACAGTTTTTCTTTTTCTGAGTGGATTTTACACAACCTAGTTGGGCTCCAGTTTACTATACAGCTAAGGATGACCTGCCTTCATCTACGTGCTGGAATTACAGACGTTTATTTACCTTCGTCATCTGCTAGGTTTCTATGACCTAACTCCTAGAATTATTTCAACTAGTCTTCATCACATCCATCCATCCCCCCCCCCCCCCCCCGCCCCTTTTTTTGATTTTTTTTAATACAGGGTTTCTCTGTGTAGCCCTGGATCTCACTCTGCAGCCCAGGCTGGCCTGGAGACGCACCTCCTCTGCCTCCCGAGGGCTGTGATTAAAGGTGTGCACCACCACCGCCCTGCTTCACATTTTGCTTTCAATTAAGGAAATCTGAAGGGAAAACAATGCTTCAGAGTGGCTAGTGTACAGCCAAGAGGCAAGCCTCCAAAAGAAATCTAAAATGCCTCAGACAGGTAAGGCTTGATGGTGCCCTAGAGCAGGAATTTAGTTAAGAGCTTTAAACAAAACGGATGTGTCCGTGTGCATGCTTGCAGAGCCCAGAAGGCGGCATCAGACTCTTGGCACTGGAGTCCCGGGCAGCGCTCAATGAACTGCTGATGGATGTGGGCACGAGCAATTACTCTGGCCCCCCCAAAGAGAAGTGTGCACTTAATCACTGAGCCACTTCTCTAAACCAGGGGTGAGGTGAATGGCCTTTTTGTGGGGGTCACACATCAGATATTTACAGTACAACTTATAACGTAGCATAACTGCAGTTAGAAGTAGTAACACAAATAATTTTATGGTTGGGGGGGGTCATCACAACATGAGGAATCGTATTAAAGGGTTGAAGCCTTAGAAGGTTGATTGAGAACCACCACGGGTCTAAACTATTCTGAGGTCTGAAAGTCATCAATCTTATGAATTTATATTTATTGTAGGACAAAGACAAGTCATGGTGATATTTTATTTGTACTGAAATGTGATTTTATTTGTATGTTAATAAATAAAGTTGCCTTGGGGGTCAGAACTAATAGCAAGCCATAGCAGAAGCTGGTCGGTGATGGCACACGCCTTTAATCCCAGCACTTGGGAGGCAGAGACAGGCGGGGATCTCTGTGAGTTCGAGGATACAGTCAGCATGGAGACACACGCCTTTAATCTCAATACCAACCATAGAACTGGAGGTCTGGATAGATGGAGGTCATGTAGTTGGGTTTACAACCATTGAGAAGGCAGAACAGGAAGTCTATAAAAATACAGAGACACAGGAAGGAGGTCTCTTTCGGAGGGAAGGACAGGAGCGGCAGTGAAGGGTAAGGGTTTTAGCGCTTAGCTATTACTCTGACCTCTTGGGCTTTCATCTCTGCATTGGCTCTGTGTAGAATTTTTTTTTTTCCGAGACAGGGTTTTTCTGTGTAGCTTTGCACCTTTCCTGGAACTCACTTTGTAGACCAGGCTGGCCTTGAACTCACAGAGATCTGCCTGACTCTGCCTCCCCAGTGCTGGGATTAAAGGCGTGCGCCACCACCGCCTGCTGGCTCTGTGTTTCTTATTTAACAAAATGTTTACATCTACAACAAGTCTTGTTTTTTTGAGACAGGGTTTCTCCATGTAGTTTTGGTGCCTGTCCTGGATCTTGCTCTATAGACCAGGCTGTTCTTGAACTCACAGAAATCCGCCTGGCTCTGCCTCCCAGAGTGCTGGGATTAAAGGCGTGAACCACCACCACTCTGCTAAACAAATCCTTAAAAGTACTAGAGCTTCAAGCCAGGCATGGCGGCCATGTCTGTAATCCCAGAATTTTAGAGACCGAGACAGAAGGAATGGTGTGACGGAAGGGGCCTGCCTCAAAGAGGAAATCAAACCAAATAAAAATCAAATGAACAAAATCCGAAGCTTCTGACAGCAAAGGTGGAGCCAGACAGATAAACACATAGCTGAGCCAGGCATGGTGGCGCACACCCTAAACTAGAGCGCTCGAGAGGCAGAGGCAGGTGAGTTCCAGTCCTATGTAGAGACCCAGTCTCAAAACAACAAACCCAGGACTGGGAGAGAACAGTGTGTGTGCTGTCATAGGGGAGTGAGGGGGAGATAAATGGTTTGACATTTTTCTGTAATGGAGAAGGCCTGGGATCCAGGAGAATTATGGGAGGCTCGAGAACATAAGCAATTTTAGTAAATGGCAGGATTTGCTGTTAGAGGCTTCAGGTAATTCAGATATGTAAGAAAAAGTGAACGTAAAAGGTTCCACTAAAAGAATATTCCGCCGGGCGGTGGTGGCGCACGCCTTTAATCCCAGCACTCGGGAGGCAGAGCCAGGCGGATCTCTGAGTTCGAGGCCAGCCTGGGCTACCAAGTGAGTTCCAGGAAAGGCGCAAAGCTACACGGAGAAACTGTCTTGAAAAACCAAAAAAAAAAAAAAAAAAAAAAAAAAAAAAAAAGAATATTCCATTACACTTCACAGATAGGCTTATAAGGTGGGATGTGTGTGTAGCTATAATACATATATATCTATATATAAATAATGGCTCCACTAAAAGAATATTGCATTACATTTTACAGATAGGCTTATAAGGTGGGGTGTGTGTGTATATAGCTATAATACATATAAATCTATATATTTATAAATATATGTAATATACAATATATAAAAATATATTTATACATATATAAATATATACTTATATTTCTATATTTATCTACACACAGAAATATATCTATAAATATATAGAAATACAGATATATGAGCTAAAGTCCAATATATTTGGGTGGGTCTACACTTTTCCATTGGACAGCAAAATAATTTGGCTTAAAAGAAAAAAAAAAAAAAAGATCACTTGGGACTGGAGAGATGGCTCAGCGGTTAAGAGCATTGACTGTTATTCAAGACGTCCTGAGTTCAATTCCCAGCAACCACATGGTGGCTCACAACCACCTATAGTGAGATCTAAGGCCTTCTTCTGGCCTGCAGGCAAACACACAGACAGAACATTGTATACATAATAAACAAACCTTAAAAAAAAAAAAAAAAAAAAAAAAAGATCACTGATAACTGAGAATGCAACCTTAGATCCTCTCTAATTTGCAAGCTCACAGTAAATTATTTTTTTAAAACTTTTACTTGTTTGAAGCTGTATAAATCATTTTGCGTTTGAAAGTCACAGGATTAAAATGATTTAAAAATGCTGCTAATGGGTTGGAGCGATGGCTCAGCACTTTAGAGCACTAGCTGCTCTTCCAGAGGACCCAGGTTCGATTCCCAGCACCCACATAGTGGTTCACAACCGCCTGTAACTCTAGTTCCAGGGGATGCTATGTCTTCTTCTGGTCTCCCCAGCACCAGGCAAGCACACAGTGCACAGACATACATGCTCACACCCTTTTTCTTTTTTAATTTAATGCTGTTTTTTTTTTTTTTTTTTTTTTTTTTTTTACTTTAGAAATGCTGTTTGAAAAGCCGGACAGTGGTGGTGCACACCTTTAAACCCAGCACTCGGGAGGCAGAGGCAGGTGGATTTCTGTGAGTTGGAGGCCAGCCTGGTCTACAAAGGGAGGTCCAGGATAGCCAGGGTTGTTACACTGAGAAATCCTGTCTCGAAAAAACAAACAAACAAAAAAACAAACCGACGTTTGAGGAATCATACCAAGAAAAGAATTTGGGGGTGGTGGGTAGTTTAAAGTGGGGCTAGAGAGATGGCTCAGAAGAGCACTTGTTGCTTTTTCAGAGGATGAGTTTGGTTCCCAGCACCCAAACTACGGCTCACAACTGTCCTTAGCTCCAGTTCCAAAGGATTTGAGGAAGGACATCTGACTTCGTGGTTATCAGGCGCACACACGGTGCACGTACACGCAGGCAGGACATGCATAGACGAAAAAATAAAAATAATCCTTAGAAGACAAAACTGTCTCCTCGTGGTTTGTACACGACTGACCTATTTTCAGTAAAAGCCAAACTGTCCAAGAGACGGAGGTAAGTTGGAAGTGAGTTAACCTTTCTTGTCAAGTCGGTTATTACCTCCGACACCTGTCTCTACAGCTTTAATCTGAAAGTGCTAATGACCCTCATAAGACAAACGAGATTGCAAATGGTTTCATTACAGAGGGCCCGTGTTGACTGCTAATTAAATTCAACTGCTGTTGTCTTAAGATTTTTTTTGGGGGGTGGGGGGGGTCCTCCCAGAAGCACTCTCCTCCACCCACCGTCAAATATAACCTGGAAATAACTACAGTGAAAGCCAGGGCACACGAGGGAAGTCGCCTGGACCACTTCACAGTGGGCACGTCGGATGCTGCACCCCTCGGAAGGGTTCCACAGCTTGGGGGTGGGGTGGGGAGATCACCACTCCAGGGACAGAGGGAGGCAGGGTAGGGGTGGGCTCCGAGGCTGTGAAGACAGAGCACCCCGCCGGGGCCCAGGGGACCCCCACTCCAGAAAGGGTCCCACAGCAGGCGTGTCCCCCCCGGTACTCACTGTCGATGTCCTCGATGAGGCTGGCGGTGCCGGGCATATAGTTCATTTTGAGCTCGGGCAAGGCGGCACCGGGCAGCCGCGGCGGGGCGAGGGCGTCCAGTCGCCCGTCGGCGGGACGCGGACGGGAACCCGCCGCTCACCTGCACCTCAATTGCCGCTAGCCGCCGGAAGCGCTCTGCGCTGACCCCACCCACTTCCGGCACCGCGCGTCCGTCCACATAAAGAGGCGTGCCGGGCGTGCGATCGCCGGCACAGTGTCTTCCTCTCCCGGCGGGGAAGTGGTGTGCAGGCCCGGGAGGACGGAAGGCGGAGGGGATGCTTTTCTCCCTGCTTGACGGGCGCGTCGCCGCGCTGGGCTTTCCTGCTCCGTGGCCCGGAGTGGCGGCTACGCTCCATCTCCTCCCGGCGCTCGGCGTGCTGGGGGCGGGACCGGCTTGGGATTGGCTGCTGCCGGCCGACCCCTTTCTCCGCCCGCCAGTCCCGGTCGTCCGCGTGCGCCTGCGCCCTGGGCCGGCCGTGGGGGGCGGGAAGCGCTTCGCGGCGGCGGAGCCCATGTCGGCCCTGAGGCGCTCGGGCTACGGCCCCAGCGACGGCCCTTCGTACGGCCGCTACTACGGGCCCGGCGGAGGCGATGTCCCGGTGCACGTACCCCCGCCCTTATACCCTCCTCTGCGCCCCGAGCCTCCCCAGCCTCCCGTTTCCTGGCGAGGGCGCGGGGGCGCCCCGGCCGAGACCACCTGGCCCGGGGAAGGCGCAGGTGGCGATGCCTACTACCCCTCGGGAGGCGCCTGGGCAGAGCCGGGGAGAGCCGGGGGCGGACACCAGGTAAGCTTCGCAGTCTTTTCCCGGGGATCCAGGAAGGAAGTCTTGGGCGGAGGTGAGGGGACCATTGGGGGGGTTTTTTAGACTTAGGGAGGTTTCTGATTTGCTCTTCTTCCGAGGAGGCTGCCGAGACACAGATTGGGAGACGTGAAGGGGAGGGTGTGGGGGGGAGATGTATGCTGGTGTTCTGTTCCGTGCGTCCCTTCGTGTTGACTTCAGCCATCCTCGGTGTGCTCGTTCACATCAAGAAAGCAGAAAAAGGATTCGGCGCTGACTTCCTCGGCTTCTAAGTGGCAGCAGGCTGCAGGATCGCTCTCCCGAGAGCGTACGTAGGTTTAGAGGGATCGGGCTGTAACAATTTTATCCTGCGTGGCTAGGGCAGCGGCAGCCCTAGTGGTTACTCAGCAGCCCCTCCCGCGGGGAAGGGATTGAACGGGCCGGGGGTGGGGTGCGGTGGGGTGGGTGGGGGGACTGGTCATTTAATCCCTTATCGCTAAAGCTTTGCCTGGGATTGAATCACGAATAGTCCATGTTGCAAAGTAGTACCTTTATGTTCTATTTAATCACCACAAGACGGAAAGACAGATGTTGTTAATACTTCCCTGTGTTTGAATGAAGAAGGCTCCGAGAGATTAACTTGCTTAATATGTTTGGACCTGTAACATTTTATTACCTTTACACATGCCAAAAATGTATTTCTACTTTCTCCTTGCATGGAGCTGTTATAGGACGGTTGCACACATCTTTTTGGCCTTCATAACATCTTTATTTGCTGAAAATTCTCACACATTAATGATGGGATTACAAAATAGTACAGTGCGTGGGAAAGAGCTGGGTAGTTCCTAAAATTTGTGGTGGCAGAGAATTAGCTTATGATCCAGCAGATCCATTTACTAAGTATACTCAAAAAGTGGAAATCGGCCGGGCGGTGGTGGCGCACACCTTTAGTCCCAGCACTGGGGAGGCAGAGGCAGGCGGATCTCTGTGAGTTCGAGGCCAGCCTGGGCTACAGAGTAAGTTCCAGGACACAGGCTCCAAAGCTACACAGAGAAACCCTGTCTCCGAAAAAACCAAAAAAACAGAAAAGTGGAAATCAGTTGGTGGTGCATGCCTTTATTCCTAGCACTCAGGATGCAGAGTCAGGCCAGCCTGGTCTGCATAGTGTGTTCTAGGACAGTCGGAGCTACATGGTAAGACCTTGTTTCAAATAAACAAAACAACACAAAAACAAAAAAGAAACGGAAAACATGTGCACATAAAAAATTTTAACACATCTTCATAGCATCATTACTCACAATGGCCAAAATTGGAAGTAACGTATAGTACTGATAGCTGGATTAGCAAACATGGCATGTGTTTTAGAACATAACATCCAGAAAGTTATGAAGCTCCTATACATGTTTGTTTCAACATGGATGAACCTTGAATGCATCATGCATGGTGGGTGAAGCTGGTCACAAGGATTTTGTGTGACTCCATTTATATGTAGTGCCAGAGTAAGCAGTTCCTAGAGACCCTGGGGTTGGGGACTGGAAGGAAGTGTTGAAAAACTGGGCCCCCGAAGTGATACAGTGTTCTGAAGTTAGTGATAATGGCTTCACAGTTTTGAGTACCCTAAAAACCACTGAATTGTACATTTTTAAAGTGTGGGCTAAGTATTTCTCTAAAAATTGTGTAAGAATAAAAACATGCAGTCTTAAGAGGTTAATGTAAAGAAGAATCCATATTTTCTGTGCTGACTCAGTAAGCAGAATGGAATAGGCTGTTGGACTTCAATCACATGGTCTAGTATTCAACCTTTTAAGTACCCAAATTACAGATCAGTTGATGAGGAAAAGGACTTGATCTTTAAACTACTGACTGGCTTCTTTTTTTTTTTTTTTTTTAGATTTATTTATTTATTATGTACACAGAGGAGAGCGCCAAATCTCATTACAGATGGTTATGAGCCACCATGTGGGTGCTGGGAATTGAACTCAGGTCCTCTGGAAGAGCAGTCAGTGCTCTTAACCTCTGAGTCATCTCTCCAGCCCTGCCGACTGACTTGCTTTATTATCAAACTAAAAGTCTGTTTTCTGGGGGTAGAGATAAAAAGCTAGGGAAGACTTGCAAAAGCTAAAGTTTGGTGTCATGTGGTGAGTTTTAAGGTTTGGTTGGAGTAAAGCTGTGCACATAGTGTATGTTATGGTGCTAGAGTAATTTGAGATAAAACTGGAAATGTATAATGGGCATTTGTTTTCTTTTCATTTTCTTTTTCCCTTTTTCTTTTCTTTCTTTTTTTCTCTTAGATAAGGTTTCTCTGTGTAGCCCTGGCTGTCCTGGAACTGGCTCTGTGGGCCAGGTTGGCCTCAAACTCAGAGATCCTCCTGCCTCTGCTTCCAGAGAGCTGGAATTAAAGGCGTGTGCCACCATGCCCAGCCCAAGGGTAGAATTTCTTATATAGTGGTAAAAAAAAACAAATCAAAGATATGCATGTTGTCATAGATGTACATTTTTTTCAAATCCACAATCGTTATTGATTTTTACTAAAATTTAATATATCTGTGAAATTAAAAAAGTACAGGACTAGGGCAATGGCTCCGTGGCTGAGACGCTTGCCTTGCAAGTGTGAAGACAGGGCTTTGGATCCCTAGACCCCGTGTAAATGCTGGGTGGCTTATCTATAATTCCAGCTTTAGAAGGATGAGTTGGGATCCCCAGAGCTAGCTGGCAATGTGGGAGAGCTCTGCTTTTGATGGAGGGACCCTGCCTCATTGAGTGAGGTAGAAGAGCTATTGAGGGCCTCTATATGCATGTGCACCCTGCACATGTATGTCCTCACACATGCAAACATGCATATGCACATATGAAAAAAGGGGGGGATAGAGGAATCCCCCCCCCACTCCGTGCTGGGACTTGAACCCAGGGCCTTGTGTATTCTGGGCATACTTTTTACCAGTGACCTACCTATATCTACAACCCTACCAGAAACTTTAAAAATCCACCCAGAAAGCGTGGTCTGTGGGCAGCAATCTTTAGTATTACTGCAAGGCTGTTAGAATGCAGACTCTGTCCTCTTCCAGATTTCCTGCTCCAGCTTTCTAAGATCCCCAACTGATTTCTGTGCACAGCAACAGGATTAAGACGTGGAGGGCTTACTCAGAATAGGCAAAGATTGGACTTTACTCACTAATTTTTCCGACATAGGGGTCTCCTGTATCTTAGGCTGACCCTCAACTCACGGTGTGTATCAAAGGATGATCTTGAATTTCGGACCTTCTTGCCTCTCCCTCTCAAATGCTGAGATTACAAATGAGCTCCCCCTTCCTGGGTTTTTTAAACTAACAAATTTAAATACAGCATATGGGGAAATTGGAAATTAACCACTTTCACCAAGTTTGTTTGCTTGCTTGGTTGGTTGTTTTGATTTTTGGTTTTTTGAGACAGGGTTTCTCTAGCCCTGGCTATCCTGGAATTCCATTTATAGACCAGGCTGGCCTTGAACTCAGATCTGCCTGCCTCTGCCTCCCGAGTGCTGGGATTAAAGGCTTGTGCAGTCACCAGGCTTCACCACCAGGCTTTCACCAGTTTTTTTGAGAGAACAACTTATAAGGCCTGAGAGATGGCTCAATGGTTAGGAACAGTGGATACACCCGGTGGTGGTATCTTTTTTGTTGTTGTTGTTTGTTTGTTTTGGTTTTTCAAGACAGGGTTTCTTTGTAGTTTTGGTGCCTGTCGTGGATCTTGCTCTGTAGACCAGGCTTGCCTTGAACTCAGAGATCTGCCTGCCTCTGCCTCCCAGTGCTTGGATTAAAGGCATGGCCACCACTGCCCTTTGGTACATACCTTTAATCCCAGGTGGTACACACCTTTAATCCCAGCACTGGGGAGGCAGAGGCAGGTGGATCTCTGAATTCAAGGCCAGCCTGGTCTACAGGGCAAGATCCTCAACAGGCACCAAAACTACACAGAAAAACAAAACAAGAACACTGGATGCTCTTCCAGAGGACCTGGGTTCAATTCAACAACCACATGGCAGTTCCAAGTGGTCAGACGCCCCCTTCTGGCCTCTTCAGGCACCAGGCACACTCATGATGCATATGCATACATGTTTGTAGTATTTCTGTTGTCACTGCTCTTGGATGGCCACCAGAACAAGATGGAGAAAACCCTGTTGTTGAAGACACCACATACTTTGTTTACAGGGCAGAGAAATCAAAGTGAGACTGAGCTGGAAGCTTTCTCCCTGCTGACAGCTTTCATAGTGCCTTGAGTAGCTGTGCAGGATGCATGAGGAAAAAAAAAATGGACAGTCTTCATCCGACAGGGACCCATGCTCATCCACTAACTGACCTGGCAAGATGTGCCCACTTGTGTGATAGTGGCATTGACTGTTAGAGGGTTGATACCTCTTTGTATTTGAGTCCCACTTTACAGGAGAGAACTCATGCCTGGTACTGTAAGCTTGTTCAAAAGCCTGTGGTTGGGGAGGTCATAGACCCTAATGGGGAACTGCTACTACTGTTGTTTTGCTAAATGGACCGATTGTGCCCACTGAAGATCTTCCTTCAGATTCTTTGTGCTCACAGATCAGCACTCACAGATCAGCGCTGTTGTCAGGTTTGGTCAAAGGTTGGCTGTTAGTGGCAGTGGTGGGCTTTGTGTGTGTTGTAGTGGGTGGTGATTAACGCTGAGCTTTATCACTGGTTAATGGGCTGGAAATGGACTGTTGAATGCTCAGCCCTAGATGGGTCGTGCATTTTACCTCTTCCAAGGCTCAAGAACATTATGGAAGTGGGGTGGAAAGAAGGTAAGAGGAAGGAGAAGGCTGTTATGGGAGACTGTCTTCTGGTACGGCGTGGTTCTTGCACTGATGAGCTCACAGCAACTGTGTAGGACCTGCCTGCCTGCACAAGGTTGGGTTTAGCAGCACTCCATCACAGAGACTCATGAGGCTCCACCTTTACGAGGATTTATAGGCCATAAACAGAGACTAGCAGAGAGTGGGCAACAAAGCACCACCCCTTCCAGAGGCGCTATTGACAGTTAATAGTTGGCGGTAGGGGTGGTCTTCAGTGGTGTAGTCTGTTAAGTCTCTCTGCTTCTGTAAACAAGCCTTCGTCCATGCTCATGTGAGCACCCTAATTAATGCACTTAGAGATCTGAAAGGAAGTTGTGGAGAGTGAGAGCGAGCCTGCTGCAGAGTCTCTGTGATTCTTAGCAGCACTGTGTGCCTTCTTGAGACTTAGGCTGGCAGTGCAAAGTGAAAGCAGGAGAAGAGTGTGTGGTCCTGGCCTGCAACCCCATCTTGTGGGGCAGCTTAAGATGAAAGGACAGAAGTTTCCAGACCAGCTGGGCAACTCTGTAGAACCCTGTCTCAAAACAAAAATAACAAATGGCTAGGGATGTACCATGCTGGTAGAATACTTGCCTAGCATCACAGAACTCTGGAATTAATCCCCAGTGTGGGAAGAAAAAAGGAAACTAAACGAAAAACAAACTGGAGAGCTGCTTGTGTTCTCTACAGAGTGGATAACTGCGTTTCGACAGGGTTTGGGTTTTGTGAGGTGAGTCTATCTGAAGAAAGCAAAGCAAGGGACTGTGGTGTCAGGAAATTGAGTAGTGTGGAGGATTCTGGGAAAAGTGAACCGGAGAGTCAGCTGAAGGCCAGACCCTTGGTGGAGATCTGAAGATTTAGGCTGAGCGTCACCACCTCTGGGGCAGTCAGCTTCAGCCCATGTCTTCTCATGTCTTTACTCATGAGTTAAAGTCATGGAAGAGAGTGTAGATAAACCATAACTCCAGGTTTAATCCAGCAAAACCAACAAACCACCAAAACTAACACAAAAACCCTCTTCTTTAAGGAAATAAAAATGGTTTGTTAGGAGCCAAAGTACACTTGAGCTGTAAGTTCAAAGCAAAGTAATTCACCTTACTGAATAATAAACATGTCATGTCTTAAACTAGCAGTCAGTACTTTAGAAAGGTTTAAGAATTGGTTTGGAGGATTCTTACAAGAGTTTAGTGGCTTACTACAGTTTATTTGAAGACAGAGCCTGAAAAGATGATGTTATCACAGCTAGACTTACTCGTTCAAATGGTGACTGTTCTGTACGAATTGATGGCACTGAAGTTCTAGGTTATAAGCAGAAAGCTTAGCCATAGGGAAAAGTACTAGAATACAAAAAAAAAAACAAAACAAAACATATGTACATCCTTGTAGTAAACTTGACTAGTAATAGTTTCATGTTCCAATGTTGTTGAGTAAGTATTCTAAGGAGTGACCAATAACTTTATGATGTACTGGTTGAACAGGCTAAATATCTCCTATCTGAAATGTTTGGCACCAGGAGTATTTCAGGTTTCAGATTTTTGGAAGATACCTCATAAACATAATGCGTTATTTTGAAGGCAGGACCTGAATCTAAACATGAAATTCATTATGTACAACTTTTACACAAGGCTTTGGAGGTAACTATACACCATGTTAATGCCTCTGCATTTTGTTTGTTTGTTTGTTTTGCTGTGCTGGGAATGGAACCCAGGCCTTGAATGAGCTTGGTAAGTGCTCTGCCACTAAAGCCACTCCCTGTCCATTACATGCACATCACATGAGGTCAAGTGTGACTTTTTTTTCTCTTGGGATATCATATCAAAGCTCAGAATATCCAAACTTAGAGCAGTTTGGATTTCAGGTTTTCTTTTCTTTTCTTTTTTTTTTTTTTTTTTTTCTCGAGACAGGGTTTCTCTGTGTCGCTCTGACTGTCCTGGAACTCATTCTGTAGACCAGGCTGGCCTTGAACTCACATATATCTGCCTGCCTCTGCCTCCCGAGTGCTGGGATTAAAGGTGTGCGGCACCACTGCCTGGTGCATTTCAGGTTTTCAGTGGGTGTACTCAGCATGTGCTGACAGAGGTAGTGACTGGAATTGGGAAGAGGCAAACCACTGCCTGGGGTTTGCTGGTCATCTTGACATAGGATTCCTTTTATTATCATTTCACTGTGTGGTGTGTAGTGCACGAGACCAGCCTCTTACCAGCTCTCCAACAGTTGTTTTGTTCTGGGGCTTGTGATTTACTTTGTACTTTATCTTTTTAAGTTTAATAATGGTGATAGTGACTTTATTTTATTTTATTTTTCTCCTGTTATAGTGGCTTTATATTAGGGCTCCTTTTTTTTTTTTTTTTTTTTTTTTGTCTGCTCTTTTTGATTCCTATTATCTTGCCTCTTGTTAGAGGTATCTATTTTGCTATCTAACCATTATTGAGAGTGAATTGTGCCAGGCAGTGGTGGTGCGTGCCTTTAGTCCCAGCATTCAGACACAGAGAAACCCTGTCTCGAAAAACAAAAATAAGCAAAACAAAACACAAAAAAAGAGTGACTTGGGCATGGTAATGCACACCTGTGATTCTGCGTGGGAAGTTTGATGGCAGCCCTGGAAGCACATAGCCAGTCTCAGGCCAGCCTGGCGTACATAGGGAAACTGTTTCAAAAGAAAGCATCAACAACAGAAAGAATGCTTCTGAAATTAACTTGTTTTCCCTTTTTCCTTAGGAACAGCCTCCATATCCTGGCTATAATTCTAACTACTGGAATTCTGTGCGACCGAGGGCCCCATACCCAAGTGCATATCCTGTGAGACCAGAGTTACAAGGCCAGGTATGGTTGAAAATTGAGATTCTTTTTCTGTCTTTTTTTCTTTTTTAAGACAGTTTTATATAGCATAGGATGGCCTGAAATTGTATGTAGTTGAGGATCACCTTGATGAACTTCTTGATTCTTATGGCTCCATCTCCTAAGTACTAGGATTACAGGCCCCTGTTACCATACCCAATTTTATTCATTGTTAGGGATCGAACCCAGAGCTTCATGAATACTAGGTAAGCACTCTGGCAAGCTTCAATTTAAAAAAATTATTAGCATGTATTAAGAATAAATAATAATGTTTTTCATTTTAACACTTTCTTTTTTTAATTTTATTAAATTTTTTTCACTCAATATAGTTTGACCATATTCTTTTCTGTTGCCCAGTTCTTCCCAGCTCTCCCCACCTCCCTATGTACCCAACTTTTTGTTCTTTCTGTCAAAAAAAAAAACAGGGAAACAAAAAAAGAAAATAAAAACAGATACCAATAAGACCAAAACAAAATAAAGCAAAAAAAAACCAAAAAGAACACACAAGCTGGGCGGTGGTGGCACACGCCTTTAATCCCAGCACTTGGGAGGCAGAGGCAGGTGGATCTCTGAGTTCAAGGCCAGCCTGGTCTATAGAGTGAGATCCAGGACAGGCAGGCACAAAGCTACACAGAGAAACCAGAACTTTGTGTGGGCCGACAGCCCTGGACACGGGGCCTGCCCTGGAGTGTATTTGGTACACCCAGTGTTGCTCGTGGGAGAATACTGGATTTCCCTTTCTCAGCAGGGACTACTGACTGCAGGTAGCTTCTTGGTAAAGGATGGGAGTTGGTGTCCACTTGCCCTTTTCTCTGTTGGGCTTTGTCTGGGGTGAAGTTCTGCAGCTCTGGGTCGCTCTGATTTCACGGTACCTTGGTGATAGCCGAATATGCAAGTGAATCTGTCACACCTGCTTGTGAAATACCACCCCTGCAGCCAAGCCTCTTGGAGGGGAAGTGTCTCACTGGTGCCTGGAACCAAATGTGACAAAATGGATGACGCAGCTGCTGTGGTAAAAGTGCTGGTGGCTTAGCATGATGCATACAAAGGCCCTTCTTCTTCCCGAGGAGCGGACAGCACTGACTCTGGAAACTCAGGCAGCTCAGGTACACGGCATCTGTGCTGCAGTGTCTGCCTGGGGAAGAGCCTTTGGCCCAGAGCAGCACCCAAACTTGATATTCCCCAGGTTCTGACATCACTGAGATCAGTCACCTGACACATTTATGAGAACTATCCATGCAGGAAATACTTTATAAACAGTAAAGTGTGATCACAGAAAAATGAAGAGAGGTCTTCTTTTCAGGGAACTTAAAAAAAAATTTTTTTTAAAGCTTTCTTTTTTATTTATTTTATGTTTTTCCAAGACAGGGCTTCTCTGTGTAGCCCTGGCTGTCCTGGATCTGCTCTGTAGACCAGGCTGGCCTCCAACTCAGAGATCCGCCTGCCTCTGCCTCCCCAGTGTTGGGATTAAAGGCGTGCACCACCACCGCTCGGCTTTCAGGGAACAACTTTGGAGGCTGCAGCAACAAGTGGAGGTAGTTCCAGTTCAGGAAAGGTACCGTTCTATGCCCGCAGGAGTAGGATCGTGGCTATAGACATTGATTGACTAGAACTATGGTGCCAAGGTGGTGGCGTCTGGGGTCGGAGTTTGAAGTTGAAGTGTCAAATGACTGGCAAGTCAGCCACACGGCGCAGTGGGTGCTTCCACGCTGCCCTCTGCTGGCATTTGTTCCTGATGGCATGCAGGCTGGTCAGACAGGACAAGTACTAGCACCAGAAATTTATATTGCTGTTGGGATGTCTAGAGCCATCTAGTATTTAGCTGGGGTGAAGAGAAGGACAGTAGGTAATTGTAGCCATTAACAAAGACCCAGAAGCGCCGATTTTGCAAATGGCAGATATGGAAGTTTCGGATTTACCTTGTTTTGTTTGTTTTTCGAGACAGGGTTTCGAAACTGTGTAGTTTTTTGGCATCTTTCCTAGAACTCACTCTGTAGCTCAGGCTGGCCTTGAACTCACAGATAACTGCCTGCCTCTGCCTCCCAGTGCTGGGATTAAAGGCGGGTGCCATCACTGCCTGGTGGTTCCTGAGATGACTGAGATACTGAAGGAAAAATTAGTCATCATCATGCCTTAAGAAAACTGTCCAGGAGGTGGTGACACACGCCTTTAATCCTAACACTCAGGAGGTAGAGGCAGGCAGGTCTCTGTGAGTTCAAGGCCAGCCTGGGCTACAGAGTGAGTTCCAGGACAGTCAGAGCTGCACAGAGAAACCCTGTCTGGAAAAACAAAACAAAACAAAAGGAGTGGGGAGGAAAGGATGCAGAGGCAGAGATAAGGAGAACCCCAAGTTCAGCACCAGCAGAGGCTTCCCTGTGATTGCAGGGTAAGACCCTCCGCAGACAGACACATCTGCGGAACTGAGAAGCAGGGGAGGAGTCAAAGGAGCTGCCGATGCCGCTCTACCATGGTTATTAGTGGGGAGTGGGTCTGCGGCCTTCCCCTGTCATCGGTACGCACCTGAAACAGTTACGTTTGTTTTCATCGTCTTTTAGTGTGCTGGGTGTGTGTGTGTGTGATGTGTGCTGGGTGTGGTGGGAGTGTGCCCAGCGCACCTGGAAGTCAGACAGCTCTCAGGAGCCTTTTCCCTGGGCTCTAGGGGTTAAACCCACGTCATTAGGCTTGCAAAACAGACACTTTCACCCTGTGGGCTCTCTGCTGCCCTGTGGCACACTTGTATGTCTGCCTGTCCTGTGCAGCTTACAGACTCCCTCACTCAACTTCCTCTCGGCCTCTTGAGTGCAGGAACTGTGTGTGGGCCTCTGACCACCACACCCAGCTTCTTCTCCCTCCTCCTCGTTCATATTAAGGAAAATTTCAAACAAAAGTAGAAATAAATGTTCTCTCAGCATCCCCAAGTCTTAACGCTTGACCATATTGTCTTTATCTTTGGAGTATTTTCTTCAAATATTTTGAAGCAAATATCAAATAGTATATTTTATTGCTTGTAAGTAAACTTAAGTATGTGCATTTTAAAACAATAAAAATGAAAACAAGAAACTACCATATTGTGGTGGTTTAAATGAGACTGTCCCCATAGGCTCTGGCATTTGAATACTTGGTCCCCAATTGGTGGTACTGTTTTCCAGATTTAAGAGGTATGTCACTGGCGAGGACTTTGAGGGTTTAAAGACTTGGCTCACTCTGAGCTCGCTCTTTCTGCTTTGTGCTTATAGTTTAAGATTATAGCTCTCGGCTTGCTGCTCCAGCCTCTGTGCCTCCGATCCACCACAGTGGACTCGCCCTCTGGAACCAAAAGCCCACGTGAGCTCTCCTCTTCCGGTGCCTTGGTTCTGGTGTTTTATCACAGCAGTAGAAAAGTGACTGATATACATAGCATGACTAAACTTCACAAGGGAGTGCCAGCCAGATACCTCAGTGGGTAAAGGTACTGTTTGTCATCAAGTCTTATCACCCAGGTTCAGTTCCTGGAGTCCTGAGCTGGAGGAGACAGCTCTCCCCAGGTGTCTCTGAACTCAGTGTGTGCTGTAGTATATGAGCACATATTGACCTCACCACTGTCGCACACACGGTGAAGAAATAGGTATGACCAGGCATGGGGGCACACTCCCTTTAAATTTCTATAAAGTCCCATACGGATTTTCAGTGCTACATAGTGACATGTATCGACAGGTGGTGGTGGTGGTGGCGGCGGCGGCAGCAGCGCACGCCTTTAATCCCAGCACTCAGGAGGCAGAGGCAGGCGGATCTCTGTGAGTTGGAGGCCAGCCTGGTCTACAGAGCAAGATGCAGGACAGGCACCAAAACTACATAGAGAAACCCTGTCTCAAAAAACAAAACAAACAAACAAACAAAAAAAACAAAAATAGTGGCATGTATCAAGTTTCAGAGATTTATTTATCAGTGTAATAAACTCCAAAAAATCAACATGATTTCATGCATTCAGAAGAGAAATATTCGTGGTTAAGTGCAGATGGCTTCTGAAAGTCCTTCATTATTATTAGCTTTATGATGGACTTCATGGGTTAGAAGTCGGGCCCTCTTTCTTCAGTTTGTTGTAATCATTTCACTGAGTAGACTCTGTGTTGTTTGGGGGACCCAGTTTGTCCCAAGCTCCTGGGTATTCTTCCTGTCCAGCGACATCTGGACTGTACAGTACATGCAGTGCTGCTCCAACACCTCCTGCCTCAGTAGAGAGAGGAATCAAGCTGGGAGCTTCTTGGCTTGCCCGGTGATCTAGCGGAGTGTGTTTGCCGCAGAGGCTTCTCCGCTAAGTCAGGAGAGCCAGAGCAGGACACACTGAGCAGCTTCTGCAACCTGGCTGAGGGGGTGGCGCACACCTTTAATTCCAATACTCAGGAGGCAGAGGCAGAAGGATCTCTGTGAGTTCAAGGCCAGCCCTGTCTAGGTAGCAAGTTCCAGGACAGTCAAGTCACATAATGAGACCTGTTTCAAAAAAAAGAATTCTTAGAAAGAAACAATTCTAAAATTAAACCTACTTTGTTTCTAACAACAAATTGAATACAATTCCTTCAAAGAGTAGTCCTTGAGGCTGGAGAGATGGCTCAGTGGTTTAGAGTACTGGCTGCTCTTGTAGAGGATCCAGGTTCAATTCCCAGCACCCATGTGGCAGCTCACAGCTGTCTGTAGCTCTAGGCAAAACACCACTGTGCATGAAATAAAAGTAAATAAATTCTTTGAAACTTCCTAAAAAACAAACAAACAAACAAAAAAACAAGAAACAACCAAGAGTAGTTTTTATCTATGTAGTCATTTCATTATACAGGACACACACAAAACATGTTATATATATGTATGTAATTTTTTTTTAAGGCAAGGTCTCTGTGGCTCTGACTGTCCTAGAACTCAATCTGTTGACCAGGCTGGCTTTGAACTCACAGATCCTTCTGCCTCTGCCACCAGAGTGCTGGGATTGAAGGTGTGCACCACCACTGCCCAGCTTTAGATTCTATATTTTGTGTGACTAATTTTTTTTTTTTTTTTTTTTTTTTTTTTTTTTTTTTTTTTTTTTTTTTTTTTTTTTTGGTTTTTCGAGACAGGGTTTCTCTGTGTAGCTTTGCGCCTTTCCTGGAGCTCACTTGGTAGCCCAGGCTGGCCTCGAACTCACAGAGATCCGCCTGGCTCTGCCTCCCGAGTGCTGGGATTAAAGGCGTGCGCCACCAACGCCCGGCTGTGACTAATTTTTTAAAGAGTTCCTTATTTTTATTTTATAGCTATGGATGCTTTATGTCCTTGTGTGTATGTGCACCACATGTATGCAGTGCCCATAGAGGCTAGAAGAAGCCATCAGTTCCCCTGGAACTGGAGTTACAGCACCATGTGGGTGCTGAAAACTGAACCCAGGTCCTCTGGAAGAGCAGCCAGTGCCTTAACCACTGAGCCTTCTCTTCTACCCTATCTTATTTTGTGTAATTACAGATAATGTACGTGAGCTACTTCATACCTGTGACTTTTTTCTAGTTGAATGATTTCCTTGGGAAGCCAAGTTACACATCAAAAAGTCACATGATGTCTCATCAAATCTGTACATTTTCAGACTAAAAACCTCAAGGGCTTCTGGGGAAATA
The DNA here is from genome assembly GCF_049852395.1 of Peromyscus maniculatus bairdii. NCBI lineage: Eukaryota > Metazoa > Chordata > Mammalia > Rodentia > Cricetidae > Peromyscus > Peromyscus maniculatus. The sequence continues at coordinate 46,947,457 of NC_134868.1, forward strand.
TTAGTTGGCTTTTTAATCTCTTCTTGTCCCTGACCACACATGCAATTCTTTGAGCATTTTTATTTTGTTTCTCTTGTTAATTTGTCTTTTGGAACAGGTCCTAATAATATTGGCCAGGCTGTCTTCTATCTCATATTCCTCCTGCCTCATCCTCCTTAGTGCTGGGATCACAGGTGTTCACACACACACACACACACACACACACACACACACACACACACACACACACACAGTGAGGTTCCTCCCTCCCCTCAGACAAGGTCTCAGTATGTAAACCACTAGCTACAAACCTGACATTCTCCTTGCCACAGCGCTGAGATTACACACAGGTGCCAACACAGCCATGTTAGTTATGTGTAGTGAAAATGAAGAGGGTTGGAGACAGCAATCGTTACAAGAAAACACGGTTTTACAATTTTAAAGCTAACGTAGGGCTGGGGAGGTGGCTCAGTGGACAGAGTGTCTGCCATGCAACCATGATGGCCTGAATTTGGATTCCCAGAGCCACATAGGGCTAAAAAAATGCAGCAGCCATGTCTGTAATCCCTAGCCTGGAGTATAAACCAGTGACTAAGAGACTGTCAAACAAGTTCACAGGCAAGTGAAAGAAAGGACTTAGATTCTAGATTGTCTGTCCTCTGACCTCCAGAAGGATGCTGTGACACATGCATGTCCCCTCCACATCACACACGTACACACACATGCATGCACACAGAAAAGAATAGAAAACATTAAAGTCTTTGTAGTTTAAGTTTAGGGCTTCGCTTTAATCTTATTTGGAGCACTAAGCAGGATTCTGGGTATTAGCAATGTAATAGTCTGGGTAGATGATTAAAACCACAGGGAAAGGAACTTGCACTGTATCTTGGGGTAACACACTTGTCTGGCATGTACAAGGCCATGGGTTTAGTCCAGTGCTGTTTAAAGCAACAGCCACACCAGTAAGCAGTGTACTGAGGACTTTGTTGATGTTGTCTGGGAAGCAGGGTGGTTGCATTGTTCAATATGGACTGTAGAATCAGACTTGGGTTCATTTCCTGAACTCGTCATAATACTTAGAGCAATGTAATCACCATCTGTTGAGCATATTGTGTCGTTTAGTTTTGTTATCTCCCTTAATTTTCTCAGTCATCCTGCAAGGTAAGTTTAGGCTCTTCATGTTTCGTTAGAGAAACTGAAGCTAAGAGTAATTACAGAGTGAGGGCGATGTTTTCTCTCTTTATCCTTTCTTTTACATAGTGGTGCTTCTTTTTTTCTCATAGTGGTGCTTCTTTTTTTCTCCAGCTAGTCAGTCCCCCAGGTTTCCCAGAGTCGCCTTCTCTGGATCCGAGTTCTCTGCTAGTACATGTACTTGTGGATTATATTTGAGAAAGCGTTTGAGAAGGCCATTACTTGGTCACTTCATCGTCATCACAGTAGAGTCTTCCACTGATGCAATGTAACTTAAAGTCACAGTGGCCTGAGTGCATGGCTGTGGTTACAACAGGGAAGAGAAAGAGCGCTTCCTGGACTGCTGAGGGCTGGGGTTTTCTTCAGGTACCGGTGCCTTCTCTCTCTTCCTAAGGTGTCCAAGGTTGGACAGTAGTGCATTTCAGCCCTTTAACTCTTTGTCTTTTTTCCCCTCTGGTCTTCGGTTTTTTTCAGAGTTTGAATTCTTATACAAATGGAGCATATGGCCCACCATACCCTCCTGGTCCTGGACCAAATACTGCCTCATACTCTGGGGCTTATTATGTACCTGGCTACACTCAAAGCAATTACTCCACGGAAGTTCCAAGCACTTACCGATCACCTGGTAACAGCCCAACCCCAGTCTCTCGTTGGATCTATTCCCAGCAGGACTGTCAGACAGAAACACCTCCTCTCCGGGGTCAGGTCCCAGGATACCCTGCTTCACAGGTGAGCAGTCTCCGTCAGGGAAGACCGTCCACAGTGGAAAGTGAGTTATCTGTACAAGGAAGAATTGAAGGAAACTAGAGCCAGGCATGGTGACCTCTAATCCCAATAATCGTGAGGCAGAGGCAAGCTAATCCCTTTGAGTTTGAGATGATCCAAGGCTACATAGTGTGGCCTGCCTCAAAACCAAAACAAAAGAAAACACTGTGGATGTTTAGAGAGTTTGCTATGAAGGATTTTGGCCAAAGGTACCTTAATTATAGTTCTTTTAAATTCTAAGTTATATTTATTGTTTGTGTGCATAGTGGGAGTTGGGGATGGTACGGCGCACAGCCCATGTGTGGAAGCCGGAGGACAACTGGAGTGTGTTCTCTCTTTACCTTCTGTAGGTTCCCGGGATCAAACTCAGGTCTCCAGACTTGCACAGCAGTGCCTCTACCCACTGAGCCATCCACCAGCCCTGAATTACAATTTTTTCCTTTTCTTTCTTTTTGAGACCAGGTCTCAGTATATAGCTCTGGGTATCTGGATCTTCCTGTACAGACCAAGCTGGCCTCAAACTCACAGCAGTCTGCTTGCCTCTACTTCCTGAGTGCTGGGACTAAAGACATATGCCACCATACCTGGCACCTCTTTTGTCCGCCCCCTTCTTTTTCATTATTTTTAATAACGTGTATGTGTGCATGCACATGTGATTGTGTTTGTACACGTGTACGTGAATGCAGGTTCTCACGAAGGCCAGAGGTGTGAGATGTGAGAGCCCCTGGAACAGGAGTGACAGGTTTGGGAGCCAGCTGACATGGTGTCTAGGACTTGAACTCAGGGTCCTCTAGAAGAGCAGTGTGTGCTCTTCACCTCTGGCACATTTCTACAGCCCCCAGTCAACTTATGTAACAAAATAAATCTCTAATTGTTGTTCAAAACTTTTCCTAACTTAAGCTTTTCCAGTGCCGTTGGGTTTATTATATTAATATGCTAAGATTATGCCATGTTGGACCAGGCGGCACTGGTGGTGCACACCTTTAATCTCAGCACTTGGTAGGCAGAGACAGAATCTCTGTGAGTTCAAGGCCAGCCTGGGCTGCAGAGTGAGTTCCAGGACAGCCAGGGCTGCACAGAGAAACCCTGTCTCAAAACACTTAAAAAAAAAAATAACTAAAAAAAAAAAAAAAAAGAATATGCCATGTTTATTTCTGTTTGTTTTGAGAAGAGTTCTACTGTCTTTGTGTTTATAGCGTACGGATTCATTTATCGGTAGTGTTTTTGGGAAATACATAGACATGCTCTCTCCAGTGGATTTTAGGTCTTACTCCTGAGTCTTTGACCAACTCTGTTCTTTGTATTTTTGGAGTCCAGGTTTCTCAGGGGTGGAAAATTTTTGGTAATTGATTAATGAGTTACTAGCAGGTCAGGACCTGTCCATGCTATTTTTTTATTACTTTTAAGGGTTTTTAGTTGTTGCTGTTATTTTTGTTTTTTGAAGCAATGATCGACTAGCATACTTGCATATTTATTTTTCCCAATCTAGAACCCTGCAATGACCTTGCCCCATTATCCCTATGGAGATGGTAACCGCACTGTGCCACAGTCAGGATCGACTGTCCGACCACAAGATGATGCCTGGGCTTCTGGTGCTTATGGGATGGGGGCCCGTTACCCCTGGCCTTCAGCTGCACCCTCAGTCGCACCTGGGAATCTCTACATGACAGAAAGTGCTTCAGCCTGGCCTGGCAACAGTTCTCCCCAGCCACCTCCTTCACCGCCACCCCAACAAGCTAAGGTAGGACACCTTCCACATGCTGTTCTTTTGATCTCTAGGTGATTAAGAGAAGAGAAGGTGACATGTCTCTATTTGCCAAAGTTGACTACTACCTACAGCATTAGTGCAGTTAATTTGTTTTTGTTTTTTCCTTATAGATGCTATTGCTTGGGGATTTTTTTTTTTTTAGATTCTTATCTTTTTTGTACTTTTTTTATGTGTAGATGTACTGGCTACATGTCTGTTTATGCACATGAGTGTGCCTGGTTCCTTTAGAGGCAGATTGATTTCCTAGAACTAGAGTTAGAGTTATGAGCTGCCTTGTGGCTACTGCATAATCTCAAATTGGGGTCCTCTGGAAGAGCAGCCAGTGCTCTTCACTGCTAGCCATCTCTCCAGCACCATTCTTTTTTAAAAAGACAGAAAAATGCTTATTTGTTACTGTGATACTATCTGAATGTTAAACAGAATCAAGCAGTGTATTTTACATCCTCAAATGATATGTGAGCAGAAGATGGAAAACTGTAAAGTAGCACAGCACTCTCTGTGGGTCAGTTACAGAAGCCACAGACCGAACAGTGTCTGCTTTGGGCTGAGTTCCTGAGGCTTTTACTATTTAAGGAGGAAAGCTAATTATTCAGTCAGTGGATGAAAGGGCTTCCCCGTCTTATCTTTTTTTATTTATTTATTTATTTATTTATTTATTTATTTATTTATTTATTTATTTATTTATCTATCTATCTATTTATCTATTTAATTGTTTATTTATTTTCGAGGCAGGGTTTCTCTGTGTAGTTTTGGTACCTGTTCTGGATCTTGCTCTGTACCAGGTTGGCCTTGAACTCACAGAGATCCGCCTGGCTCTGCCTCTGGAGTGCTGGGATTAATGGTGTGTGCCACCACCACCCGGCCCCCTTTTATCTTAACAGTGTTTTTCTTCGTGATTAAAGTGGGAGCCAGTTTTATTGGTGGGAATCTTTTCTAGTACTTTCCTGTTTGGGGGAAGATGTGTACTAACATCTCTGTCGATGGCCTCCCATTAAAACAGCTTTTTCTCCTGTCTCCCCATCCCCAGGACTCCTCCTACTCCTATAACCAGTCGGGTCAAGGCATGAGCCGGCATGGCTTTCCTTGCAGTGTCCATCAGTATGAGTCTTCGGGAGCAGCGAACAATGAGAATTCAGACCTTCTGGATTCTCAGGTCCAGTACAGTGCTGAGCCTCAGCTGTATGGCAATGCCACCAGTGACCATCCCAGCAACCCTGTTCCGAGTAATAACCTCCCCGAAGAGTGTTTCTCTTCAGATGAAGGCACGCCTCCAAGTATTAAAAAAATCATACATGTGCTGGAGAAGGTCCAGTATCTTGAGCAAGAAGTCGAAGAGTTTGTAGGGAAAAAGACAGACAAAGCATACTGGCTTCTGGAAGAAATGCTGACGAAGGAACTCTTAGAACTGGATTCTGTTGAAACTGGGGGCCAGGACTCTGTCCGTCAGGCCAGGAAAGAGGCCGTCTGTAAGATCCAGGCCATACTGGAGAAATTAGAGAAAAAGGGATTATGAAATAATTTGGAAGGAAGGGTAAGCCTGTTACTAATGTGGCCAAAGAACTCTTGGATTTGGTTAGTTACCATCTTTTGAAATGCCTGTTGTGACAAGAACAACACATTCCAACTTCTGACCTAAAACCTGAAAGGAGAAAACATGGAAGGCTGGCAGAGGACCGGAAGAGCGCGTTACTGGGTTCTGTCGGTTTTCAGATGACTGAACAGAACAGGAAACTGGAGTTACCAGTACTGCCAAGTAGACCCACTGCTTAAGAAATCCATGGGCGTCTCTAGGCTGCTGCTTATCAGCAGGAGGGAAATAGACTTTCCGTAACAGGTTCTCAAAGCATAATCGGAGACAAACAGGCTGTTTTGTAAGCATCCAGACTGTCACATTTTTGTGCATTGTGACTGCATATGCTTCATGTGTAAATTATAGCTTAGACTCTTGGACCTCGGTTTCGTTCACAAATGTAATACTGCTCTACTTCTTGGTACATTTTGTAGTACTATGTTTAATATAATCGAATACCGGCAGCCAGATAGATGGGCAGTTCTGAACAGTCACACCCTTTCCCACTGGGATACCCTGCAGTGTGTGGTGAGCTCCGGAAGTCAATCATTATCTCCTTTTTGTGTAGCATGTTATGTTAGAGTTCTTCCCACTTCTGCTTTCCATAGGAACCGGGAAGGTGAGTTTGGAAATTACATAACCTAGGAATGACAATGTTTGTGGACATTTCACTTCTTTGCTTTTTTGTTGTATTTGGATAAAGATCCACTTTTAAAATTGCTTTTTTAAGAAAAATATCTTTGGCTATTGCTGCTTCTAGAGAGCCTTATGATAGAAATATGAAACCTAAATGCCACAGTTAGTATAAATAGTGACTGCAAAAAGCAACAAATACAATGATTTAATAATACCATTCTCCATTTACTAGTTTCTGTGGGCAGGTTTGAGCTCGGTGTATAGCTGACAGAAGGAAAAGGAGATTTACGCTCAGGGAATGCGTCAGCCATAGCTAAGGTAGGGAATTCATGGTCTTTTAGATTTAAATTTGGTCTTTACTTCATAGAATAAATTACATAGAATTGCCTGTTTCATAAGAAAGATGTTATTTATTAATAACAGTTGATTTGTTAAACCAAGTTAAAGAAGGGGGCCTTTCTTGGTTATCTATATATGTTATTATACAGAGACAGGTAAATAATTTACCTTTTAAATCTAAAGGGAGGTCTAGCATACAGTATCTGCTTTTGCAGCAAAAGCAGTTTCTTAGTAAAATATCAGATACTTGTTTTCTAGACTAGCGGGCCTGTATATTAGTAATAGTAAATCTACAGCCGCCATCCCTTCTACTCACATAGAGCCAAACCAATGCCAACATACAATGAGTAGAAATGTAGTCAAAATATACATGGAGGCTGGAGGTGTGGCTAAGTTAGTAGAGTGTTTGTCTCTCATCCATGAAGTCCTGGGTTAAATCCTCAATGTTGCATAAATCAAGCATAGTGGTATATACCTGTCTCAGCTTTTGGGAAGTTGAGGCAGGAAGATTGCAAGTTTAAGGTCATCTTCAGCTTATATAATGAAATTTAAGGCCATCCTGAGCCACATGAGATCCTGTCTCAAAAAACTAAAAGGATAAGTGATTCAAGATGTCATGATTTTATCCAGGAGTCTTGTTTTTAAAAGATTTTATTTGGCTGGGTTTGGTGGTATACACTTTTAATCCAGTCAGAGGCAGGTAGATCTCTTGAGTGCAAAATCAACCTGGTCTACAGAGAGTTCCTGGCCAGCCAGGGGTACATAGTGAGACACACACACTATCTATCTATCTATCTATCTGCCTACCTACCTACCTACCTACCTACCTACCTACCTACCTACCTACCTACCTATGGGATGTGTGTGTTATATCTACAAGTTTTATTTTTGAAAGAGAATTTCATCCCAGGTTGGCCTTAAACTTTGTATGTAGCCCAGGACAACCTAGAAGTTCTGATCCTCCTGTCTCACCTTCTATTACAGGTGTGTGCCTGGTTTCTGTGGTGCTGAGGATCAGACTCAGGCCTGTGTATACTGGCAAGCACTGTACTGAGCTACAGCTGTAGCCCTGATTCTCTTTTGGCCTAATAAGAAATGTCTCTAAAGGGTTTCTAAGATGGGCATGGTGGCACGCACCTGTAACCCCAGCATTCAGAAGCAGGCGATGGCTCTCTGATTTTGAGGCCACCTTGGTCTACATAGTGAGTGCCAGACTAGCCAGTAGTGAGACCTAACCACCCTCCAAAGAAAAGTTTTCTATAAAATAGGACAATTATACTTAAAAGTTTCAGAGGAGAAACCTTAAAACTGTGTTGCCAGCATACAGTGACAGATTCAGAAGAATACATTTTTTGCTTGACTATGCTGCCCAAGATGCCAATTTCTGCACATTCTTCAATTTTACATATTGTACACGTTATGCACACATGTACATATATGTGTATATGTATATATCTTAAGTTATTTTTTGAACTATTAACATGGTTTTAAACTTACAGAAGAGTCATAAAAACAGTAGGGTTCCTGTGTGCCCTCCATTCACCCCCTTGTTTTGACATCTTCCCTAACTAAAACAGTTGTCAAAATTAAAGAGTGAATCTTTTATAGTGCTCTTAATATTAGCTAAAGTAGCAAACTAAAAGTCGATATTTTATTAATCTTGTTATTAGCATCCTCTCAACCGTTCCAGATCCCAGTTTGCGTTTAGTCGTGCCGTCTTGGTAGTCTTTCATTCCGTGACGCTGCGTCATAAGGATGGCCGGTGTCGTCGGGGATTGCCGGTGTGGTGCACTCTGTGGTGCGCTCTGAGCACTCTGCTGTGGTGGTGTCTCCTAGGACTCTCTACTGTGAGCTTACCCCGCTTTCCTTTGTAACTACTGAGTGTTTGCTAGAGGTACTTTGAGACTATGCAAATGCCCTGTTTCTGCTTAGAGTTGCCTCTCCTGTCTCCTGGCAGGCCTTGCTTGTGGCATTTACTACTGTGGTGTTCAAATGGTGATTTTTCTATTTCTTTCCTTTCCTCTATATTTAATAATTGGGATTCTTCTGGAAGGAAGAACTGTGGTTTCTGGATTTATATTTTTAATTATATCAAGATATTCAGGATAGGTACGAACTCAGAACTTAAAAGATATAAATCATGTTAATTGATTCCAGATGGCCAGTATCAAAGAACAAAGCAATGTTGGTGACCTGTCTTTGAAAATATAATGAATTTAAGAATGAAAATAGTATTTATGATTTGTAAAATTTGTCTGGCTTTTGACTTAAAATTGATTTGAAACTGAAACAATTTTCTTTTGAAATTTTACATCTAGACTTTTTTAAAGTGTCTAAATTTATATTACTTTGGGGATCATTTTTGTCAAATCTTGAATAAAGTTACCTATACCTGGCATGATACACAGCTGTTTCCTAACACCTTTGTTCAGGTAAAAATCCCAATGTAAACATTTAACCAGTCAGCCCCAGTGAAGTGTCTGGAGCCAGGTTCTGTTTGTCTCTGCCCATCAGTGTGTGCTTGTTTTAAATGCTTCTAAAGAATGAGGTTTTTAAAAACAAAAACAACCAACAGTAAAAGGAACGGGGTTTAAAAACAGTGCTTTAGTTAGTTGACATAAACAATAACTTCTAAGTTAACCAGATATTTTTTTTTTTTTAGGTTGAAGGGTATAGATTAAATTGTCCATCAAGAAAGGCCTTGAGAGGGTAGGTAGTTGATAGAGCTTTCTTTTCTTTTTTTTCTTTTTTTTTTTTTTGGTTTTTTTCGAGACAGGGTTTCTCTGCGTAGCTTTGCGCCTTTCCTGGAGCTCACTTGGTAGCCCAGGCTGGCCTCGAACTCACAGAGATCCGCCTGGCTCTGCCTCCCGAGTGCTGGGATTAAAGGCGTGCGCCACCACCGCCCGGCGCTTTCTTTTCTTTTTCATCTTTTTGTTGTTGTTTTTTGGGTTGTTTGTTTGTTTTTCAGAGATAGAGTTTCTCTGTGTAGCCCTGACTGTCCTGGAACTCACTCTGTAGATCAGGCTGGTCTTTTTTATCTTTTTAACAGTTGTGAGTTTAGGACTAGTGAAATGGCTCAGCAGGTAAAGGTACTTGGCACCAAACCTGAGGACCTGAGCTGAATCCCCAGGGTCCATATGGGGAGAAACTTGATCAATAGTTAACCTCTGACTTCCACATGCATACCATAGCATGCTCCCCCTCCCACATTCAAAAACAAGTATCTTTAAAACATTAAGTTCTGAGTCAAATCTTTGAAAAACCGCATTCTCCTGGTCCCACCCTCTTCTCCAAAGGCAACCACTTAATTTTGTTAGATTTATTATTTTATGTGTTTGAGTGTTTTACCTGCATGTGTGTGTGTTCTATGTGTGTGTCTGTTGCCCTTAGAGGCCAGAAGAGGGCATCAGATCCTATGGAACTAGAGTTACAGTTATGAGCCATCATGTGAGTGCTGGGAATTGAACCCAGGTCCTCTGTAAGCAAAGAAGTGCTTAGCCAGCTCTATAGCCCAAAGCAACCTCTTTCCAGTATAAAATACACTTTTAACATATCTTTGATTTTGTTGTTTTGCTTTTCGAGACAGGGTTTCTCTGTGTAGCCCTGGTTGTCCTGGAACTCACTCTGTAGACCAGGCTGGCCTCCAACTCACAGAGATCCACCTGCCTCTGCCTCCCAAGTGCTGGGACTAAAGGCATGCACCACCCTGCATGTCAAATCTCTGATTTTAAAATAGCATACAATTGTGTTTTTCTTTTCTCTTAATCTTGGGAGTCCTGTCGTTCTGTGAGTCAGTCACTGTGTAGTACAGATGGGCTTTGAACTTGCTCTGTAGCTTTGGAATGGACTCTTCCTGTCTCAGCCCTCCTATTTTTCCTTCAGGCAATGATGATAATCAGCTCTTTTTCTGTTCCTTCCATGTCTCGGTCTGTTTCTCCCCACGTCTGAATATGGTTGGGTCGTTACTTCTTAGTGAATACTAACAGAGCTCAGCCCTGTGATGAGTGGTGGTTTCCTGAGTTCCTTCTTTTCCCTGGAATTATTATTTACTTGGTTTACTTGGCTGCTTATGTCCTTGACGATCTACTTGACCTCTAAAGTCCCTTTTCGAGATCTGTACAGTATGTCATTAGTTTTAGACTCCTGAGGAGTCTGCTGGAGCCTTCCTTACATACACAGAATTCCCTTTGCCTCTTGTTTGCCTGTATTTTTTTTTTAATCTTTCTTAGCTTATTTCAGGAGACATATTTTCAGTAGCTTCCTGGGAAAGGGTACATGGAAAATGTTTGACTTTAGACCTTGCATAATTAAAATGTCAGTTCTACCACACATTAGACTGAGTTTATTATGTGAATATAAATAGGAAATGATTATTTTAAGAACTATAGCCTGGTGGAGGTGGCGCACACCTTTAGTCCTGGCACCAGGAGGCAGAGGCAGGCAGACCTCGGAGTTTGAGGCCAGCCTAGTCTACCGAGTAAATTCCAGGATAGTTAGAGCTACACAGAAAAACCCTGTCTTGAAAAACATACAGACAAAAAAGAACTATAAATTGTTCTGTTGTCTCAGTTTCCAGAGTTTAGTTTCTAGAATTGCTTTTGTGAAGTGTATACTTAGACCACTGTGGCCATCTGTATAAGACTCATTTTCGGAGAGAGGGCAGCTTTGAATGTAGCCTAGGCTAACTTCAAACTCAATATGTGGCCAATGATAGCCTTGAACTTACAATTTTCCCACCTCTACGTCTCAAATGCTAGGGCTATAGGTTTATGTGACTGTTCCTGTGTTTGTTTTTAACACAGTGCTGAGGAACAATCCCAGTGCCTTATGCTTTCAAGTCAAGCATTCTACCAGATGAGCTACCCCCCCAGCCCAACGAGACCCAGTTTTTATTTCCAGATGCACATAAGATTTTTGTTTTGTTTTGTTTTGTTTGGGACAGGGTTTCTCTGTGTAGCTTTGAAGTCTGTCCTGAAACTCGATCTGTAGACCAGGCTGGCCTCAAACTCACAGAGATCCGCCTGCTGCCCAAGTACTGGGATTAAAGGTGTGTGCCACACTGCCCGGCAAAGCTTGTAGGATTTTTCAAGATTCTTTCTGTTAGGAAATTTAGCAGTGTAGCTTTGTTGTAGGGATATCTTTACTCATTGGGGGTATGGGGGGCATACTCATTTTAGAAATCCACATTTTTATATTATGTGACTTTTTGTTTTTTGTTTTTTTAATTTGGCTTGTTAAGTTCAGTCTACTACCCTACCCCCCCCCCCTTTTTTTTTTTTAATGGGACAAGGTAGGTAGCCCTGCTGTCCTGGAACTCTCTGTAGACCAGGCTGGCCACCACTCACATAGATCCACCTGCCTCTGCCTCCCGAGTGCGGGGATTTGGGTGTGTACCACCATACCCAGATTCACAACTTCTTCCTAATCTTTTCCCTTATAAGATTCTTTTTGTGTAGTTATAACACATAACATATCAGAAGCTATTAATAATTTCTTCTTCCTGAATTACAGCCTTCCTCCAAAGTTGCCTTTCCTTTTAAAGTTTTCATTTTTATCACAGAAGTACTTTTGTTGTTTTGTTTCTGTGATTCTTCATGTTGGGGGAAGGGTGGGGTTCTCTCCTTCCACCAAGAAGGTTCCACGGATTGAACTCAGGTTTTCAGCCGTTTCCCTAATCCCCACACATACAGCTTTCTCCTTGAAATTGTTTATTTTCCATGCACCTTTCTGCTTTCCTTAAATGTCTGCAGAAGAACAGCTTATAACCACATGGTGGTGTTCCTACCCATTCAGTGGCCCAGGCAGTAGGGACTAGAGACCGGTCCACGGTGGCTGGCCAGCAGGTCAGTTGGGAACAGCGGGGCAGCCTCGTGCACCAAACTAAGCATCAACAAACTCACAAGCTCATAGTCCGGTCTCCCTGAGCTTCCTCCTTGGTCGCAGCTTTCCCATGGGTGTTCCTGGGCAACCACCCACTGCATCTGACCCACTGCATTGTCAGACAGACCCCACTGATGGATGGAGCTTGTTTGGATGGAATGGCAAAGTCCACATATCTCAGAGGGGAATCTGTGTAATACTGAGAGCAGCAGTAGGGATCCTCTGTGATGGGCTGGTGGTCCGCTTTGTGTTCAGTCACTAACCAGAGGATATGGCTCCCAGCATGCTGCCTGGATCTGGAATGAAGCACCCAGTAATTGGAGCAACAAGCTTGAGCACAGCCCACTGGCCAGTGGTGATGTCACACGGTGCTGACATTAACAGTTTTTTGTTTTTGTTTTTTTTTTTTTACTTTTTTGGGGGAGGGGCATTCCAGACAGGGTTTTTTTCTGTGTAGCCCTGGCTGTCCTGGAACTTGCTCTGTAGACCAGGCTGGCCTCGAACTCACAGAGATCCACCTTCCTCTACCCTCCCGCATGCTGAAGTTAAAGGTGTATGCCACCCTGTTGAGCTTCAACGGGGTTTTTGATAGCAACAGTGGCACCAGCTGTCAGCAGCAGCTTTTCCCAGGTCTCTGGTGATGCATTATTATGAAGATTTTTTCTTAAACCCTAAGACGAACTTTTGATGACCTTCACAGCCACATTTAATATACCTCGAGTTGACTTAAACTGATATTCTGTGTACTCAACCTATTTGTTTAACCCTCCTTTAGGAGAATGATGCAACAACCATCCTTACTTGCCGTGGGTGTCCATGAAATCAGCTTTTACAACCTAAGCGAATGCATAGCTTTTGTAACTTTAAGTTAGGTACTCTTCCATGTCCCTGGCCCACAGAGTCATGTGTGTGTGTTTGTATGTGTGTTACGACCATCATTTGCTGGAAATAGCAAATAGGCTGAACATAGTTTTATAAAATGAGTATCTACCGTAAGTGCTGGAAGCAGCATTGATAACTGTGTGTTATCTGGGTTAGCTGGGGTCCACTGGGAGTCAGTGATTTCATCCCTTGTTACTCTGTTTCTAGAAAGTATCTTTCATGCCTTCCCTATGTGACGCTTCCGTGTTGTTCCATGAGAGAGAACAAACCCTTTGTTATACGCGCACCAGGGCAAGACAGAGTCACAAGACAATGTTCAGGCAGGCACAAATTCAGATTCATGCCCAGACAGAATAACAAGACGGGGAGAGCGAAGGAGAGAATTCAAATCTGGCTTGCTCTTGGTTAGATGACACCAGAAGTGCTTTAATATGTCTTTAATATGACACCAACACGTGGTTAGTGGCTCTGAGTGTTGGAGAATATTATTTTAAGGTCTGTTACTTTTGTTTAACTCTGTGAAGCTGCGTTACTGTGCCTGTCTAAAACACCTGATGGTCTAATAAAGAGCTGAACAGCCAATAGCAAGGCAGGAGAGAGAAATAGGCGGGGCTGGCAGGCAGAGAGGAGAAATAGAAGGAGAAATCTGGGAGAAAAAAAAAAAGAAGTAGCCAGAGAAGGAGGAGGACCCAGAGGCCAGCCACACAGCCACCCATCCACCCAGGTACACAGAAAGCCACGGAGTAAGAGTAAGACTTACAGAAGTAAGAGAATGGGAAAAGCCCAGAGGCAAAAGGGTGATGGGATAATTTAAGATAAGGAAAGCTGACAAGAAACAAGCCAAGCTAAGGCTGGGCATTCATAATTAAGAGTAAGCCTCTGTGTGTGATTTATTTGGGAACTGGGTGGTAACCCCCCCCCCCAAAAAAAAAAGAGCAAAAAGACTTTTTGAGCCACGTGGGGTGCCACAATGTTTTACTTTTTGGGGGAGCCTGCTGGGTGGCTGGCTCCTGAAGACCTCCTCCTTCTCTGGCTACTTCTTTTCTCCTTCCAGATTTCTCCCTCTATTTATCCTCTCTGCCTGCCAGCCCCGCCTATCCTTTCTCCTGCCTCACTATTGGCCGTTCAGCTCTTCATTAGCCCATCAGGTGTTTTAGACAGGCACAGCAACGCAGCTTCACAGAGTTAAACAAATGCAACATAAACAATAGTAACAGACCTTAAAAGAATATTCCTCAACATCTGAGTTTGTTGTTAATGTGTTCAAACCGACTGCGTAGGTCCTCTTCAGATTTATGATATAGATGCCATCATATATATCCTTTTGTAGATGGTACTCTTTCATCTGAAGTAAAGATTGGTGCCCCTTAAGTGGGTTCGTCTTGCAAGGAATTTGAGGATGATCTCCTCCATTTGCAGGATATCAAGGGCTCCAGACATCACATGGAGGTTTCCATTTAAGACACATGAATCAAGAACAAAGCTCATGCACCTCCCTGTTCTCTTTCAAACTCATGGCCTTTCTTTTTCATCAGTTCCTATTGCATGCATATATGTATTTGTATATACAAATATATTCCTCACTATAACGTAACGAATCCATATAACATTACTTGTATGTGTGCTTTTGGGGCTGGCCATGTGACATTGGACAGGCAACTGGTGTCTCTTCCTTAGAGAGGGATCACCTCTCCCGCTCCCAGCTTTCCTCTCTTAGCTGTGATTCTTTGTGGGCTGAGGCCTCGGGGGCTTTTCCCTCAACAGTTTGGCACCATATGCAGTTTTAAGAAGTAATAGAGATAGCTCAGCAGTTAATCGCAAGTATTGCTCTTGTGTGGGACCTGGGTTCAAATCCCAGAACCCACACCAGGCTAATCACAATCACTCTAGTTCCAGAGCATCCATGCACCCTGAGGGCACCTAATGTCATGCATCACACACACACACTGACTAGAAAACAGTGCCAGGGCTGGAGAAATGGCTATGTGGTTAAGGGTGCATACTGTTCTTGTAGAGTACCTGAGTTTGGTTCTCGGCACTCACAATCAGGCAGCTCACAACTTCCTGTAACTCTAGGTCCATAGGACCCAGAACCTATTCTGGACACCAAGAACACTGTGTTCATGTGCACACTCCACCCCCCCCCCCACACACATATACACATAAAAACAAAATCTTGTGGTGGTGCATGCTTTTAATTCCAGCACTCGGAAGGCAGAGGCAGGTGCATCTCTGAGTTCGAGGCCAGCCTGGTCTACAGTGTGAGTTCCAGGACAGCCAGGGCTACATAGAGAAACCTTGTCTTGAAACAAACAAACAAAAACAACAAAAAATCTCTTTAATGAAAGACTATACTTTCAGGGGTTATTTCTATAGTTCATTACAAGAGAAGTTCCTCTGTGTAGAGCACCGGAAACCACGAGGAGGAGACGTGGCATTCTCCCCTGAGCGTGAAGCGGTTCTTAGTGTTGCTTTCTGCAGCTGCTGCCTGCCATTGATGCTAGTTCTCTCCCTCTGGGAGAGTGAGGGGGGAGAAAAATAAATTAAAAAAAGATCTCTTTAATGATACAGAGATTTCATGTAGCCTTTGCCCAGCTTCCCTGGTAGCAACAGGGGACTTTGCTGGACCTGGCTTGGAACTCACTGTAGACTAGGCTGGCCTCAAACTCGTGGTGATCCTCCTTCCTCCCGAGTGCTAGGACTGAAGTTAGGTACCATTCACTATTCCTGGCCACATTTTGCCCATTTTCTAACTGGATTTATTAGTAATCTTTGAGTAGTTTCCATTTTTAGAAATTCTGTGATAATACAGAGTTCCAATATACACCTCACCCAATTCCACTGTATTAACACCTTTACTGAACATTTATCTAAGGGCCATCCTTGGTTTTTATCTGATAATCTTTTTAATTTCAAGATTCCATTTACCCATCACGTCTCCTTAGGTTATCTTACTAAGTTCTCTGGCTTCATTTGGTTTTGATGACCCTGACAGTTGGAGAACCACTGTCATGTGTTATGTAGATTGGTTTTCCGTTAGTATTTGGTATGTTTCTCCTAAAAGGCACAGACGTGGCTTGCCCTTCTCACCAGTCTCGTCTGTCTGTCTATCCTATATCTAATATATATTAAATATATATTATATATAGTAGGTAGTATATATACTATCAACATGACAGTGTAGATATTGACCACCTTAATTACTGGCTAGAATAATAGCTATCATATTTCTTCCCTGTAAAGGTAGCCTTTTACAATTTTTTCTGGGTTGGGGATTTAGCTTAGTGGTAGAGTGCTTGCCTAGCAAGCACAAGGCCCTGGGTTCGATCCTCAGCTCTGGAAAATTAAAAAAAAAGAAAAAAAAAAAAAGAAATGTTAGCCGGGCAGTGGTGGTGCACACCTTTAATCCCAGCACTCGGGAGGCAGAGACAGGCGGATCTCTGTGAGTTCGAGGCCAGCCTGGGCTACCAAGTGAGTTCCAGGAAAGGCGCAAAGCTACACAGAGAAACCCTGTCTCGAAAAACCAAAAAAAAAAAAAAATTTTTTTTTCTTCATCTTGTAAAGGCACCCAACTTACTTTATAAACCCATCCTAAGATGAAAATTTCATAAGTCAAGGTGTGCTGAGGGCCAGTGAGATGGCTCAGCAGGTTAAGGGGGGCTTGCTGCTAAGCCTGAACCCAAGTTCAGTTCTCAGCATCCACATGAAGGTGTGTCTTGTTTCTTTTCTATCGCTGTGATAAGACACCATGACCAAGGCAACTTATAGAAGAGTTTATTGGGGCTTACAGTGTCAGAGGGTGAGTCCATGACCTTCTTGGCAGGGAGCATGGCCACAAGCAGGCAGGCAGGCAGGCACACACTAGAGCGGTATGAGCGCTTACATCTTGACCTGTAAGTACAAGGAGAGAGCTAACTGGGAATGGCCTGGCGTTTGAAACCTCCAAGCCTGCCTCCAGTGACGCACCTCCTCCCACAAGGCCACGCCTCTTCATGCTTCCCACACAGTTCTACCCAGTGGGGACCAGGCATTCAAGGAATACGAGCCTGTGGGGCCAATCTCATTCAAACCACCGCGGTGGGAAGATAGCACTGCCTCCCACAAGCGGACCTTTAACCTTACGTGTGCACTGTGCTACACATATCTGCACACACAGAAAAACAAACGTGTAAAATACCGAATGGAGTGAAACATGGCTTATGCTGGAAAGCAAGGGGAATGAAATTTGATACTTAGCAGTTAGTCCAACACTGGGTATACATCTTTTTAGGCACCTTACAAGACACTAGCGTTTTGTGGTAGATCATGGGTCAGCAACTACCCGAGACCAAACTTAACTCCCCACCTCCGGTAGTTTCTCTACGGTCCCCGCTGCTTTTGTGTTGGCAGCAGGTCAGTGGATTAGCGGCACTCCAGACCTTGCGGCCACAAGATTCTAAATACTTACCTGATTTCTGCACTAGAATACTGAAAGGTAAAAAAGTAGAAGCGTGTCTCACAGTTTACAGTTTACACACACACACACACAAGAGATGGCTTAGTGGCTAAGGGTGATGGTTTTTAGTGGCGCTCTTACCCTGCAAGGAAAAGTCACGAAACAGGACAGAATCCGCTAACAAGAGTTTTATTAAGACAAAGAGCAAGGGATAGCTGTGATCAGGCCTGTGGAAGGACATGTGTGAGAAGGGAGAGTGGGGGAACATGGGGCCTGCCTTTTAAGGGCCAGTTTGCACCCGTGCACACAGGCGCACTTGGCTTACTCCACGCATGCGCATAGATCATGTGGTCACATCGCGATTCCGTGACCATGCAGCCATGGGGAATGGGGTATGTAGGGCGCATGACCCAGAAATGACTAGGTGGAAATGACTTCAATGTCCCGCCATGCACGACCATGGGGGCGTAGTTGGAATTCCTATCATGGAGTACTTATTCACAAAAAGGACTGGGTGGGGTCCAACTCCCATAATCCACACCAGGCAATTCACAACCACAGTGACCTGTAACTCCAACTCTCTGACCTTTGAGCGCACCCAGATATACACGCATACATATTAATAAATATTTAACAAAAAGATTTACACACAACTAAAGAAATATTTAACAAAAAGGTTCATACACAACTAAGTAGTACCTAGAAAAATTAAGTGAGCTTTTGTTTATGAGAGCTATTACATATATTTGCCTGAAACTAGCTACCTTCTTGGCCTCTGGGGGAACCTAAAATTTATTCTGAGGCAGTGTGTGTTTCTCAAAGTACAGATCCAAACTATTTGCATCTAAATTATATGGAGCACTTATTTAAAATGCAGATTCCAAATACACATACACATCAGATTCATGGATACTGCCTGGAATATTTAGGCCTCCTGGAAGGATTTCTGGATATATACCTGGATATTTGGTTACTACACCTGGATATTTGATTATTACCAATGTATGTCACGCCTGCATCTTTTATGGTACTCACTAAGATAAAGACATCTGCTTACCTGTTTCTCTTTTGATAGGACTATGAACTTCAAGGTGGACATTGTACTAACTACTTTTCCTGTTCCAAGTTCAGAGTGGGCATATGGACTGACTGGAGTTCACAAAGAGGGACACCCCTGGACCCTTGAGATTTGGGAGAGGCTTCCAAGAGTAACAAGAACAAAACTATTTCCATGGAACCACGAGAATCACATTTAAGGTTATGGTCATCTTTGGCTACATAGTGAGCTTGAGGCCAGTCTGAGGTACCTAAGATCCTCTCCCAAAAGAAAACAATAAACTATTTTAGAACTCAAGCAATAACAAAGCAAACTCACAAATAAATCCGAGATATACTGGATGGATTTTAATGGTATCAGGATATGAGAAATTCATTAATATGTTTTCAGATTCCAAATTGCAACTTTTTTTTTAAAAAGATTTATTTATTTATTATGTATACAGAAAAGGGCACCAGATCTCATTACAGATGGTTGTGAGCCACCATGTGGTTGCTGGGAATTGAACTCAGGACCTCTGGAAGAGCAGTCAGTGCTCTTAACCGCTGAGCCATCTCTCCAGCCCCGAAACTCACTATTGATAAGCATCACTTGTTGGGCTTAGAGGCAGAGCTCTTGCCTAGGATACCCAAGGCTCCGAAATTGAGTTCGGAGCCCTGCAAAGTAAAAAATAAGGTCTAGGGCCTGGAGCCCTAGCTCAGCAGTCACCAGCAACTGCTGCTCTTGAAGAGAGGGCACCAGGGTTTGGCTACCAGCACCAAAGTTTACAATCACCTGTAACTTCAGTTCAGGGGATCTGATGCCTCCTGGCCTCCACAAGCATGAGGCACACACATGATGTACACACATACATGTAGACAAAACACTCATACACAAAGTAAAATAACCTAAAAAAGACTAAATGCCACTGTTAATGTTAATCTCTCTCTCTCACGCACACACACACACACACACACAAATATATGAATATAATGATTTTTAAAGGTTGGAAACCAGTATGGGGCTACATGTCGCAAGACCATCTCAAACAAAGTGAAGCAAAAAACACAGAATAAGACGTGTTAAGTAAACCCGTGGAGCCCGGTGGTGGTGCCCACCTTTAATCCCAGCACTCAGGAGGCAGAGGCAGGCGGATCTCAGAGTACAAGGCCAGCCTGGTCTACAGAGTGAGTTCCAGGACAGACAGGGCTACACAGAGAAACCCTGTCTCGAAAAACCAAAAACCAACCAACTAAACAAACAAGAAAAGCCAATAAAAAAGTAAACGCGTGGATATCTGTGTGTAGCTGTTGATGTGCGGACAATTAATGTGTGATTAAAAAAAAAAAAAAAGTCCAGACGTTCAGTTCCTTCTCTGTTTCTGAAAATGCTTCCAACCCTCGCCTGATAATCAAGTAAGAAAACAGGAAAGCATCTTGTTTTTCCTTCCTGTGGCCCCTGCCAGCCAGGCGCTTCATCAACCAGCCACAGCTCTATCTCCAGAGTGCTGAGAATACGTGCCATGCCTGAGCCGCCAGGTGACATCATCTAGGACCCAAACACCTCCTTAGCTGCTATAGCAGCTGCCCCATCCCGTCAGAATCACCTCTTGGGCTTTCAGGGACACCTTTCTGGGCAGCCTCTCAATCCAGATTTTAAAAAAAGCGAGCCAACGCCCCCAGGACAAGGCTGCAAAGCAACACCAGCGCCCTGCTGCCCTCCGGCCTCCCTCCAACCCATCCTTCATCCCTGTATCCTCCACCCACCCACCCACCCAGTCGGGCCCCCTAGGTGTCAATCAGGACCCACCAGGGCTCCCGATGCCCCGATGGATCGATCCCCCTCTGGGAAGCGCCCCGAGCGGCTCGGGTGGGTCCCGCAGTGGTCCACCTCCGCGGCTCCTCCCCGAAAAGCCTGGGCTCCGAGCCCGCCCCGCCCCTGCCCGCTCCCTCCCTCACCCACTCCGCCAGCGCGTGCCCGGCGCGTGCCCGGCGCCCGACGCCCGCCCGCAGCCGCAGCAGCCGCCGCCGCAGCAGCAGCAGCAGGAGGAGCTACGTCTCGCGCGAAGTCCCCGCACCTCTCGCGACACTTGGGCGGCCGGTCCTCCTGCGCCTCGGGTCCTCACCGGGCTGAGCAGCCTCGCTCCGGGCGCGCTGCTCTCCGTCGCCGGCCGCGTCGTCGTCGTCGCGGGAACGCGGTGGAGCCCGCCGTGCGGGGATTGGGGCGCGGCCGCAGGCTCCGCCCCGCCCCGCCCGCTCCAGCTCTCCCCGCGAGGGCCCAGAGCGCGAGCGGCAGCGGCGCTGCCAGGCGAGTCCCGGTCCGCGCGGGGGCCCCCCGGGCCCGGGGTGGCTGGGTGGGTGGCTGGGCTCCGGTGTCCTCCGGCATCCGTGGGCGGCTCGGCTGCTCCTTTCCCCGGGCCTCGGAGCTGCGGGCAGGAGTGGGTCGGCAGCGGAGGGCAGGCCGAGCGCGGATAACGGGGAGGCCCCGGGAGCGTTGGTTCCCGAGCTCAGAGCTTGGCGGCGCGGCCGACCGTGCTCCGGGTGCAGGGCTGCAGCTCATCCAGCCTCCCACGCAGAGCTTTGCGTTCTGCTGCTGTGCCTGCGGCGCTAGAGTAGCGGATCGCTGGAAACTCGTCGTGTCAGTCTCGGTGCAGGGGGCTGTGGAGGTCACCTGTTAACTTTGCACCCGAAACTTGGGCGCCCGAGGCTCCCAGGCTCCCTGGGGCTGGTTGGTGCGCAACCGTGGCTTTAGGCGAAGTTCTCCTGGGTGGGCGGTGAAGGTACCACCGCGCCTCTGGAAGCACACAGCTTGGAGGAGCAGCCAAAATGGTTCTTAAGTGGCTAGTTGTGTTTTCCGTAGTTTTAGAGTCTAATAGTTGTATAAACGTGTGGCAGTAATGTTTATTTGTAACTGTTTATTTCTATTTTATGTGCATTGCCTGCATGTCTGTCTGTGTGAGGGTGTCGGATCCCCTGGAACCGACAGAGTACAGACTGTTGTGAGCTATGTCAAGTGTGTGTGGGGGTGCTGGGAATTGAACCCCGGTCCTCTGGTCCTCTGGAAAAGCAGTCAGTGCTCTTAACTGCTGAGCCATCTCTCCAGCCCTGGACCTGGGGCCGGAGGTGGGGGTGGTCTTAACCTAGCTGTTAGGACTATGTCACACTGTATGCCACACTTGGAGGCAGCAATATTCAGCCTTTGCTCCGTTTAGGTTGATAATTGTGATATATCTTGTGGCAATCAGTTTTGACTACATGTTTCTTGAAATTTCTGGGTTTGTTAAAGAGCTTTTTGTCAGATCTCACATTTTAGTTTTCTGAGGAGACTTGGGAGCTCAGTGCAGGATGGTGGAGCTGAACATTGTCTCTCCCCCCCCCCCCGAATAATTTTATATTTTTGTTTTAAATTATGCAACTTTAAAATTTGCTGTTTGTTTTCAAGAATGGCTTCCAAAAAACGATCATTTTGTGTGTGTGTGTGTGCACGCGCGCGCGCCGGGGGTAGTGGGGCACATGAACATTTACAGTGTTCATAGAGGCAAAATAATTCTGACAGTTTTATTTTGTGTTCTAGAGCGAAATGTCATCAGTGGAGTCGCACCAGGAACAGCTGTCTCAGTCAGATCCATCCCCATCCCCAAACTCCTGTAGTTCTTTTGAGCTGATAGACATGGATGTCGGCAGCTCCTACGAACCGGTTTCTTCCCACTGGTTTTATTGCAAGATAATAGATTCTAAGGAGATGTGGATTCCCTTCAACTCCGACGATTCACAGCAGCTGGAAGAGGCACATGGCTCTGGTGAGAAGCAAATGGTGACTTGTCACAAAGATCCTAAACTCTCTCAAACTAAAAAAGTAATCACCCTCACTGTGATCGATATTACAGTTAAATTTGAGAAGCTTTCCATTTTCATCCTTCTAAAATTGTACTAAATTTCTGAGTAATTATCCAATATTTTCAGTATTCTAGCTTGTGTTTTGTACTTAGAAAGTATGTGTATAGAGTAAGGTGTCACATTGCAGAATGAACTAACATGTCATTTTTTTTCTCATGAAACAAAAATAGTGTTATTCATGGTTTATCATCATGGTTCATTAATTTACCTTTTGATCTTTCAAGCAAAAATTTCAGAAAAATCTTTATGTGTATGTATGTATCTGTATGAGTGTGTGTGTGTGTGAGAGAGAGAGAGAGAATGTAAGAGACATTAATTGTCTTAGAAAAAGAAAAACTGTTCAGGTAGTATTTTTTTTCTTTAAAATATGATTGGTTTTGACATACGAAAAGTAGTTCATGAGAAAGATGTGAACTAAATCCTGTTTATTTGAATATGTAGCCAAGTAGACACTGTTTACATCTCACCTGATTATTTGGAGTGTAGCTTGCAGTTGTACTTCTGGGGGAGGTGTTGTGACATACTGTACTTGATTTCTCTTTTGCAATTCTTAACAGGCAAAGATTGCAATGAGAGAGTTGTTCCCACCGAAGGGGGCAGATACGATGTTCACCTAGGGGAGAGGACGCGGTATGCCGTGTACTGGGACGAGCCGCCTTCGGAAGTGAGGCGGTGCACGTGGTTTTACAAGGGAGACAAGGACAATAAATACGTTCCCTACTCAGAGAGTTTCAGCCAAGTTTTGGAGGTATCCCTCTGCTTCCGTGTGCCTACCATTTTCTTCACTTTTCCCCTTTGGTCGTTTATTTTTTTGTGTTGTTTTAATTCTTGTAACATATTTTGTGTAACTTCCAGGAAAAATTTGCCTGCTTTTATATCACACTTTATGTAATTTCTCTTTGCAGGTTAGTTTCAAGGTAAAGTTTTAATTTTGGATTTTAAACTATAGAAATTGTATTATGCCTTTTAAATGAAATGTAAATGTTTCCCTAATGGTAATTGTTCTTGACATTTAAAATGTGACCAAAGAACAATCTTTTGACTTAATTTTTTTTGTATTTTTTGAGACACGATTCTCTGTGTAGTCCTGACTGTTCTAGAGCTTGCTATATAGGCCAAGATGGCCTCAAACTCAGAGATCTGTCTTCCTTTGCCTCCCGAGTGCCAGGACTGAAGATAGGCGCCATGACACCTTGCCATTTTTTAAATTTTTTTATTTTAATGAGTGAGTGTTTTGCCTGTGTGTAAGTGTACCATATGTGTGCAGTGCTCAAGGAGGCCAGAAGAAGGAGTTGAATCCTCTGGAACCGGAGTTATAGATGGTTGTGAGCTGCCATGTGGGTGTTGGGAATTGAACCTGGGTCTTCTACAAGAGTAGCAAGTGCTCTAAACCATTGAGCCATCTCTTTAGCCCCAATTTGTAATGTTCTTGCTCTGAGAAATATTGACTGTCTCGAAATTGAAATAGAATGTTATTGATGTGTGTGTGTGTGTGTGTGTGTGTGTGTGTGTGTGTGTGTAGTGATAGAATTCAAAGTAGTATTTTTTTAGTCTCTATTTGTCTTTTGTTTGAGACAGGTGTTTGTTTTGTTTTGTTTTTTGAGACAGAGTCTCACATACCCTAGTCTGGCCTCAGACTTGACAGGTAGCTGACGATGGCTTCAGCTTCTGATATTCCTGCCTCTACCCCCTTGAATTCTGGGAATTCATCACTGTACTTGGTTTTATGCTTTGCTGGGGGTAGAATGTTGGGCTCTCTGCATGCTAGGTGAGCACTCGATCAGTTAAACTTCATCTTTTTGAGACAAGGTGTTGCTGTGTATCTCTGGCTGTCCTGAAACTCACTGTGTGGCCCAGGTGGGCCTCAAATTCATAGTAATCCTCATGTATTAGCCTTCCAACTGCTGGGATTACAGGTACAGGCCACCACACTTGGCTGCTGGTCATTGTAAAAGAATGTTAATGATCTGGGAATCTAGTCAGTGGTAGAGTGCTTGTCTAATATATGCAAGGCCCAGGATTCATTCTCCAGCACTATACTACCAAGAATTTTCAAATGCATTTGTTAAGTTGGAGAATGATTTTCTTCCTGGAATTCATTAATAAATTCAAGTTTAACAAAAAGCTCTTGGAAAGTCTAATATAAAATATATTTTATTTTAAGGAAACGTACATGCTTGCTGTAACTCTGGATGAATGGAAAAAGAAATTAGAATCTCCAAACAGAGAAATTATTGTATTACACAACCCAAAGGTAAAGTGAAGTAAAGCATGTCACTGAGATTTAGATCAAAGGTTAGTGTATTACTAAGGAACACCATTCATCTTTTGATCTATGGATGCTACATAGGATAACCTTTGGCATAGTTTATATTAAATTCACTATTACAAAGTTATTAATGCTTACAGTCATTATTCACTCGTTAGCTTTTATGTAAGGATTTTCTTCTATATGTGTATGATGTACGTGTATATATAATATAAGGGTGTGTGTGTGATTTGTGTACAGTGTATGTGTGAATGTGGGTGTGCACATACAACAATGTGCTTTTGAAGTCAGAGGACAGATTTGAATGTCAGTCCTGTTCTATCTGGAGACAGAGTTCTTCATTGTTAGCTAGTCCACAAACGTTTAAGGCTTCCCTTGTCTCTACCTCCCAGAACCCTGTGCTCTGCCTTCCATTTTAGCATAAGAGCAGTGGGATTAAGATGCATGTGTTCTTGTGTCCACTGTTACATGGGTTCTGGGGATTTTCACTCGGGTCCTACTGTGATAGCAGTGAGTGCTTTATGCACTGAGCCATTTCCCCAGCCCTAAGTAAGGATTTCCTTAGGGAAAATTGTGCCACTATAGGTTAAGAAAATCATCTATACATTACGTAAGCATGTCTTTCATGTGTAGGATTTTTTTTAAGACAATGTCTCACTGTGAAGCCTTGGTTGGCCTTGAACTCACTATGTAGATCATACTAGCGATGTAGACCAAGCTGACTCAAACTCATAGAAATTCCTGCCTCTGCCTCCCTAGTGCTGGAATTAAAAGCATACACCACTACACCTGGCCTGTGTGTTATTATAATATCTGTTAGTCTAATAATGTATTTCAGAGTTCTCATTTTAGGTCATAGGAGTTGCATCTCAGAGCTCCTGTTGAGGTTTGGTTATATGAAAGATATGTTTCTATCATTCAAAATGTATTGAATCACAAGTTAATGTAGAGTATATTGCTCTGATCTTTTCTATTTAAGCTCATGGTGCATTACCAGCCAGTTGCAGGGTCTGATGAATGGGGTTCAACCTCCACAGAGCAAGGACGACCAAGATCAGTAAAAAGAGGCGTTGAGAACATCCCTGTTGATATTCACTGTGGTAATGTTAATCCTTTATTCTCTCTTACGTTCTGATATGTCCGTTTATTCTTTAAATTGTGGCCCTTTATTCTTTTGATTTATATTACTTTAAGATTTAAAAATGATCTTTAATTATATAGGCTTATTCTAAATTAAGATCAACATCACTTCATCTAAGTTGTTTGGGGTTTTTTGTTGTTGTTTTTGACGAAGGGTCTCACGTAGGTTAGGGCTGGTCTCAAACTCCTCTTCTGTAAGGGTACCTTTAAAGTTTTGATGCTCCTGCGTCCATTGCTCTGGTGCTGAGAGTACAGGTGTGCTCAACTCTGCCCCTTTCATGTGACGCTGGGGATCAGACCTAGGGCTTCTCTGGACATAGTGCACATCTTCAACCCAGCTCCAGCAGAGGCTAGTGGATCTCTGTGAGTTTGAGACCTGCCTGGGGTGCATAGTGAGCTCCAGGACAGCCTATGCTACATAGTGAGACTTTGTCTCAAAACCAACAGACAAAAAACCTAGGGTTTGTGTGTGCCAGACAAGCCTTCTGCCAATTGAACGACATCTGGTTGGTGTGTGTGTGTGTGTGCACACACACGCGCGCATTCATTCAGTGCAGGCATATGAGTGTGCAATGCTTGTGTCCAGAAGCAAGAATGGGGAGACCAATAGGTGTGTTCTCTATCAGTCTCCACCTTATTCCCTGAGCCAGGCTCTCACTGAGCCAGGCGCTCACTGTGTAGGCTAGCCTGGCTGACCAGTGAGCTCTGGAGGATTGTCTCCACTCCTGTGCTGGGGTGGGAAGCACGTGCAGCCGTGCACAGATGTTTGTGTGGGTGCTGGAGAGGCAAACTCCTCTTCATGCTTTCACAGTCCTCCCAACTAAGCCACCTCCTCAGCTCTGTGTTTTCTTGTTTTGTTGTTGTTCTTCCCTCTTGGTTTCCGGTCTCTGAGCCATTTATTTCTCAGAGATAGAGAATGCTTCAGGAATTTGTGGGTTGTCCTTACAAAGGGGCCATGCCAATCTTCTCTGTAGTGTAGTGTTCCAGTCTCAGCATATGTGGTACTGAAGCGAACACTGGTTTTTTTGAGGTGTGGTCTCACAGTGTAGTGTTCAGGCTGGCCTACTCTAGGGTACGTTTCCCAATTGCTGGAATCACAGGCGTGCACCATCATCCTCAACTATTAAATTCTGTAACAGTGTTTAGTATTTGGTGGCCTTGGCTGTAATCCTAGGATTTTCGGGGTGGGGACAAGAGGATCAATTAGAGGTTAGTCTCAACTCCATATCAAGTTCCTGTGTCAAAACAAAACACTAAAACAAAGCAAATTGCATTTTTAACAAGTGCATGGGGCTTTCTTTAGTATTTTTTCTAGAGCTTATAGTTATTTCAAGGACTTATATAAGAATATTTATAATACCAGCATTCATGAGGCATAGATAGGTGGATTGCTATGAGTTCAAGGCTAGCCTGTTCTACATACTGAGTTTCCGGCCAGCCAGAGCTACATAGTGAGACTCTGCCACCAAAAAATAAAGAAAAAAATTAAAAAGTAAAATTAATGTACTTTTACTGAGTAAGAAGTTAAGTATGTGACAATTTTGTGGCTTTAAAATTATCTTTTTTATTTTAAATTTTGTTATATTTATAACCTATTTCTAATTTTTCTTTTCAATTTTACTTCTAGGTGAACCTGTACAAATAGATCACTTAGTTTTTGTGGTACATGGGATTGGACCAGCTTGCGATCTCCGTTTTCGAAGCATTGTTCAATGTGGTAGGTTTGCAGAGCATGTAAGATAGATTGCTTAAGAAGAATTATCTCCTGGGAGCCAGGATCAAGCATAGTCTTTTGGTCTGTTGTCTTAGCTAGGTAAGAAGATTTGTAGAGCTAAAGACGGCAACAGGGGAGAGAAGCTTCCCAGCCGAGACCTAGTGCTAGGATTTCCAGAGACTTAACTCCTAGCTGGTAATCCATGAGGGAACTTGCCTGTAATCCCTGTGAATTGTTCTACACAGCCTATTTATAACCACACGTAGGATAGTGAAGATGGAATTGAAGTAAAGAATAGAAGCTTAACTGCGTTAATTCATACCAAGACAAGCCTCTGGACAAACCTCGAGCTTTAAGTCATGAATAGGACTTAATTTTGAAAGGTAGTCTCTTCAAATCTGGATGCTGTTCAAAGTCTGCCCCACTTGGGAGTCTGCTTCTCCTTGGCAGTGGTTCTGAATAAACTAGAATTATGGTCTGCAGGGTTAAGGTTGATGTGTTAGGACTGTTGAACAGCAGTGTATTTTGTTTTAATCTAAAGTATTAGGGGCTGAGGAGATGGCTCAGCAGTTCAGAATACTCACCAGCTGCTTTTCCTGAGGACCAAGCCTCCATCCGAGCACCCCTGAGGTGGCTCACAAACTCTAAACACCAGTTCCCGGGGTCTGAGGCCCACTTCTGGCCTCTGTAGGCAGTGAATGCATGTGGTACAGACATGTGCAGGCAAAGCACACATAGGAGTCAAGTAAAAATAATCTTTAATCCCAGCACTCAGGAGGCAGAGCAAGGCGGATCTCTGTGAGTTCGAGGCCAGCCTGGGCTACACAGTGAGTTCCAGGAAAGGCACAAAGCTACACAGAGAAACCCTGTCTCGAAAACAAACAAACAAACAAATAAATAAGCAAATCTATCACATTAGCATGCAAATTTTCTTTCACCTTTAATAAATGGTAAAATTAGATGCTATCTAATCTAATCAGAATTATTTTAAAACACTTTATTTTATTTTTTCTAAACTACTCTGCAGTCAGTGTGTGTTCTAAGCAGATGTCATTAGGCAGGATGCAATTGCATGTTTTGTTGCAACCTGAGTCTGTGTATTAATTGCTTCACTGTTGATGCATAAGTTAATTTTCTTTTTTAGTTAATGATTTCCGAAGTGTTTCCTTGAACCTGCTACAGACACATTTTAAGAAAGCCCAAGAAAATCAGCAGATTGGAAGAGTAGAATTTCTTCCAGTCAATTGGCACAGTCCTTTGCATTCTACTGGGGTGGATATGTGAGTAGTCCATTATACCCTTAAATTGTTAGCTGTGATTGTAATATTCTGTGGTCATCATCATGCTTAAGGACATTTCTGCTATAGCTGATTATGCATTAAATTTTTTAGCCAGGTGTGGTGGTGTACCCCTTTAATCCCAGCACTCAGGAGACAGAGGCAGGTGGAGGTAGATGGATCTCTGTGAGTTCGAGGCTAGCCTAGTATACATAGTTGCAGGACAGTTAGGACTGCATAGAGAGACCCTGTCTCAAAACACCAAAAATAATAATAATAAAACAATAAGCTTCCCACGAGAGCAGCATCTTTGACACTGGGGCTTAGTATTCTCTTTCTTTCTTGCCCTTTCCTCCAACAGAATCCACACCAGCCTCCGCATAGTCCTCTAAGACAACCCCGTCCTCAGGGCCTCAGAAGTGGGGTGTTTCCTCATGTGCTTTCTACAGGGCCGAGAATCAGCCTGCAGGTCTGCCCATGCCAGACTAGTGTTCCATTACAAAGCCGCATTCCCCGCCCACCAGCCTTGCGGGTTATTGATTCGTGGGTGATGCAGGATTAGCTCCTTCTCCCCCTCACAGCCTTTCTCTGGGTCAGGGTCTCACTGTGTAGCTCATGCTGACTCCGACTGGGTCAGGGTCTCACTGTGTAGCCCATGCTGACTCTGAATGGGTCAGGGTCTTACTGTAGCCCATGCTGACTCCGACTGGGTCAGGGTCTTACTGTGTAGCCTATGCTGACTCCGACTGAGTCAGGGTCTTACTGTGTAGTCCATGCTGACTCCAAAGTCTTGCTCTTTATGCCTTTGTCCCAGTATTGGCAGTTCAGATGTGTGCTGTACTTCCATGTACAGCTTCAGTGTGGAGTTCTTATGTTTTTAATGTTTTATGTATACGGGTGTCCTGCCTGCATGTCGTCACCCACTTACCAGTGTATAAAGGCATGCTTGGCATATATCATTAAATTTGTGGTTAAAAAAAATACTAAATGCTTCCTGAATTTGCATGCCATCTTCGCACAGGGGGCATGCTAATCTTCTCTGTATCATTCTAATTTTGGTATATGTGCTGCAGAAGCAACCACTATATATTTATAATTTCTTGGAGATGTATCATTAAGTGATGGTCAGTCCTTTGTCTTTAGATATCTCTGGTTAAAAGTAAAGACTTGTCCCTGATGTGATTAATACATGCCTTTAATCGCAGCACCTAGGAGGCTGAGGCTAGTGGATCTCTATGAGTACAAGACCAGCATGGAGTATATAGTGAATTTCAAGACATCCAGGACCCTGTAGAGAGACCTTGTTTAAAAAAACAAAACAACAACAAAAAAAACCCTTTACTTATAATTACTGGTATGTGCGTGTGCTTGCATGCAGCTACATTCGCTGTGGGTACATGTGGTAGTCAGAGGAGGACACATGTTGGAAGTCAGTTTTCTCCTTCCACTGTGGGTTTTGTAATCAACTACTAAGCCATCTCACCAGCCTAATATTTTTCATGTAAAAATAAATAAGTACATTAGCCAGGCGGTGGTGGCGCACGCCTTTAATCCCAGCACTCAGGAGGCAGAGTTCAAGGCCAGCCTGGTCTGCAGATCGAGTTCCAGGACAGGCACCAAAACTACACAGAGAAACTCTGTCTCAAAGAAACAAACAAACAGATAAGTAAATAAATAAGCACATCTATCACATTAGCATGCAAATTTGCTTTCATCTTTAATAAATGATAAAATTAGATGCTGTCTAATCTAATCAGAATTATTTTTAAACAATTTTTTATTATTTACTATCAGTGTATGTTTGATATATACTTATATTCCTGCATACCTGGGGTCTCTCAATGTGTGATATTTATTTATTTTATGCACCTATATACTTGGGGTCACTTAAACGTGTTTTGGATAAAAAGGGATCACAAGTTTAGGAAACCCTGATATGTGTTATTTTTAAGTATGTATAATTTATTTAATAAATCAATACCATTAAAATATACTGCCATACATACTACATCTATACATAAAATACTTAAAAAAATGTAATTACTAAGCAAATGATCCTGAGGCCTAGTTTGGTAGCAAATGCCTATAATCCTAGCATGTGGGAAGTGGAGGGAGATAGGAGACCAAGAGTCCAGAGTCATCCTGAGCACATGGCAGCTTTAAGGTCAGTCTGGTCTACAGGAGATCCTGTCTCAAAAGCCCTTGACTTCCTGACTGCCCAAACTTCCACAGGGCTGGGATTGTGGCACACCACCCTGGTTTATGCGGCGCTTGGTGCATGCTGCTAGGCAAGCATCCTGAGCTGTGTCCTTGTCCATCACACATTTAAGAAATCTTTTATCTGTGCTTTGACGATTTATGTATGTATGTATTCAGTGTACTTGGTATTTCCTCCAGCACCACCTTCCACGGTCCTGTAGCCTGCCTGCTGCTCACTTTCATTTCCTTGTTGTTGTTTTGTTTGTTTGGGTTTTTTTTTTTTTACATTTTTAGGTAAAAATAATGGTGGAACGTAATGGTAACTTTTTTCTATCGGCCCTGCATTGGTAGTGAGCAGTCCCTCTTCTCCTTCATACATGGTGAGGTCAAGATAGACCAAGCCAGGGTGGAGCATCTCTGTTTAGTCTGTCAGTGCCACCTCTCACTGTCTGTCGTCCATTTTTCCCTTTCCATCTGGAGTTGTGAAACAGTCTCCTAGTTGGAAATTTAAGGTACACATTTCTGCTCTGAGAATGCTGCGTTCACAGTTGTTTGGAGGATTTTCCTTCAGTTTCTTGTACTCAGAGAAATTACTGATTTTTTTTTGTATGTAGTGTATCATAGAAATGTTATATGATTTTTGTTGAACTAGGAAATAAAATTAACAAAAGGAAGGCTCAAAGCTCCTATTAATAATCCATGTATCTCTAAACTACTTTCATGTTTAGCTGTCAAAATCTGGTTGGATTCATCTTATATCTGTATATAATTAAGGATTTTTTTCAACCATAGTTTTTTGTTTGTTTGTTTTGTTTTTGTTTTTGAGTCAGGGTTTCTCTATGTGTCAGCCCTGTCTGTCCTAGCATTCACTCTGCAGACCAGGCTTGCCTAAAATTCAGAGATCCACCTGCCTCTGCCTCCCAAGTACTGGGATTGAAGGTGTGTGCCATTACCACCCAGCCTATAATTTTCCTTTTTAAAATGTTACTTTTTATTTTTGGTTTCTTATTCAGAGATGACAATTCAGTCGGTTAACTGGTACATTAGCTGATCTTTGAAAAGGGAACTCAATTTTAAATCTGTAATAACCATAAGTAAATTGTATTATGATTAAAAGATAGTATCTAGTGGGGTTGGGGATTTAGGTCAAGACCTTATGTTCAGTCCTCAGCTCTGGGGGGAAAGTATCTAAACATATGGCTGGGTGGTTAAGGACACACGCTGCTCTTGCAGAGGTCTCAAGTTCAGCTCCAAGCACCTACATGGTGGCTCACAACTTCCTGTAACTCCAGTTCTAGGGACCTCAGCACCCTCTTCTGGCTGTGGTGTCACACGCCTTTAATCTGAACACTCAAGAGGCAGAGGCGGAAGGATCTGTGAGTTTGAGGCCAGTCTGGTCTGCACAGCGAGTTCTAGGATGACCATGGCTGCATAGAGACCTTGTGTCAAAAAAAAGTAGAGTATCATTTCTAGTTAACATTCCGATTTCCACATCCAGGGCAAGAGGGAAGCTGGTTCAGCCAACTTTCCCAGTTTCTGCTCCCTGGGAGATCAGTGTTGGGAGTGCTTGTGAAATGAGACCTTTCCCTCAGTGCCCTTCCCATCCTGTGGCCCTTACCTCTTCCCCAGTCCCTAACCCACCTCCCCCTGAGAAAAAAGGACATGGGGGATGGGGTCGGGGCGACCAGAGGACCCTTTTCTGTGGCATCAGAAGGAGGAGGGACAGCTGGGGTTCCCCCACCTATTCCACCTCCCTCCAAACTCCTGGCAACCCCCTGTCAGTGTTTGAGTCTCCTTGCCCCCTGGGTACCCTTTGGTGAATCCTTGGTGATGATTTTGGCAACTTCAGGAGTAAATGGCCATTCTCAGAGAGAAAAAAATCCCAATTTCCAGTGTCTACCTGTACAAACACAGATGTACACACATATTTCAAACTACAATCCGAGCTGAGGATGTCGGTGTACACCTGCAATCCCATTACTGGAGAGGCTGAAACAGGAGAATCATAAGTTCAAGGGCAACCTGGGCTACAAAGTGGAATGTTGCTGATTTTTTTTTTTTTCCTAAACTGAGATTCAGACAAAGTCAGTGACTGAAATGAAATGACATCTCTCTCTCTCTCTCGCATTTTGTTCTGTTGGTGTTTTGTTTTTTTCAAGACAGAGTTTTTCTGGGTATCCTTGACTGTCCTGGAACTTGCTCTATAGACCGGGCTGGCCTCGAACTTGCAGAGATCTGCCAGCCTCAGTGGCATGTGTCTTTGCCTTACCTCTGTATTTCTTTTCTTTTTTTTTTTTTTTTTCCGATTTCTGTATTGAAACTGGGTTGTCTATTTGATTGCCTCTTTTTGCTTCACTAAACACGTTTTTTCAAGCCCATGTTTTTCCATCTTAGGTATCTCTTGTGGCATTGAATCTTTGACTCTAAGTTTTAAGAATAAGCTAAATAATAACTTAGAAGTAACAATGGACTGGATTTAGATTTTCTGCTCAAAATAATCTTTTTTTTTTTTTTTTTCCCCTCAGAGATCTGCAGCGGATAACCCTGCCCAGCATTAACCGCCTCAGACACTTCACTAACGACACGATTCTGGATGTCTTCTTCTACAATAGCCCCACCTATTGTCAGACCATCGTGGACACAGTAGCTTCTGAAATGAACCGAATATATACACTTTTTCTGCAGAGGAATCCTGATTTCAAAGGGGGTGTATCCATTGCTGGTCATAGTTTAGGTAACAAATGAATTCCCTATAGCCAGAGAGGACTACCGCATTTTGAAATACAGTGTTTTAATCAGTAACAGATTAAGAGAACTCCAAGGAATCCGTGATGAAGAATTTGGAAGGGGTTGGAAGGGTGGTGGAAAATTGGAACGATTCTCTGTGATTTTCGATATTTGTAATTGGCTTATAACTTTATTGTATAAAAGACAGCCAATGTCTTAGAAATTGTCCCTTCTTCTATTTTACTTATAGGTTCGCTTATATTGTTTGATATCCTAACAAATCAGAAAGATTCTTTTGGGGATATTGACAGTGAAAAGGTAATTTAGAAGTTTAGATAGGTTCTCTTGTAGTATTCCATACTAAGGATTTTTAGATTTTCAACCTCTGTGTTTAGCTGAGTTTAGTCTTATGCCGTAATGTTAAATGTACATTTATTTTA
Organism: Peromyscus maniculatus bairdii; assembly: GCF_049852395.1. Taxonomy (NCBI): domain Eukaryota; kingdom Metazoa; phylum Chordata; class Mammalia; order Rodentia; family Cricetidae; genus Peromyscus; species Peromyscus maniculatus. The sequence goes on from NC_134868.1 coordinate 46,981,600, forward strand.
ACAGCTTGGTAATTATCTCTTGTCATTCTTTTGTGATAGAAGCAAGACAGTATTTTGCTTCTATAAATCACCGCCATATTGTAAAATAAGTATGGTGTTTTCCTTCTCTTTGTAAATATGCACTACTGGTGCATGATAGAGTTGCAGTTACTGAGTTAATTGTAGATTGTGTGTGAGGATGTGGAGAGTGACTTGGATGATTTATAGAAGTCATGTTTGGAAGCCAAGGGGAAACATGGTGGTGAAACCTATCCCTCATCAGACACAGTCCCATGAACATTTTATCCTTGGTAGTAGTGATTTGATAGTTGATAGACACTGTCTTCTATTTTTATTTAAGTGCTCTGTGAACCCTTGGGTTAGGAATTCTTCCAGGACTTGGGCTCTGTCTTAGACTATTTTGTATCTTTTTTTGTCTTTTAGATTTATTTTTTTATATGTATAGCTGGGTTTTTTTTATATTTATTTTATCTGTATATGAGTATCTTGCTTGCATATTTGTATGTATGTGCATCAGAAGGTGCAAGGTCCCCTGGAACTGATGGTTGTGAGCCACATGTGGGTGCTAGGAACTGAGCTCAGGTCCTCTGGAAGAACAAGTGCTCTTAACCACTGAGCCACCTCTCCAGCCCCTAGATAGTTGTTTTGCCTGCATTTATGTATCGACATCATGTTATGTGCCTATTGCCCTGAAGGTCAAAGGAGGGCATCAGATTCCATGGGACTGAAGTTGCAGATGGCTGTGAACAACAATGTGTGCGCTGGGAACCAAACCCAGGTCCTCTATAGGAGAGCAAGTGTTAACTGCTGCGTCATGTGTATGAGTGTTTGGCCTACAAGTACATCTGTACACCACACTTGTGCATGGTGCCCTCCAAGGCCAGAGAGGGCATCAGATCCCCTGGAACTGGAGCTACAGATGGTTGTGATCTGCCATTGAACCCAGGTCCTCTAGAAGAGCAGCGAGTGCTCCTAACCACTGAGCATTCTCTCTCGCCCTCACTGTTTGGTTTCTTTTTCTTTTTTTGGTTTTCAAGACAGAGTTTCTTTGTGTAGCTCTGGCTATCCTGGAACTAGCTCTGTAGACCAGGCTGGCCTTGAATTCACAGAGATCTCTCTGTCTCTGCCTCCTGAGTGCTGGGATTAAAGGCATGTGCCAACACTGCCTGGCCTGTTTTATTTATTTATTTGAGCTGAGGATCGAACCGGCAAGTGCTCTACCACTGAGCTAAATCCCCAACCCTCCCTCCTGTTTTATTTCTTAAATTGTGTGTCCTTAATAAGAGCTCAGTAATGATGATGATTATTTTATTTTTCTTTTTTTCATCTTATTTATTTATTTATTTTTCTATTATCAGCTTGATACAGTATAAATTCTTATCCTAATAGTGAAATGTTTCATTTAAGGCTTCATTTAAGGCTTTCATTTAAGGCTTGCCCAGTAATTGAGTAAAACCAAAACTTATTATAAGCCACAGTCATCCTAGGGTCCACCCTGCTATGAATCCTCCCTGGTTCTATGGGTTGTGGTCTGATTGTCCTTTGCTTTATATCTAGAATCCACTTATGAGTGAGTACATACCATGACTGTCTTTCTGGGTTTGGGTTACCTCACTCAGGATGATATTTTCTAGTTCCATCCATTTGCCTGCAAATTTCATGCTGTCATTGTTTTTCTCTGCTGAGTAGTACTCCATTGTGTATATGTACCACATTTTCTTGATCCATTCTTCAGTTGACGGGCATCTAGGTTGTTTCCAGGTTCTGGCTATTACGAGTAGTGCTGCTATGAACATAGTTGAGCATGTATCTTTGTGATATGATTGAGCATTCCTTGGGTATATGGCCAAGAGTGGTATGGCTGGGTCTTGAGGTAGTTTGATTCCCGATTTTCTGAGAAACCGCCATACTGATTTCCACAGTGGTTGTACAAGTTGAATATTTTAATATTAATTAAAAAATATATTTTTGCTTGGCATCATGGTACAAGCCTTTAATCCCAGCACTTGGGAGGCAGAGGCAGGTGGATCTCTGAGTTTGTGGCCAGCCTGGTGTACATAGTGAGTTCTGGGACAGCCAGGGCTACACAGAGAAACCCTGTTCAAAAAAAAAAAAAAAAAAAAAAGGATTCAAGGTCACTCTTCCGTACATAGTGAGTTGGAGATCAGCCTGGACATTATGAGACCTTGTCTCAAAAACCGAGCAAAGTACTTAATGTTAAGATTCATTATTTTGAATAGCTTACATAATACATTTCAAATTATAAAATTGTATTAATAAAATCAAATGAATTTGTGAATAATAAGCTTTATGATGTCATTTTTAGGGTTCATTAAGAACTGTTGAGGATCAAGGAGATGTGCCAACATTAGAAGAAGATCTGAAGAAACTTCAGCTCTCTGAGTTCGTCACCGTCTTTGAGAAAGAGAAAGTGGATAAGGAAGCACTGGTGAGAAGAGGCTCCTCAGTTGGTACCAAGCCATTTTCAGGGTTTCTATTCTCATCGTGTTTCCCAAGAGCATGCCCTTTGGAAGCTTTTTACTTGTAAATACTTCACCACTAATGATGATCTTTAGCATTGTTTATCTGCTGCTTCTCCTATAAAATGATCTTTGCTTTGTGGCAGTTCAAGGTTCAGATCAGACGTGTAATCGAGTGTAATCTAAAGCAGGCTGGGCTTGGAGAAGGTGTGAGTCGAGAGCTAACCCTGGCGTGCACAGTCACTGTCCAAACTCGTATTCTCTGTACAGGTGACGGTCTGTACCGTCGGGGTTTCTCGTCCTCATTTTTCCTGTGCGTTTTCTGGTTTATGATACATTTGTTCACGTAGCTGATGCTTGATGACTGCCTGCTGTGATAGGCACGGGCAGCAGGGTGCCAGTGAGATGGGCCTGCTCACTGGCTCCAGTGTCAGTTGTTTCTCAGGAACGGCACCTCAGTTAAACTAGTTAATTCATCACAGTTACGTTAAGAAGTGATGAGGAGACGTCCAGAGTATAGGAATGCAGAGGAGAAGGAAGTCTCCCACTGAAATGAGTGGCCCTTACATTGACCTTTGATGTGAATCTGTTATGTATACTTCTTTGTTGGCCACAGTCAGGAGGAGTATAATCCTGAGAAACTGACAGCTAAGTGAAGGCATTAGCTACCAGCTTGGCTAGTTCTTTTTTATACAGTATTCTAGTACTGTCATATTGATAGTGTAGTTTTTTGTTTGTTTGTTTGTGTTTGTATTTTTGAGACAGGGTTTCTTTGCGTAACAGCTCCGTCTGTCTTAGTACTCACTTTGTAGACCATGCTAGCCTCAAACTCACAGAGATCTGCCTACCTCTGCCTCCTGAATGCTAGGAATAAAGGTGTGTGCCACCACTGTCTGGCGACGGTGTAGTTTTTACTAATACTTCTATTCTTCTTAGATTATTTTACAAATAAGACAAGACTTTCTTTCTCAAAGTTACTTGTGTGTTATGCCTTTAGGGAGCCAAATCAGTGTAGAACCAAGAATAAGTGACCCTTGCGGAGTCTACAGCGTTTACTTGATTTTATTTTGCCTAGAAATTAAAAAGCAAAAACAAAAACAAAAACCTGTTTTGTGTTCTATGCCTAGGCTTTATGTACAGAAAGAGATCTTCAGGAAATGGGAATTCCCTTAGGACCAAGAAAGAAGATACTAAACCATTTCAGGACCAGAAAAAACTCAATGGTGTGTTTCTAACCTCGCCTAGTGGGTGAGACAGGTCCTTGACAGTGACGGTAAATCCTTAGGCTTTGTGAGACAGTTCTCTGCTAACCAGACGGATGCTTTGTGAGACAGTTCTCTGCTAACCAGACAGACGCTTTGTGAGACAGTTCTCTGCTAACCAGATGGATGTTTTGTGAGACTGTTCTCTGCTAACCAGACGGATGCTTGGGTTTGTTTGACATACTGGGGTTAAGCCTAGGCCTCACACATGCTAGGCAGGTACTTTAAAACTGAGCGATACCTCTATTACCCTGGCCTTAAACTCAGAAAGATAGGCCTGCTTCTAACTCCTCCCAAGTGCTGGGGTTAAAGATGCCCTCCGTCATGCCCAGAACTTATTTTTAAAGATTTATTTTAATTTTTTTGTTTTTATTTGATGTGCTTGCCTGGTGCCCATGGGGATCAGAAGAGGACATTAGATTCTCTGAAACTGGAGTTACAGACAGTTGTGAGCTGCCATGTGGGTGCTGGGAATTGAACCCCGGTCCTCTGGAAGAGCAGCCGGTCTTCTTAACCATTGAGCCATCTCTCCAGCCCCGCTTCTACGTGGGTTTTAAAGCACGTAGTCAGTTCATGTAAGGCAACTATTAGAGTTTCAGTAGCTTATCTTATTTTGTGAGGGACTTAGAATTATTGGTTGCCATTTGGAAGCTTTTCCTTTGACGTTAGGCGCAGTTCCAGGGGATATTATCTCCACATAGCTATTGTTTTTATTCTTCTCAGGGTGTTAATAGACCATCCACATCAGCTTCAGAGGTGAACGTCCCCAAGGAGAATGGTGACTATCTAGATGTTGGCATTGGGCAGGTAAGAATACTCTTTGCTTTCTGTCTTAACTACTATTAGTCATGTGGTAGGAACAGATAAGACTCATTATTAATGAGAAATACCTTTTTTCTTCCTTCCAGGTGTCTGTAAAATACCCCCGGCTCAACTACAAACCAGAAATATTCTTTGCCTTTGGATCTCCCATTGGAATGTTTCTTACTGTCCGAGGATTAAGAAGAATTGATCCTAATTATAAATTTCCCACATGCAAAGGTTTCTTCAATATTTACCATCCTGTAAGCATTGAATAGCTGCTATATGGTTTTACCCAAATACTAGGATTTCTTAGCAAGCAGCATGTAATTTTGTATTGTATTGATTTGCTTTTTTTTTTTTTCCGTTTTTTTTTGAGACAGGGTTTTTCTGTGTAGCTTTGGATCCTGTCCTGGAACTTGCTCTGTAGACCAGGCTGGCCTCGAACTCACAGAGACCCACCTAGCTCTGCCTCCTGAGTACGGGGATTAAAGGCGTGTGCCACCACCACCCAGCTGATTTGCTTTTTCTCTATTATTCTTTATCAACTAGACAGTTGGTAGTATTGATTAGGAAGAAGTAATTAGGAGCTGGCAGTGGCATACGCCTTTAATCCCAGCACTCAGGAGGCAGAGGTAGGTGGATCTCTTGAGTTCAAGGTTAGCCTGGTTTACAGAGGGAGTTCCAGGATAGCCAGGGCTACACAGAGGAACCATGTCTCAACCGAAACTAAAAGCAAGGAAGTAAGTAGATAGAAGAACTGTGCATATTCATGTGTATGAGGCCAGAGGATAGCTTTGGATACTACTTGTCAGATGCTGTCCACTTTTTTTTTTTAATGAGACAGGGATCTGCCTGTCTCAGCCTTCCCAGTGCTGCGATTTACAAGTATTTGTCATTATGCCCAGTTTTTTGTTGTTTTGTTTTTTAAATACAGGTTCTAGGACTCAGACTCAGGCCAAGCACTGTGTTGACTGAGCTATCTCCCAGCTTATTACTCTACCTTTTTACAGAATGAGCATAATTATTTTTGCCTAAGATACATAGTTCCTCAAACTGTCTTCTTTACTATGAATAAATATTTAGCTGTTATTTTCCCTATGTAGTTTGATCCTGTAGCGTATAGGATTGAACCAATGGTGGTCCCGGAAGTAGACTTTGAGCCAATGCTGATCCCACACCATAAAGGCAGGAAGCGGATGCACTTAGGTGAGTCTGTGTAGAACTTGATTCTGAATAGTTGATGAGTGTAAACTAAATGGAATTCATTCTTTTCTTTGCTGGGCCTTAAACTCAACAGCATCCTTTATTCATTGTGTTTCAGAACTAAGAGAAGGCTTGACCAGGATGAGTATGGACCTGAAGAACAACTTGCTGGGTTCACTGCGGATGGCCTGGAAGTCTTTCACCAGAGCTCCATACCCTGCCTTACAAGCTTCAGAAACAGCAGAAGAAACTGAGGCAGAACCTGAATCAAATTCAGAAAAGTCCAGTGGTCAGTGGCACTGTATAGAGATGACCTGAGGGACACCATGCTGTGGAGTTCTTGCTCAGGACCTTCTTTCCTTTTCCCCTTCAATTATGTAGGATCTATTCTAGGAGTCATAGTTGTCCTTGAACTATGCTAACCTTTCCTGACATTTCAATAGCTAACTACCCTTGAAAACATTTCCCACTTTGGATTTAGGAATGATGTTAAGTGCCTACTCTGTGTTGGGCATGGTAACACACACCTTTAATGTCAGCACTCGGGTGGCAGAGGCAGGTGATCTCTGAGTTCAAGGCCAGACTGGTCTACATAGTGAGTTCCGGGACAGCCAAGGCCAAAAACCTACTCTGTGAAGTACCTACTTAAAAAACATAGTGTGTGTGTGTGTGTGTGTGTGTGTGTGTGTGTGTGTGTGTGTGTGTGTGTGTGTGTGTGTGTGTGTGTATATAGCTGTCTGTAGAGACCAGGAGAAGGTATTGGATCCCCTGGAAGATCAGCAAGTGTACTTAGCTGCCCAGCCAACCCTCCTATTCCTATTGTTTTAAAGACATTTTTTCTCTTGTGTATGTGTATGTGTGTTGAATGTGTATATATGTGCACTGAATGTGTGCTGATGCCTTCAGAGGCCAGAGTCATTGGATCCCCTGGTAGTATTGTTAGAGGGGTTGAAACCTACCTGATAGAGATGCTAGGAATTAAACCTGGGTCGTTGGCAAGAGCGGCAAGTGCTCTTAATTGCTGAGCCATCTCTCCAGCCTCTAGCTAGCTTTATAACATGAGTGTGTTTGTGTATCAGTTCTGTTTCCATTGCTGAGGACTAGCTTGGATACTCAGTTCCTTATAGAGTCTGTCCTCTATCCCTGCATGCATTTAGTTTATAAAATTCATGACACATGACTTACAGCTGTACAGGTGATGAGATGTGTGGATCAAAAGAAGAAATTGAACAAAATTAGTGTGACTTGAGGAGCTATAAAGAAATTGAGAGGAGCCAGGCGGTGGTGGCGCACGCCTTTAAATCCAGCACTTGGGAGGCAGAGCCGGGAGGATCTCTTGAGTTCGAGGCCAGCCTGGTCCACAGAGCAAGATCCAGGACAGGCACCAAAACTACACAGAGAAACCCTGTCTCAAAAAAAAAAAAAAAAAAAAAAAAATCGAGAGGAAGAAGACAGAACCCTTTGAGCAGAGTACCTCCTCATAAGGTAACCGTGGAATCCGAGGGAGTGCTGAATCTTTTAGGTGTGTGTGTATACATCTTGTGTACGTGTGTGGGTACACAGTCATGTGGAGGACAGTGTCTTCCTCCTCCATCTTTCTCCACCTTAGTTTATGTAGACAGGGTCTCTCACTGAACCTAGCGCTCTCCGGTTGACTAGGAAGCCCCGGGAGCCTCCTGTCTCTGCCTCCCCAGTGTTGGGATTACAGATGTGTGCTGCCTTGGCCAGCTGTTGATGTGGGTGCCTGGGTGTTCCTCCTGCTTGCAGGGCGGCCCTTAGCCAGCTCCACCGAGTCTTTCCCCAGTCCTTTGCTTAGGTTCTTAGGATGGCTTTTCTCGTCCAGAAGTTAACCCAGAAGAGACGCCCGTGGAAGTTAAAGAAGAGCGTCCGATCAATGTGGGAATGCTGAATGGCGGCCAGCGCATCGACTACGTGCTGCAGGAGAAGCCCATTGAGAGTTTCAATGAGTATTTGTTTGCTTTACAGAGCCATCTGTGTTACTGGTAAGTGTTCTGTGGGCGGTGGCTGTGCTGTGTTGTGTTGTGTCCTTGTCCAGTCCCCTTCCAGCTCCCCAGAGTTGAGTGCAGGGTCTCAGAAGTGCTGGCAGCCAGCCTCACCCCAGCTGCCTCCGGTCTCTAAGATGTATCTTTTGAAGCCGAGGGTGACTGCTCATGCCTCTAACTCCAGCATCTGTGAGACTGAGTCTGGAGGGGTTTGAGTGTAGGCAGCCTGAACTACCCACTGAAATCCTGCCCCCCTACCCCACCAAGGAAAAAAAAGAAAAAAAACCATTTAAAAGCATTTACAATAGCTAAGGCACATGCACATTATTAAATATAATTAATTGCCTGATGGACTGTAGATCAGAGTAGTGGTGATTACTAGATTTTGTATAGTATAACAATACAGTTTCATCACCAATGAAACAGAAATAAAGCTAGAAAAATAAGATGGGGCACAGAGCATTTAATGGGGGCTGGCTTACAGTTTCAGAGGGTTGGGAGTCCATTGTCATCATGGCGGGAGCATGATGGGGGGCAGGCAGACATGGTGTTGGAGGAAGAGCTGAGAGATCCCATTCAATCCAGAAGATGCAGGCAGAGAGAAACACTGGGCCTGGCCTGGGTTTTTGAAACCTCAGAGCCTACCCCCAGTGACATACCTCTTCCACAGGCCACAACTTCTAATTCTTCCTAAACAGTTCTACTAACTGGGGGCCAAACATTCAGACAGAGCCTATGGGGGCATTCTCAATCAAACCACAGCCTTCGTTTTCTTTGTTTGCATTGATTGATGTTTATTATGGAAGCTGCACGTGCATTTTCCCCAGTTTGTATTTGATATTGCCTATATTGTCGTATTCTTAATTACGTGTGTGTATGTCCACGTGCCCTCAGAGCTCAGAAGAGGGCACCAGATCCTCTGAAGTCAGAGTCAGGGAGGTTGTGGGTGCCTGCCCAGTGTGGGTGCTGGCAGCTGAGCTCTGGTCCTCAGGAGAAAGGATATTATGTGCCCTCCTTCCCTGCTGAGCCGTCTGTCCAGCCCTGCGTTGGTAATTGATAAGTGGAAATTTTTATTTTTACATTGTTAAACTCCTTGACCTTTGGTTTTTGAATTTTTTTTTTAATTAATTTATTTATTGGTCTCACTGTTCAGCCTTGGCTGGCCTGGAATTCCATCTATAAACCAGGGGGCCGCAGAGGCAGAGATGCACCTGTTGTGCCTCCCAGTGCTGGGGATAAAGGCGTGTGTCACCACACTTGGCTTGTGTCCCCCATCCCTGAAGTATACAGTCCCTTCTGATACTTTATATTCTCAGTTTTACATGTAAATCTGGGTTCATTTCACACTTTAGTCATATAGAATGGGTGTCTTAGAGTTTCTGCTGATGTGATAAAAGTCAAGACTACAAACAACTTGAAGAGCTTAAGGTTTATTTCAGCTTACAGCTCTTAGGCCACGCTTCCTCCCTGACTGAAGGAAGTCAGGGCAGGAACCTGGAGGCGGGAACTGAAGCAGAGGTCACGGAGGATGCTGCCTAATGACTTGGCCTCCATGGCTTGCTCAGCCTGCTTATTTATTTTGTTTTTGGAGACAGGGTTTCTCTATGTTCCCCTGGCTGTCCTGGAACTCACTCTGTAGACCAGGCTGGTCTCGAACTCAGAGATCCACCTGCCTCTGCCTTCTGAGTGCTGGGATTAATGGCAGCTGGATTATTTCTTCTTCGCTGAGTTTGATGCCTTGGCCCATTTGTGGGTTCTTGATAAAAGAATGGCAGGAAACGCAAGGACAGTTGTATTGGCATTCAGGAGAGGAACCAGCAAAGCAGGCTGCTTCAGGGGGAGGTGGACAAGAAAGAGTTCTGCTTTCTAAGCTCGGAGTCAGGAACGCTGGCTGGAGCACGGTGGCATATGTCTACAATTTTACACTTGGGAGGCTGGAGCAGAAGGGTTTCTGAAAGTTCAAGGCCAGCCAGGGTCACATAACAAAACACTATCTCAAAAAATGGGAACAGTCTGAACAGTGCACAAGGCTCAGCAGTGGAAGTCTGCAAGTGGGGGGTGGGCGGGGATCAGGTCTCAGAAATAGTGAGAAGGTGAGAGAGAGTTCCAAGTGTCAAGACGTAGGCTAGTGTCCAGGAGAGACAGAATGCAATGAAAAGTTCTGACTTTGGAACTCGGAACGCGGGCAGGCTTCGCGATGAAGATTGACAGGGTTTGTGTGAGGATGGTGGGGCCTGAGAGTTAAAGAATGGGAGAGTTCATTTTATATATATATATTTCTCTTCTGTGTGGACCGTATGTGTGTATGTGGGTGGACACCCATGTACCCGTGTGAGGTGGCCACAGGACACTGAGTGTCCTTCTCTGTCATTTCCTACTTTATTCCTTTGAGACGTTCTCTGCATCTGGAGCTAGTCTAGTGGCCAGGAAGTCCCAGCAAACCTCCTGTCTCAGCACCTTTACTGTGCTGGGGTTAAACAGCCTGGCTGTTTATGTGAGTGTTGGGTTCCAAACCCAGATCCCCTTCTTGCCAGCCAGCCGTCTAGCCACTGAGCCGTCTCTCGAAACCCCATTTGATGTGTTTGGACTTCTGAGTCCAAACTTTAATTGCCTTTTCCAAAAGCAAATACAAGTTTTCCAGTGAAGGTGACCAGCTAGAAGACGGCTCACCGCTGTCTCAGGAGTGCCTCTCTGGGGCTGAGCGCTGTGCTTCACGCTTGTAATCCTAGCCGTCGAGAGGCCTCGGAGGCAGGAGGATTGCTGTGACTTCGGGACCAGCCTTAGCTATAGAGTGAGTTCCAGGGACACTGGTGGCTAGAGTGAGACCCCGCCTCAAGCAAACTAGCAAGGCTCTGGGACACCCTTGTCATTGACTTCCTTACTGGAGGAAGGTGCCAGGACCCGTACCTTTTCCTGCTTCCAGACACAGTGCTTTGGCGGATCACCTCCTAACTCCTGCCTGACAGAACATCTCTAAGGTGCATGACACCAGACTGTTCCATCTTTTCTCAATCTTTTTTTCTACACAGGGAATCCGAAGATACAGTATTGCTGGTCCTCAAAGAGATCTACCAAACCCAGGGTATCTTCCTTGATCAGCCTTTACAGTAAAAATGGCTCGACTCTGGCTGCTTAATGTAAGTTTTCAATGCAGTGTAGTGTGGAGCAGAAATCTTAAAAGTTCTTATTAATCAAATCAAACCTGGAGCCAGGTATTGGGGTGAACTGGAAGATCAGAGAGACAGAACAAGCCACAGCTAACCTCAGCTGGTCTTGTTTCCTCAGATTGGAAGCTTCTGAGTCCTCATCCAAATGGGTCTCAGCTGAACTGTGCTGCTAGAAGCCTGAATGCTTAACCAGCCAAATGCTTAACCAGGACAAATGCTTCTAGTTTTTGGTCCTCACGCCTTATATACCTTTCTGCTTTCTACCACCACTCCCTGGGATTAAAGGCTGGCTTTCTGGGATTAAAGGCGTGAGTCACCATGCCTGGCTGTTTCCAATGTGGCCTTAAACTCACAGAGATCCAGAGGGATTTCTGCCTCTGGAGTGCTAGGATTAAAGGCATGTGTGCCACCATTTTCTAGCCTTTGTATCTAGTGGCTGGTCTGTATCTGACCCCAGATAAGTTTATTAGGGTGCACAATATTTTGGGAACACAATACCACCACAGTAGTGTTTCCATGAGAACATGTTACAAGGAACATTGGCGCCTCAAGCCCTTATACAGATCTAGGGTTAATACTCACTCTGAGGACTGGTTAAAACTTGAAGGAAATATCCCGTGCCCACTTAGGGATCAGTGTCTGTTTTATCGTGTGCTTGGGATCCTGAGTTACCCTGCTCAGCCGTCTAGATAGGAGCCTGGAAAGTCTGTGTTCAGTAGTGGCGTTTCCTGTGCTTGCTGGTTCCTCAGGCTGAACTGCACGGTGACCTCTTCTCCCGCTCTCTCCTGTAGATGGACACCGAGGGATCCTTCCTGAAATGTGCCTGTTGCTGCGGCCACGTCATGTCCTGCATGTTGCCTGCCTCACTCCACGGGATCTTGAGAAGAAAATCCGTTCATAAATGAGTGGAAAGCAAAAGGAGGACTCATTGCTTTGTAAAAACACTCACTAGTTTTTGTAGCTAAGGAGTTGACATCTTTTAATGCTTTAACAGCAGACCTTCCTCATTTCATACATGGAAAGGAATACAGTCAACTTTGAGGGAGGTTTACTCCTTACCTTTACAAAGTGGACCAGCTTGGGAGTACAGTCTTAAGATTCAGAGGTCCTTAGGGTCCAGTCATTCTGTGTCCTCCGCACTGGAAGGCTAAGCGTAAGTGGACATGGAAATACTGCTCGTTTGAAGTCAGCCTTTCTTTCCGGTGGGCAGTCTAGGAAGACGGGACTAGTTACTAAAATCGTTTGCTCTGAACACTGTCAGCTAGGCTCTCTAGGAACCACTGGTGCTGTTGGCTGTTTTCACAACTCCTGAGCTTCTGTAAATGTGAAGGTCGTATGAATCGTATGCCTGCCCTTTTATAGCGTGTTCCAAACTGGGGTGAGATGTGAGGAATTATTGGACAATACTCATCTTAGAGGTGAAGTTGTAAGAGTCGGTCCATTACATGGCCTTTCCCAGCTGTTCCTGTCATAAAGGAGATCTTTTGGTAGCACCAACCGAGGTTGCCTGCTACTTCCAGCCGAGTAAAGGAAATATTGTGATGTGAACATCCTTCTGACGTTTCTGAGGTTTCGTCCCAATGTTTAATTTACTTAGAGTTGGCAGTCAGTGTTAGTTGTGCACACAGGCTAGCCCAGGGAGAGCCCATATTCTGAAAGAAACCCTCTTCACAGGGTCTGAGGAGCAGCTGTGTGCACTGTAGCTGGATCCAGAGAAATGAAGTCGAGTTCTCTCGGGGAACTAAGTTTTTCCCAGGGTGTCTGCTTTCGCCTTTCCTCCCTTCTTCAGCATGTTCCGGCATCTTCGTTCTCTTCAGGACGGTGCTGCATGCTCCTCAGACCAACCTCAGAGTTCCACAGCTCTTCACAGAGTGGCAGAGGAGGAAGCTATGTTTGGATTTCTGTCTTTTTTTTTTTTTTGTAAACCTATCATGGTATCAGAAGCTCTGCATGTACTCCTCACTGAAGCCACCCCTCAGACAGCCGCGGTCTTTACCCTTGTTGGTCCAGAAAAGGAGAGGTTAATCACTGTGCCCTGGAGGTTACAGAGGCAAGCCTGGCCTTTCTCTGCTTATGGCCAAGGCTGGATAAGCAAGCGACTGAGAAGTTCCAGGTGTATGGAATCTTTTTTTTTTTTACACTCTCTCTTGAGTAGGAATTACTGAGAATGAAGTAGCATTCGTTAAATACTAAAGGGTTTTTGTCAAGTTGCTGTCTTCAGATTTGTTTACTCTTGTTAGCAGAATCATTACTACTTCAGAGTAAACCAAAGTACAACCAAGCACGAGCTCTTGTAACCAAAGATGGGCAGCTTGGCCCCGGAGCGCTAGCTAAAGCGCTGTTCTCTGACATGCTTCTTCCCGGCAGTCCGGCATACAGTCATTAGGAAGAGCTCGAACCTCGCCATCCACTTGTGGTGTTACTATGCTGTGTTGTGCAAGTGAGGAAGGTGGCGAGGAGCCTGTTCACTGTACGCTCTTCACCCGCATCATGCGTATCATGTAGTCTCTTGACCGAGGCGAGGCTGGTGTGTAAACTCTAGCCTAACAGCATTTGTACAGATTCCTGGCTGCAGACTCAGTGAGAGATTGTTTCAAGGGAAGATGAATAGCACTGATCACCTTGCTGATATTTTGCACTTTTGAAATGCTTGTTTTATATGTGATTATATTTAAGACTTTAGTAAATGCTGAAATAAAACTATTGACCAGTTACTTTCATGTGGCCTTATCATCAAGAAAAACCAATATAGTAGCTATTTTCTCTTTTATGCTAAATTCAAAACAAAAATTTTAGGCAAATAACTAATATGTAAGTTATTTTCCCTTGATTAATGTTTTCATTGTCATGGAGAGATACAGCTCAGAATTTAAAGTGTGACAATGATAAGTGTGCCTGTAAATACAGAAAACACAGAGCCTGTCCTTTAGGACCTATAAATATTAGCTTGTACATCAGATACCACACTTAGTCACATCCTGTATCAACATGGAGATCCAGTGTTGATCTTCTTAAAGTACAAAAACTCAGGCACACACTTTTTCACTGTCAGATTTACTGGGGGAGAGGGGGAGAGAATACACTGAAAATATACTTAAGAGTATGTTATAGCTGAGTTCATGCACACCTTTAATCCCAGCACTCGGGAGGTAGAGGCAGGTGGATCTCTGAGTTGGAGGCCAGCCTGGGCTACAGAGTGAGTTCCAGGACAACCAGAACTACACAGAGAAACCGTCTCAAAAAACAGAGTATGTTATAGGAAGATATACATAAGACAAAATTTTATTTAAAGTATAACAGAGGTAGCTATTAGTTGGTCCTCAAAGTGTCACGTTCTGATGATAGCCTATAACTGTTCCATATATTTTTTGTGAATAAAAGGCAGAAAGTTATATTTATCTTCCAGATAATATCTGTAAGTTTTCTTTTCTGATGAAGTAAAAAATTGGCCCAAATTGGTGGTTTTATTATTTAAGGCTTAATGGAATGTGGCCACAAAAAGTAAACATAAACTTTAGCTGGTACTACCCTTCTTTATAAGAGATAGAGATTAAGATTGGTCATAAAGTCTTGAGGATAAAATGAGGCCATGAGAGTCTCCGTTGTGAAAAGGTCTCTTGAGGGACATCTACATAAATGCAAAGACCCTAGATCTTGGAACACCAATCTTATGGCCCAGCTTTATTAACCTAGAGAGAGAACTCCCGAAAGAGCCACTTTCCAGAACAGGCCCCAGGCCGAGATTGCTCAGGGTCTAGCCTTGGAAGTGGGGCAAAGTGCGTGCGCTGTCTCCGGAGGCGGGACTACATTGTGGCGGTGTCCACACCTGATAGCCAGAGTTCTTGGCTTGTGCGTGGTGTCCGGTTAGGAGGCTGACTCGCTTCTTCTCCACTGAGGTAGTAGGTTCAGCTAAATATCCAAGTGGTGAGACTCACTGGGCTTCTTCTGTGAGGAGGGCAGTTTGTGCCTGTCCTGAAGTGGTTTGTGGCATTCCCCGTCAGTCAGAGGAGGGTAGTACTGCCTGTAGCAGACGTAAGCAAACGCCATTCCAATCATGGACCCTACTAGGACATCTGAGGAGAGAGAAATGGGTCTTTTTTTAAAAATTTAGACACTACAAAGTTAGAGGACTTGGCCCTCCAGGTTACTCTGCTTGCAGGGGCCAAGAAAGACCTCAACCTATCGGGGACTATGGGGGTCCAGCCCCTTGATAGTCCCCTCTCAGGGTCCGGGAAGAATCTACAACCAGCTGATAATTAATCTTTGGTGAGAAGAAATGAATCTATGTACACGAAACTCCTTAGTTCATACACTTTATCATTCTGTGATAGTTCTCTCCCTACACAGCTTCTATTCTGTTCTCATGTCTAGCTCCTTTCTTGCCTGATTTCTCTCTACATTTATCTGCTGTCCCCTCTAGGTTCTATCTTAATTCCTTCATCTAGTTCTGTCCCTTCTAGGTTCTCATCCATCTAGTTCTTTCCCCTATCAGCTCCTCTCCCGTTTCCTTCTCTCTCATCTGGCTCTTCCTCATCTTGTTCTTCCCCATTTGGCTCTTCCTCAGCTTCCATCTCGTTCCTCTAGTCCTCTCTTTTAGCCCTCCATTCTAGTTCTTCCCCATCTAAGTTTGTTCCTCTCAAGTTCCTACCCATCTAGTTCTTCCATTCTGTTTTCTTACTTAACGTCCACCTCTCCTAGGCGGTGTCTCCTTGTGGAATTTACCGTAAGTCAGGAGACTTGTATGTGGGCTGTTATCATTGTTAGTCCTTGAAAGTTGGGTGCCCACCTGGGCGGTGTTTCCTATAGTCCTTGAAAGTGGCTAAGGGAGATAATCTGATTCCAGAGAAAGCCTTTCCTGAGGCTGTTCTCCAAATTCCTGGAATGTGTATGTCCAGAGAGTGATCAGTCCACATTGTTAGCCCTTCTTAGGGAAAAGTCAATTGGGAAAACTATGAAGGCACACATGATTTTCATAACAGAAGACAGCTGATATATAACAAGCCAAGTAACACCAAAAACTCCTTGGGATTTGGCTTCCTCTGGAGGATCCCTCCAGGTAGTGACTTTGCCATAACCAGCTGAGTTTTTATGATATATTCCTGCGGCCTGCAGCATCAACCCATGTTATAGTTTTTTTAGAGGGTCTTAATTTTATCATACAGTTATAAGATTATTAGCCACATTGTTCTCAAAACACCAAATCAGAACATACCCTGAGTTATATCAGCATGGACTGAGTTCAAATTTTTCCCCCTGAGACAGGGTTTCTCTGTGTAACTGTCCTGGAACTTGTTTTGTAGACCAGGCTGGCTTTGAACTCCTAGAGATCCACCTGCCTCTACCTCCGAGGGCTGGGATTAACCACTTGGCGAGTTAGAATTTTTATAACACAGAAGAATAACAAATGTTATGTGATTCTAATCATTCTCTGGCTTTCATTAAGAATTCTGGCCAGGAATGGTCTCACATGATTAGGATTCCAACACGTGGGAGACTGAGGAGGATGGTTTGTTTAGCGTGAGGCCCCTGTCTTAAAAATTAAGGGGGCCAGGCATGGTGAGAGACACCTTTTAACCCAGCACCCAGCACAGAGGCAATTGTATCTCTTCAGTTTGAGGCCAACCTGGTCTACCTAGTTTCAGGGCCATCCAGGGCTACTTAGTGAAACCTTGTTTCACAGGAGTTGGGTTTGGGAGCTGGCTCAGCAGGTAAGAGCGCTTTCTCGTGTAAACAAGAGGACTTGAGTTCAAATCCCCAGTACCCACGTAAAAAGCTGAGTCATGCACTTGTGACCTCTGTGCTGTGGAGGGCAGACAGGATTACTGGTGTCTGCTGGTCATCGGCTCCCCACACTGGGGACTGGGGTACACACACCTGCACACCCACGTGCAGGTATCTCACACACAGGTTAGTTGCAAAGAATGTTGTGTGTGCATGTGCATGTGTGTGGGGACCCGTGTGGAGGTGAGAGGATAACTCTGGAGTCCATGCCTTCCTTCCACCTTTACATGTGTTCCAGGGATCACGCATAGGTGGTCGGGCGTGTGCAACGAGCATCTTTACCTCACTCCTGAGCCATCTCGCTGGCCCAAAAGTTAACTTTGGCTCTCCGTGACACAGAACGGAACCCAGGCTGTCCACACTCACTCATTCGCTCGTTCATTTGGCAGATGCGTAGGAGGCCACTTGGTGCCAGTGTCTAGGGTTCAAACGGGCGGAGCGGAAACTCCCGGGGCGCACACAACTGTTGCTCACCTTGCCAGTGGTGTTTGTAGTCACACGTGCGGGACAGCGCAATCACGGCCGCCAGGAGCAGGGGCGCTAGGAAGGCACAGAGCCTCCAGGATTCCCCTCGGCCCCGTGGGGTGAAGCAGTGTAGCTTTCCTGCCAGGTAGAAGGAAGCGAAGGCCAGGCCAGCGAATGCAACTAGAACAGGGAAGACCTATGAGTCGGGTGTGTCTGTCGGTGGGAGCCCCAACACTCACATCCAGACGGGAGGGCGGGGAGCAGGAGCAGGCTTTACCCATCTTGATTACAGGGATGGGAAGTGAGGGCTGTATTTGCTGTTCCCAGGATTTTAAGTAAGAACAGTTCCTGGAATACAAGTCATTACTGTGCACAGTGCTGTGCACGCCTTGTCTGTAAGTGGGAATCTAAAAATTAGTAGAATAGACCTTACTGGTTCTTGGGAGTTACACAGGTAAGAACCTAAAATGCTCAGCGGCCCCCAACACATAGTAACCCTGGGATAAAGATGAGGCATTTGTCTTTTGAGACAGGGTTTCTCTGTGTAGCCCTGGCTGTCCTGGATCTCGCTCTGTAGACCAGGCTGGCCTCGAACTCAGAGAGATCCACCTCCCTCTGCCCGCCAAGTGCTGAGATTAAAAGTGTGCACCATCACTGCCTGGCCTGACTAAAGATGTTTTATGACTGACAAGAGACGCCTCATTCCAGCAAAGCTTCACAGGTTAAATTCAGTAATTTTTAGAAATATGTATTGGAACTGGAGAGTTGCCCCGGCAGCAATTAAGAGCAAGTGGCTGCTTTTGAGAGGATCTAGGTTCGGTTCCCAGCATTCACATGGCAACTGTAACTCCAGTTCCCGGGGATCTAACGTCCTCTGGTCTCTATAGTATGCGCACACACATACAAGCCAAACACGGATCTACATAAAATAAGTAAAAGGCTTGCAGTCGTTCATCTGACGTCCATACAGGAAGAGTGTCCACTGGGAAAGCTCTTCCGGCCCTCGTTCACCACATCCTTCTCCCCTGTGCAGGTCAGATCGGAATGGGCCAGTCCGTCGGGGAAGCAGCGGTAGAAGAAATCTGGCCGGGGCCTGGAAGAAAGGAGCCCAGTGTGAGCGCTCTAATCTACTCCTCCAGAAATCCTTCTTCAGTTGTAGTCGATGTCAATAATCCTGTTGACTGCTGCTCACCTAATGTCCTAGGCAACATAATGGAACTGGATTAGGCTAGTCACTACACTGAGAAGAAAGCTTGAGTCACGCGGCCCACGTTTAAGGGGAAAGTCTAGAGCAGCTGGAGGCTGTGGTGGGAAACACGGTCCGGTCCGGTCCGTACAGGACACAGAGCAGGTGGGTGGCAGTCATGTTTAGGACAGGCAGAGGGCAGGGGGAGAGAGTTCTGGCTGAGAAAGATCAGTCCGAGAGTCAAGGGGGAAATGGTACGGGAGGTTTGCGTGCCGGGTTCCTCACTCACCGGCCCACTATCAGCTTTACTGTGTTGGTGACGACACCATTCAGAGCTAGGGCAAGGCTGGCAGCTGGAAGAGAAAGACCCGGTTAGTGCCGTCGGCTTGGGCAAGAGCCGCTGCCGCCACCCCAGAAGCCCTCCTTGCTCCCAGGGTGAATCCAACCGGTACCCAGCACAAAAGCAGCTGTGGCCCTGAGACCCCAAAAAACTTGTGTAAACGGCCCGGGGCCGAGAAGCCAGGGGGTTTAGGCACATCTGGCTTGACCCAGCTCTTTACGGGACTGCAGTTTTTCTGCCTCACGGGGTAACAAGTGGGGCAAGAGGACATTCTTTCGGGGTACCCCGTTTCCTGCCGTCCGGACAAGGCTCCAGTGGCTGCACCCCACTAGTGGCCGGCCCTAGGTGAGCAACTGGAAGAGCGCTTACCGAGGCAGGCTTGCTTGCTGTCCGTGGTGTCCGCCTTCTTCAGAACCCTGGCTAGGAAGATGAGGGATAGCGGCGTGAGAAAGGCGATGACCTGGAAGAGAACACACGGCCGTGGCCTCGCACTGAGGCCGGCTGCAGAGAGCCCAGCCAGACGCCGTGCTCTAGACCTGGATCTCGAGCACTCAGCTCCAGGTCCGAGAGCGCCCGGCAGGGAGGAGGAGGAGCCCCTGCAGGGCGGGAGGAGGGCGGGAGGGCTGCCGCTCACGCACAAACATGGGGCCGGTGGGGAAGTAGTCGGCCTCCGTGTACGGGTTCCGGTAGAGCCACAGCTCCTCGGGCTGGATCCGGCGCTGGAAGGGAGGCAGCAGCTCGGTCACCCTGGGGAGGAAAAGGGCGAAGATGGACAGGCTCCCGGCGGAAGGACCTGCCGCCCGGAGCAGCTGCCAAGAGCGAGCACCCCGGGACGCCTGGGAGGGCTCCGACAGATCCTTACAGAAAGGCCGCGAAGAGCAGGACCCGCACGCCCAGCTCCGCTCCCAGGGCCGCCGTCCCCATCCCGCCACACGCCGGCCGGCCACCCGCTGCTGACGTGGCTCCGCCCGGCCGCCCGCCCGTCCGCGCAGTGGCTCAGCCCCGGGCTCAGCGCCGCCTGGCGAGCACCGAGGGGACACTCCCAGGGGACCTCCCCGAGCTTCCGGGAAGCTCATCAGCTCTGAGTACTACCACCTAGCAACAGCACAGAAGCACTCACTGCCCTCGGGGTTGATCGGGAGGACCTGGCTGTTGGCCAACCAGCAGGCCACCTTTGGGTCTCAAAGCAATGGGATGAGAGGGCCCTTCACCAACTTCCTGGTGCCCAGATCACCTTACAGCACACTGAGAGGGATGCCATCCTCCAGAGACCCTTCCTCTACACAAGCAAAACAGAAAACTCACTTTAAAGAAACCATTTCTTAGCGGCGCTTTAAAGGGAAAAACCGGGCTGAGATTGGGTGGATTTTTGTTTTTGCTTTTTTGTTTGTTTGTTTGTTTG
This sequence comes from Peromyscus maniculatus bairdii, assembly GCF_049852395.1. Classification (NCBI taxonomy): domain Eukaryota; kingdom Metazoa; phylum Chordata; class Mammalia; order Rodentia; family Cricetidae; genus Peromyscus; species Peromyscus maniculatus. The sequence goes on from NC_134868.1 coordinate 47,001,693, forward strand.
TCTTGGTGTGACTCATTTCTCAGTAAACTGTACCATGAAATTACAGGCAAAGAACAAGCCCATATACTTAATTAGAACATACAGGACAATTTATTAAAGTCAACCTCAAGCAAGACCTGAAACCAATCGGATGCCATTAAAAACTTTTCCACATTCTTACAGAAGCAGAAAACACATCTGAGTCCTAAAGTATCTGTAAAATTAAAAAGGCAAAATTTCAGTCAATACAATGTACAAAAACTGTCCCACCAGCACACGTCAGTAAGAACCGTAAATATCACAGGCAATCCCACATACACTACAACTGGTCCACAGTGAGCTATCTATGTACAGGTTAACCACCGTTGACAGGCTATCTATGTACAGGTTAACCACCGTTGACAGGCTATCTATGTACAGGTTAACCACCACTGGTAGGCTATCTATGTACAGGTTAACCACCGTTGGCAGGCTATCTATGTACAGGTTAACCACCATTGGCAGACTCATACTTTACAGTAAGACATTGGTCAGTCAACGAAATCCTTAAACTATGTTTCGAAGTCATTATACAGTAATGCCCTAGAAGGATACCTCTGGGGAAAATTAGCACTAATTCCTTAGTGTTAGGAGTTCCTGGCCAAGTGACAGAAACTAAAGAGACTACCCAGTGGAGGTTGACGCTTTGATATTAAGGACTCAAGTGGTTTAAGCAAAATAATATTTCACAGGATCTACAAAGTTCATTACAGGTAAACACAGATGTAAACATCTATAAAGAACATTATTCAAAGAACACAGAGAATGAAGACTGAATCTGCAGGTATTTGTTTATTTGTAATAATCAAGTGGACACAAATGAAATTTGCCATATCGATTCAAAATATACACAAATCTTTGTATATAAAAGATCTTTTGGGCCAGTTGTAATCAGTTAGCATCTTGGTTATTATTGGCAGTACAGTTACCATAGGTTACATAACAAAAAATGAGATATTAGCTGACAATGAAGATAAATGTAAACTTCCCGTTCCTTTGAGCCGACAGGAGCCCGATCCAGGCGAACCGGCCGTCGGGCACTTGAAGGCCATGGGCACACACCATGGCTCTGCCAGCAGGTAGGGGAAAGACGGTGAAGCTGGGGTGCTTCTCACCCCTTAGCGGACTAGCGAAGTCACAGAAAACCAAGGACTGAATACTGACTCTGGCCACTTCTATTTTCACCTTAATGTACACGCAAATGACTTTCAGAGCCTGCGAAAGGACAAGCAATACTTTCCTCCCCTCCCCCGACACAGGTACAAGTGCTCACATCGGCCATTTGTCCACTGGCTTGACAAAAGCCAAACCATGTCATTTTTTCTTCTTTTTTCTCCTTTTGAGACAGGGTCTCCACATGGCCCTAGCTGTCCTGGAACTCATTACATAGGCCTTGAACTCACAGACAAGTGCCTGCCTCTGCTTTTGGAGTGCCGGGATTAAGGGCGTGCAGAACCATGCCTGGCAGACATGGCTTTTTGAAACAAGGGTTACACACAGCATTTCAGGAGTGTAACATAGATGTAAACACTACCACCCCTCCACACACAACACACCCACACACCCCACACATACCCAGGCTTATATTAAAAAGAAAGACAAAAGACACTTGGGGACGAGGCAAACAAATAAAAAAGACAAAGCAAAACCATAGGAACAATTTCTAGAAGTGCTGCCGATATCTCATGCAGGCGTCTCTTCCTCAGAGGTACCAACACTGAGATACCTCCGCTCCCACCGGAAGGACTTCCCTTTGGACAGTCTACACAGTGGTGCTTCCCACTTCGTAATTTTACAAAGGAACTGGAAAGACAATCCACAGTCTCAAGTACTTGAAGAACCTGAATTGAACGAGGCAGAGGTCTCAGGGTACAGGGGACTACATTGTGCCTGTGATGACCACTCACCATTTCCCTCCCGGGCTCTATCATGCCCTTTCTCCCGGGACCCCCAGTACCCTACCCAGGGTAAACCTGGTGATATTTCAGTACATCCAAATGTCGAGCTTTTCAATATTGGGTAATCCACTGAAAAGCTGTCTATCTACATTTACTCCTCTAGTGCATCTGAAAAGGATGGACCGAGGTCTACTTTTGTCTACAAATAACCAGAGACTTCGGCAGGGTGGTCCTTGGTGGAGGAACTTTCCACTTGCTCACTGTGCTGTCCACGGCGCCTCAGCAGAGCAGGGAGTGGTCGGATGCAACAGCCATGTGCAGAACAATTCAAGTCTAGGAATAAAGCAACTTCCCAACGCCCTTGTACTCATGAGAAACATAAAAACGACTAGTTTGCCAGGCCGCGAGACTCAAGGGCGATTTGCTTTTCTCTCTCATTAGGACGTGACATGTGGCTGGAAGCGTCTCAGCTCTGTGGTGAGTGGAGGCTGCAGGAGGAGCGTGGGACTAAAACAGAAAATGACAGATAACGGCAGGTCCTGGGAGCCAGGGTCGACATTCCGAACAGATGCCATGATTTCCATCTTTAGGTCTAACAGAACTTAGCAGGTAAGAAAGCACTCAGGAAAGAAACTACTTCATGGAAGCTGTCCGCCAGCCCGGCCACCTGAGTGTCTCCCGTGACCACGGACACCCTGTGTACCCGCTGCACACACCAGTTACAGGGCGTCCTTGCAAATACTGCGGCGGGTAGAGTGGAGCAGCTGGCTGCTGCCCCCCTTCCAGTTATCTTTTTAGTTTCAAATATGTTCCTAACTCACTGGGATATGTTATTTATACAACACACAGAAATCTCCAAGTTCCCATGGTTCCCAAACCCAGTCTATTGTACAGCTTAGGGAAGAGGATTTTTGAGAACGGAAACGGAGAAGGGCTTGCAGAGCAAAGGAGAAGATACAGCCCACTCCATCCTGGTCTCCAACACTGATGAGATTGAAGACGTGAACGGCTGCTTCAGCGCGGGCAGTCAGGGCGCCGCCCCTTCCGCCCCAGCCGGGCACAGGCAGCTATTCTAGCAGCCCAGAGTGGCCCCCAAGTACAGGGTCCGGGACAGCTTCATGACATCATTGCTAGCTCTTACCAACCATATCTAAAGCCTTACACTGCTAATCAGAAATCTCGTCTTCCTAGGAATCTGAATGAGGTTAAAAACCACCGTTAGTCCGTGCTGCTTCAAGTGCTTTCTTTTCCGGGCTGGATAAACCAACCACAAAGACTGCATACCACATATGATTTCAAAGCTAATGGATACCAGCTTCAGACCATGGGTAAGCGTGGTGCCTTCTGGAACAGGCTCTGGTGCAGGACAGGCAAGCACAGCTTATGTATACTTAGACACCTTCAACTCTAAGACAGACCTAGGCCACAACAGCACAGGAAGATGCCCCTGAACCGGCACAGCAAAGCCAAGTTTGGAGCCCCGAAAGCTTCTGGGCCATGCCGAACTGTTTTGAACCATCATCCCTTGGCTTGTGAAATAGCAGAACAATCCTATTAGTCATCAAAAAAGAAAAGATTTGAGAAGTCTTTGCGAAGCTCTTTTATAAACAGAGAAACAAATATGCCACACCAAAGAAGCTGAATAGAGATAGGTCAGCCTAAGGTATTTATAAATACATGATGCACTCTGGGGCTTACTATATAAAAGTTATCTGATACTAAAAAAGCATAAAGTCAAAAAGGAAACAAGATGCAATTTCATATTGGACACTGTTCTCATAAGAGTTACATTTGGAATATCAAAAGAAATCCTTTATCAGTGAGTTTAAAAAACGTTTATCATGTCTGTATAAAATAATATTTTAGTATGATAAAACCCAGATATTCTTACTTTACTTTTTTAAAGGAGATCAAACTTCATAATTGCTAATGAGCTAAGTGTAGTGTTTGCATGGGCTGGGCTTCTGTCATAGTGACCGCACTGGGGGCCTGCAGCATCCTGTCTTTCCGCTCATCAGAGCTTGTCTAACCACAGAATTACTAGAAATGCTACATCCAGCTAAGTGGCAGTTTAGGAGCTTAGAGGGAAACTGTAGTGTCTGTTGTCTATAAATTGCACATTTATATATATATATATATTTTAAAAAAGGAGGCACAAAATTGCTCTTTCTTCCAGAGAAAGAGGTCTGAATAGATTTGTAAAAAATTAAAAAAGGAACCAACACACTGGACACAACTCCAGGATGTCGTGGAGCATCTCCCGCCCCACGTTAATGACGTACTAGGTTCTTGAGGAGGATAAACCCTACTGTGTACCACCTGCTGGTAAGCAGTTAAAACTCACTGAGAAAGTTCATGTTTCATAGTAACACTAGTTTTCTACTCAGTCCAGTGTTCCAATGTCTCACGTGATTTCATGCAAGTAATACTGGAATAGCTCTATTGCTAAGTGCGAGATGCAAGGGAATTCTGTGGGCAGACACCGTGGTGGCTCGGGTCCGTGCCATTCAAACGTAACATAATGTTTGCGAACACTGACTTTCTGGGGAGTGTTCTCAAGTGCTCTCTAAGATGAAGCGCTCTCTGTGGCTCTGACAGACCCTGGAAAACTTCCTCCCCTTACTCAATGGGGACAATATGAAGCACTGCATAATACTAAGAAGAAACTGTTCACATATAACTTGGGGGATGTCTCTGTCTATTTTCACCATCCCCAAGTTAGGAAATCAACTGAAAAAAAAATCTCTTGAAATATAATTCAGATTCAATTACACAGCTCTACTAGGAAACATGGTTGAGTGATCAGCTGGCCATTGATTGGCAGAGCGAAAGACAGACAATCAAATGCCCTTAAATTCCAGTAAGACTGGAGTCTACACGAAGTGCTCAGGAAATGATGCGGATCTGATCCAACTTGTGGTCTGTGCCTTACTCTGTCTGTCTTGGCTCCTTGCCGTGCGTCAGGACGACAGCAGTGAGCGCTCACTCTCCCATGTGTTCACAGCCCCACACATGCACTGGATCAGGAAACTGTAGATGGATGACACCCAGAGCCAATGAGGTCATTCACTCCCTCCTCCCTGCTGGGGACATTTCCCTACAGCCACACTTCCAGGTGGAGTTACTGCACCATGGAGCCCACCTCGTCTAAGACCAGAGGTAAAAGCTGTCAAGGCATTTGTTTCCAAGAGGCCAGACTGAATACTTGCTGAGAGCCTTCTCTGAGACTAGAAAAGGCATGGGGGAAAAAAAAAGAGAAGTTAAAGTTAGCCTATCTGCGGCTCAGTAAAGAGGTATGTAAAGGTACGTGTACACACACACACACACACACACACAGAGGTTAGATTGTTTGAGCTACACCTCTCACAATTCCTAAAAATGAAAATAAATAAAGGAATGGCTAATTTTGCTTTATACAACCAAGGATTGCATCTTAGGCTTGACAATGATCTTGTTAGCAGCTCTCTCTGTCTCTCTCTCTCTGTCTCTCTCTCTCACTCACTCACTTTAAAAATGAGGACACCTCTTTCACTAGTGGCAAAGACACTGAAGCACACACGATAAAAGGCAAGAAAAGACCAAGGGCATCTATCTCACTGTCCACCAAACTCTCCCCAAAGCAACAGAACAAGCCAGAGCCCGACACCGCCTGCGCAGCCTGTGAACCGGTCCCTGTCCTCCCGTACGGCCGTCCAGGAACCGCGCTAGCGTCGCCGGGTTAAATGCAGCCTCCGTTGTCTTCCTCCGTTCAGAACAGCAGGGCAGCAGAGACCCCCGTTCACTCTTTTACGTCTTCCCCGGGATCTTGGGATTCCCGTTTACATCTGATCTTGTTCCAATATTCTGGTGACACAGGGGATTCGGGGTTGTGGTCAGAGCAGCAGAGACGACCTTCTAGTGCAGAGGGCACCAGAGCCCCCTTCTCATGATCTTTACAAAACGAGTGTGGACAGAATTCACAGAAGGAGACGGCCGCGTTGTCACACTCGTCACACTGATGCCATGGACACTCCCACTTTCCTACGGCAGGGCGGGAGAGGGAAACCACCTGTTAGCCTCCATTACCCAGAAAAAGCTCAAGAGTCCCCGCTCCCCTGGAGACAGGGTCTCACTGCGTAGCCGGGCTGGCCTGGCCTACCTCTGCTCCCTGTGTGGCAGGGTCAAAGGCATATGCCACCACGCCCGACCTTTTCTTTTCTTTTCAAAACAATGTCTGTCTATAGAGTCCAGGCTGGCCTCGAACCCCCAGAGATCCACCTGCTTCTGCCTCCCAAGTGCTGGGATTAAAGACATGCCTCACTGTACCTGGCTCATACCCTACCTCTTTGCTTAGAGACTAATTCTGACTGAATCCACCTCCAGACTCCAGCCAAACAAACATCTAGTTGTGTTATTTCACACAGATATGAGCCTCTGGCCCAAACCCCATATCATAGGTGCCAACTACCCGCCCACGGTGATCATAAATAAGAAACCAGTCCTTGGTGCCACATGAGGTGTACCCAATGCGCACAGAACAGACTTCTGACTGGAGTGATTTGTTTGTTCTGTTAAAGGTTTCTGGTTTCACAGGTCCATTAGAGAGAGCGATGCACCCCGAGTCTGAAGGCCTGGCTTACCGTAGGGCGGCTGGGTCAGGTTAAGGCATAGGAGGTGGTAGGCTTTGGGACAGTCCTTTTTGTCACACATGACCAGCTCCCCCCCATCTCCACACTGGAAACAGTAGTCCTCATGTATCTGCTTTGGTTCTGTTTTCACTCTCCGTCTCTTCTTTAACTTAGCATTTCGCGACTTCTCGTCAGCAGCGGATGCACACGCAGACTGGTAAGAAGGACAGACACAGTTTCACCATCAGATAACGATGAAGCTTTACACACGAGAGTGTAAGTGCACACCACACGGCCTGAACTGCACCGCTGCACGTGCCCTACGAACGCCAGAAGGGGCTATCTCACAACACTGTACTAAAGCAAGGCCTGCCATTCGTTCTCCCTTGGGGTTGATTTCTTTTTATTTTATGTGACTTGGTGTTTTCCTGCATGCCTATCTGTGTGAGGGTGTCCTATCTCCTGGAACTGGAGTCACAGACAGTTGTGAGCCACCATGTGGGTGCTGGGAATTGAACCCGGGTCCTCTGGAAGAGAAGCCATCTCTCCAGCCTCTATTTCTTGATTTTTAAACACAGGCTGCTTTAAAGAGAGAGGGAGAGGGAGATAGGCCTTTATCTCCATGTTTCTCAAATTAAGTTGGCAGGAGGTACGGGTCCCCCTGGGGGTCCCCGGAGCCGGAGTTAACAGAGGGTCGTGAGCTGCCTGATGCAGATGCTGGGGACTGAACTCGGGTCCTCTAGAAGGGCAAGTGTTCTTATATACTGAGAGCATCTCTCCAGCCGAAGTGAGACGATCCCAACAAAGAGGCTGGACTTCCAGGCTGACCAGCTTCCCTGGGCATGACTGGTCAGTGATTGCTGGGTAGTGTTTAAAGACAAGGCCGCGTTAATAGAGTCCTGACCGCTAAGCTATTGTTTTTCTTTTAATCGAAAGGGTGGTTTTAACTGCAGCTGCTTTGCTTTATTACTGTCCAGACTTCAGACAGCCTGCCTTTCCCCCAGTGACCTATAACTTACATGCTACAACACATACCTTTGTATTTCTGTAGGGTTTTTTGTTTGTTTGTTTTTCCCCCCTTTTTAGGCTAGCCTGGAATTAATAGCAATCCTCCTGCCTCTGCCTCCCAAGTGCTAGGATTATATGCTTGAGTCACCACACCCAGGTAACATTCCCCACTTTAGAAGTATATAATTCAGGGGGTTTCAGTGCACTTAAGAACCTATCAGAGCTTACTAAAACGAGTTTCATTAAAGAGTGAGAACAGCAAGCTGGGCATGGTGGGGGAAGCCTGTGAGTCCAACATTTGGGAGGTGAGGGCGTAAGAATCAGGAGTTCAAGGTCATCCTCAATAAGCCAAGAGTTCAAGGCCAGCCTGCGCTCCAAGAGATCTGTGTCAAAACCACCACCACCAGCTCCACCACAGAGGAGCAGTAAAGAGCCCCGACAGAGTGGCGGGGTTCTGGAGCCCTGCCGATGACAGTGACCTGCAGAGCCAAGCGGGCCCTTAGCACGCATATCCCCCCCCCCCCCCCCCGCTGGGGCGCCCTCTCCAACTGACCTTTGGCCGCACTCCTAGGAAGCCGCTGCAGTTGTCTGCCCCGCAGTGGCACACTGTCCTGCCATTGCCCAGACAGTCCAGGTTATAATTAAACGTTAGCTCCATCCCTGAAACACAAGAGAAACCGTCACTCACAGTGACGCCAGGAGGGAGACCTGCTGCCGGACACAGACACACGGACACACATTTAACACCGAGACTCGTCCCAGCCTGGCAGGATGGCTCGGGGGTGATGGTGCTTGCCACGGAAGCCCTGACAACATGAGTTTGATTCAGATCCCACGGTGGGAGGACAGAGCCTAACCCTACAAGTTGTCGCCTGTCCTCATGAACACTGATATACGCCCACATCGCGTATATACACACCAAACACAGGACAACTTGAAAGACTTCCTCCTTCCACGTCCCACTCACTAAAAACAAGGGGCAAAGCTGGCATTCTAAAAAGACGACACACCCTTTTACAAAAGTGGCTAAAAACAATGACCATGTGATCTCTGGTCAAGAAGAAGGGCTCTAGCCTTGCCCTCTTTTCAAAGCTAAACTCTGGTTTCCTGTTTTGTTTTGTTCTGTTTTTTGAGACAGGGTTTCTCTGCATAGCCCTGGTTGTCCTGGAACTCACTCTGCAGACCAGGCTGGCCTCGAACTCACAGAGATCCGCCTGGCTCTGCCTCCTGAGTCCTGAGTGCTGGGATCAAAGGCGTGCGCCACCACCGCCCGAGCTAAACTCTAGTTTCTACATGAACAACATGAGATGGCATCGTGACAGTGTTTGGAATGCCTTCCACTATGAACCAAGTTCACTACACACGTGAAAGCTCCAGGGGTCCAAACTAAAGTCCTGGCACACTTTCAGCCGGGTGTGACCAGCCCCGAGTCGAGAAGGAGCTTCAGTTTGTCCTCCTAACGGAACTGCTCTTCCCAGTTCCCTAAACTAAGGAGGAGCTAAAGGTTGCGCTGAGACGCTGAGCAGGAGGAGTGAAAGCCAGGAGACGCCCGAGGCTCTGTCTACCAAACAGACGGCTGTCGGAGCCGCAAACGAAAGAAAGGAAAGCAGCTGATGTTGACACAGCCAATTACTTTTTAAAAAAGCCTTACTTCCACTGTTTTTAGTCATGCGTAAGTGTGAGTGTGGGTAGATGCCTGTGGAAGCTAGAGCTATGTCTGACTCTCTGTAGCTGGAGTACAAGTGGTTGTGAGTGATTCCCACGCGGATGCTGGGAATCGAACTCGGGTCCTCTACAAAAGAAGTCTACACTCTTAACCGCTGAGCCACCTCTCCAGCCGCCACGGCTAGTTACTTGTGTGTTCACAGAACCAGGCCGTCGGGTTACAGTATACAGCCGCAGTGCTCTGGGAGAGTCACGCATCCGCACTGGGAGCAGTAACACACTCACACACACAGACACACACACTACAGGTCCTCTTCTGCACAAAGGCCAGCAAGTTTCCTCTTCAGATGTAGTTTCACTGCACTGGCAAATAACAGCCAGCTCCAAATAGAGCATGTTGTCTTTTCTGAATCAACACTCAGGCCTTAAAGGATAACGTCCTCCCCAAAAAGACAGACACCCCCGCAGAGGGACCCAGGGCAGCACGTCACCCCTTTACCTGCAGGGATGTCGCAAAGAGCAAAGAGTCCCACTCGCACGTCTCCATTTACAGTCCACTTCTGCGTCTCACAGTTTGGATTGCAACTGTGGTTCATGAACCGAGAGTAATTTCCTCTGGGGCCAGCGTCAATGATTCGGTCCTTCGGGAGGGACAAAGGGGGAGGACGCTTTTGACATAAACTAAACACAAGTCCATTCAGAAACACACAGTTGGGGGACACAGGACCGCAGCATGTACACAGCTGGAGTGTGGCACCTGGCAGCTCTGCGGATACCACAGCCACCCGATGTAGCCACCCTACTGGATGGCCTCAGCTCTGCACAGGACGGTGATGGCGGAGCTGGTCTAGTGAACAGGGTCAGCAGGCCGTGTGTTCAGGTAGTTTTGATAAGAGCCGTACCATTCAGATAGCCAACTACTCAATTAGCTTGTTCTCAATTCATTAGTCCGTCCCGCTCTAAGCCGGAAGGGAGACTGTCGTGCACAGACCAGGTTACACCATGCGGATGGAGAAGGGAAACGGGACTCCCCTAGTGAGGATGTGGAGACACACCCGTCTCTGCTCTCACTCGGGGTACACTGTCCAGAAGTTACACTTGGTTTTCACTTGCAGCACAGTTCAACACTCAGGGAACACTAGACAGTTGGGCCCTAACAATGTGGATAAGCTCCAGGCCTGCAGCCCTCGGCTGTCACGCTGGCTGATCAAAGAGGCGGACTGCAGCATAAACTAGCAGTTGAAGTCAAGCTCAGGAACCATGAAAGCCACACCATTTTCAAATAAGGACATAACTACGGATAATTAAAATACTTTCAAATCATCCTCTTTTTCTTTTTTGAGACAGGGTCTCACAACGTAGCTCTGGCTGGTGTGGCGCTTACTATGCAGACCAGGCTGTCCTCGAACTCACAGAGATCCGCCTGCCTCTGCCTCCCAATGCTGGGATTAAAGGCGTGCGCCACCACGCCCAGTAATCTCTTTTACTGTTTTTTGTTGTTTTTCTGTGACGTTTTCGCTTGTGATGAGGCTCAAACCCACAGCCTCACATATGATATGTTCAGTAGATGCTTTACCATGGAGCCATGCCCTCAACCTGAATGATATTCTGAAACATCCCAGAACACAGGGTACTAGTCTTGGTCCTTAAAGTGTGATGGTATACTAAACCCACGACTGAACTGTACCTCGGCCTGGGCTTCCTGCCCTCTGTAAGGACGTCTATAATAGAGATCACGGCTGCAATGCACGGGCAGATACATATCAGTCTAATGCTTGCTCACGGTCTTTGCCTTTTTCTTCCTTTTCGTCCTTTTGTGTGTTTGTTTTTGACAGGATTATGTAGCCCAGGCTGGCCTCTAACTTAAGTTTCTGCTCCTCATGCCTTAGCCGCCTGAACGCTGGGCATTTGTGCCACCATGCCTGGCTGAACTTTTATCTAAGTTAGCAGGTTACTGCCATTTTTCCTAGGACAACTTCATGATTTCCGTGTCTGAGCGTGCTGCCTGCATGTGTGTGTGTGTGTGTGTGTGTGTGTGAGAGAGAGACACTGTGTGCCTGGTGCCTTTGGAGACATGGAGAACACCAGACCCCTGGAACTGCCGTTTCAGTCCGCACGTGGGTGTCGGGACCTGAACCCAGGTCCTCTGTGAGAACAAATGCTCCCAACCCCCGAGTAAGTCATTTCTCCAACCGCTGCTGCCCCCACCCCTCCTGGCATTTCCTTTTTAAAAGCTTAATCAATACACAGAAAAGTTTTGAGATTTTGGTTAGTCAGAAATCTCAAGTTATTTTTTAACTCAGAATCAGAGAGCTGATTCCTCCGACAGTGATAAAGAAACCAGGTCTCTCACTGACTCAGATGGAGGACAAGGACCCAACAACTCTAGCCTAGACACGGTCACTTTATTTCTGGTTAGCATTTCCCTCTCTCGGGAGTCTCATGACTATGGAGGGCTCCTTCTGTACTCTGGGATAATCACAGTACTGACTACCGAGAATCATATTATACTTAGAGAAAATGAAATTTAGAGAAACCGAGTTCAACACAAAATTACAAACAAAACATAAAAAGTCCCTTTTTCTTACCAAAAAATAAAAGCAATTTTACCTTGGTAACAGTTAACATATAAAAATTAGTTACACTGTTCTCGTGAGCTCGCTTGATTCGAAGTCTGCATTCTTCTTCATCAATTAATTCACCAACATATTCATTTACAAATTCACCCTGCAGAGAAGCATTTAACACGTGACTGTAAAATCCGTGCACTGGACTGTATGCAATGCATTCTTAACACCACAGGTACGAACCAAGAAAATTAACTAAAGAAGAAAAGAGTAGCATCCGCTCTTACGGGGCTTCCAGTGTGCAAGTGTATGTGTGTCCGTCTCAAAAAAGGAAAAAGAGGGCTGGGGGCTGGGAATGTAATCCAACGAGTACAACCCATGGCTAGTTTGTACAAGGCCACGGGTTCAATCCCCAACAGCACATAACCTGGTGTGGTGACACATGCCCATAATCCTAGCACTTGGAAGGTACAGACAGGGCATGTTGATTTCTAGGCCGGCCTGCAGCACGTGAGAGCTTGCCTTAACACCAAAACCCTAAGCTGGGCGGGTCAGAAGTGGCTTAGTGTGTAACCTAAGTTTGATGCCATGAACCCACATGATAGACAGAGATGTTCCGACTCCTACCCAGCACTACAGTGTGCAAGTGTGTGTCTGTCCCTTTATCTCAGACAAGCTTTTTAAAAATGTAAAAGACAAAAGACAGAGCCATGAGCTGTGAGCTGTCTCAGCTGGTAAAGTACCCCCCTCACAACTGTGAAGACCCCAGCTCAGGTCCCCATGACTAAGAGGCCAGCCACCATGATGGCAGATGCCTGAAATCTGGTGACGGTGGAGGTGAGGACCAGACGAATCGCTAGGACTCAATGGCCAGCTGCACTATTTGGAGACATTCTAGGCCAATGAGAAACCCTCTCTAAACAGCAGGTGTGACCTGCTGGCCTCCTGTCAATCTGACAAGAGCTTGAGTTATCTGGGAAGAGGAACCCCAAATGAGGAAACGCCTCCATCGCATTGGCTGTTGGTGAGTCTGTAGGGTGTCCTCCTGGTTCATGATTCACGTGGGAGGGTCCAGCTCACTGTGAGTGGTCCTACCCTGGGCAGGTGGTCCTGGGTGGTCTACGGAAGCAGGCTGGCCAGGCTGTGGGGGCACACACCATTAATACTAGCACTCGGGAGGCAGAGGCAGCCTAGTCTACACAGTGAGTTTCAGGACAACCAGAGCTTAAAAAAAAGGGGGAACACAAGCTAGCTGAGCCCTGGGGTGCAGCAGCAGAAGCAGCTGTGAGCAGGGTTCCTTCATGGCCTCTGTTCGGTTCCTACCTTGAGTTCTTGCCCTGACCTCCTTTCATGATGGGCTACAAACTGTAAGCTAAAACTAGCCTTTTCCTCAAGTTGTAAGACATGTTAAAGGCGTGAAAGAACCTTAGAAACGACACCCGGGCTGTCATCGGACATTTACATGCATGAGCACACCTGTTCTTACATCTACACAACAACAAAGAAAAAAAAAATATTGAAAATACTACTTCAACCCTGGAAATAAATGGTTTTTATTTATTCATGGGCATTGGGTGGCACTGTTCCCATACAAGTGCTTCAAAAGGTACCATCATGCTTGTCTTAGTATTATTTATTCTATAGTCCCAAGTGGCACCTGTGGTATGTCACTAGATCTTGGAATAAAGCTACCCCCAACTTTGAGGCCATTACCATCACTATAATCACAAAGTTTTAAGAGTTTGTAGCTGAGGAGGTGGTGGCCATTAGGGGGAGAAACCGGAAAAGTCCGAATCTGCAGCAGCAAGGATATGCGTTTGCTCTTCACACCTTCCATTTTGAGTAAGTATATTTACAGAGAACTAAAACCAAACAAACTACAAACTGCACGGGTCACTCAGCTTCCTCCAGTGGTAACATCTTACAGAACGACAACACAGCACTAAACTACAACACTGGTGTTGGTGTTCACACCCCACTCCGCCGTGGGGTCCTGCCACCACACAATCATGGTCGACACTGTACCCGCACCCCAGGATGTCTTGAGTTTTCTTCAACGGCCACACCCATCCTCATCACTCCAGCACCTGGTCTCCTAGCTCTTGTCAAACCCTAGTCCATCGGTGTAATTCTGTCACTCAGTGGTGTTCTATATGAATTTATATAACATATGTGATCTTTTGAGACTGTTTTCTTAAGACGTGGTGTTTAAAATTATTGAAGTGTATGGATGTTTTGCTTGCATGGATGCTTGCACGCCTGGTGCCCTCCGAGGCCAGAGGAGGCAGCAGATCCCCCGGATCTGGAGTTACAGAGGGTTGTGAGCTGCCTTGCGGCTGCTGGGAATCCAACCATGGTCCTCTGGAAGATCAGTCAGTGCTCCCAACCGCCAAGCCACCCCTCCAGCTCCTAAAGTCGTGTTTTATTCCAGGAGATCTGATGCCTCTTTTGACCTCGGCAGGCACCAAGCAGACACACAACACAAACATATACAAGACACTCACACATAAAACAAAGATTTTTTTTTTCATTTCATGTGAATGAATGTTTTGCCTGAAGAGGTGTGTAAGTGTGTGTGCATGCACGCGCACCATGTGAGTGCCCATGTCTGTGCAGTATCTGAAGAGGCTGTAAGAAGGCATCACAGGCCCAGGAACTGGAGCTCAGATAGTTCTGTGTGAGTGCTGGGGTTCAAAGCTGGGTCCTTTCTAAGAGCAGCAAGTGCCCCTAAGCACTGACCATCTCTAGAGCCATCCTAAGAGTTCAAGCTAATTCTCCGGAGATCTCCCGAGTTCTGTTCCGGTTGTCTTTAATGCCTTGGTAGCACCTCTCAGTGTGGCTGTACCACCATTTCGTTAACCATTTACTCACTGGAGAAGACTGGCCCATCTTTCCAGATTTTTGCTATTATAAAAATACAGTTGCTCTGCACATTGGGGAAGAGTTTCCATGTGATTACAGATTTTCATTCTCCTGGCTTAAATAGCCAGGGGGGAGATGTGTTGTGTAATACAGTAAATGTACGTATTATACAGCATGTTTAAAGAAACCTGCTGCCAAACTACTGCTGAAATGCCTGTTCTACTCACACCCCCACCCCCAAACAGAGATGCAGGACTTTTACATCCTAAAGAATTTGCTACTGTTGCTGTCCTTTTAACTGGTAAACTCCCAGTGGCTACAAGGTAGTGAACTCCTGGGTTTTTCTAATTGCTGACCTTTTCATCTCCAAAGCCATGCTGGCTCAGTCTAGAGCAACACATCATCTGTGGGACTCACCAGCATTTCAAACTCAGAGGAGAATAAGCGTCTTAAGAAAGAAGCATGTGTGTGCTTACCGTCTTAACACATTTGCACTCCACAAACAGATTCAGTTCTCACAGGACAGCTGTGAGCAGGTGTCAGTCATGCAGACCTGCAGCCTTGTGCCCAGGACTGCTCCCCTGGCTCCTCATCACTCTCTCCTCCCTCATTAACCCTTCACACCGCAGCTAAAGTTATTCTCTTCAACTCCAAATGTGGCAGATTGCCAACGTCGCCCCAGACCCCACTTGCGATCCACGCCATCCCTTGTGATCCCTCCCCCAAGGATGTGGCAGTGCATGGACAACATGCATGGCTAACGAGACCGTGTTGTCTAAGATGTCAGCGATCCTCACACCAAGTGGAAACTCTCATGCCTCAGGGAGCAAGGAACTAGGCAGCCATTGAAGGCTAACTCCTTCTCGGCGGACAGCAGGAGGGGGATCTCAGGGCAGAAGCACTCAGACCACAGTGACAGAGAATGAGTGGAGTTCTGTAACCTCAAGGCAGCCGGGAAGTGGGTCCCTCCCTGGGTGAGCTGCGGATCAAGTCTGGTTGATTGTTTGCAATCCTAAGTGACCCAGCTGAGCACTGCCTGGACCCCTGACCCTTATCAATGGTGACAATAAAACTGCATCACATTTACTCCTCCGAGTGTTCTGTCTGCATGTTGTCCGTGCATCAGACACTCTAACGTCTGAGACCCACCTTTTCAAAAGCAGGCTTTATTGGAGATTTTCGTTTTTCTTGTAAGCTATTTGGCTTTAAGATATTTCTCCAATATTGTGATAAAAAAATTGTTTATGGTGTGAAAATAAAAATAAGTTACGTATGTTAAAGCCCTCGGCTCCTTCCACTGCTCTCGACCATAACCCGAGGCCTCTAACAAGCTCTGGCTGTGTGGATCGGACAATGGACTATCATTACAGTCTACGTTAGTGACATGGTGACTCGGTCACACTATGGTTAATGTTAGGAGGCTGGAGTGAAGTTCTGGGTTTGCTGGTCTCTGCCCTGGTGTATAATCAACATAATTTATTATCTCACTTCTCTGGTATGTTCATCCACCATGAAAAGCAACAAGAAGAAAGTATGTTTGAATCATTTCACCTAGTAATTAAAAAAAAAATTCAAATACAAAAACATCAATGCCCTTCTATTTAAGCTCATCAAACAATACTCACAGTTTATGCAAACTTTATTATCCTTTTCCCACTCTTTCTTTGCTCAGCAAGTGCCAAACTCTGTGAGAAGCCTCAGTTCCTGTCATAAATAGCTGCGCTTCCCATCTCAGAGTCAGGACCTACGGAAGCATCCTAAAGGACAGAGGCGCTGGCCCATCCTACTGAGCTGGGCCTCCTCCAGATTACCTTCTTAATGCTTCTTTTGGTTCTGAGGCCCCAGCCTCTCCGCTCCGTTTTGATGATCTCTGCTTCGGGGTAGAGCCTCTTTGTGAAGCACTGGTTCTGACAGCGGTCCCCAGCAGGGCACACCTGCGGGTGACACTCGTACTGTGACATTCTGTTCAGACACTCCGACTCCAAGCCACAAGGGTTCTCATCAGCAGGCTTGCAGTTACAGCGGGGAATCTCCGACAGGTCAGCCACCTGGACTGGCACCTTGCCTATCACTTTGTTAGCCTAGGGACAGAGGCGCAGTGAAAGGAGAGACGGTGAGCATCTGTGAGCAGCTGGAGCGACAACATCAAAGCATTGTGACAGGACCCTGCGGAAGCCCTTCAGCGTAACTTCTCCCGAATAAACCAGGAATGAGAGCTATGTCTATTTACTACACAAAAGTGTTGGATTTGATGTTAATTCTCATTTGTTTACATTGCTTGCCACAGACTGACAGCAATTTAATACCCCGAGTTAAGAGAAAATAAGCTCTCTGTGAATCTCTGGGAAAGAAGGGCTAAAGATCTACATCCTCGTTTGGTTGCAGGATAATCTGGTAGAAACAGAACAGAATTTCATATAGGCCATGACTCCTGGGTATGGAGCAGCTTGCCAAAGACCCACTCCTCGGCCCCACAGGTAGATCCCACCCTCAGCCCCACGGATAGATCCCACTCTCGGCCCCACGGGCAGATCCCACCCTCGGCCCCACGGGCAGATCCCACCCTCGGCCCCACGGGCAGATCCCACCCTCGGCCCCACGGGCAGATCCCACCCTCGGCCCCACGGGCAGATCCCACCCTCGGCCCCACGGGCAGATCCCACCCTCGGCCCCACGGGCAGATCCCACCCTCGGCCCCACGGGTAGATCCCACCCTCGGCCCCATGGAGAGGCTCCCACTGATGCAGCCACAGAAACTTCTAGCCTAACAAGGAGACGCTGGCACCAGGGACCATGTCTGCAGGGCACAGGGGCTTTGACCATCGGGGAGGGCGTGCTCACCTTGATGTGTTTGTAGGGTGGCGGTTTTCTTGAGGTTTTCTCTATCTCCAGAGCCTCCTTACTCTCCCGCTGTGCTTTCAACTCCTGGAAGCGCTTTGCGGCTTCCTCCAGTGCTGGCGGAAGAGCGGCAGCCATTATCGAAATGTAAACACACACCAGAAGGCGGGAAGCTAAATTCCACCACCTCAGAGATGCTCCCCATCTGGCCCGGGGCTTACTTTTTAGATATCCTGGAAATCACCAGTCACCACCATTACAGAGTTAATAAGAAGTTAGGAACAACCCATCAAACACTAGCCTTGTGCATCCTCAGAGCAGAGGTCCGACCTCAGCGACAAAGGCCTCTAAGTGACTCCACTCGAGTACCGAGTCCCTGTCCTGGATCTAAATGACGTCTCCCCTCACTCAGAAAGGCAGACTTCAGGCCTGCTGTGCAGGATCTAAATGACGTCTCCCCTCACTCAGAAAGGCAGACTTCAGGCCTGCTGTGCAGGCCCCAAGCTCTTCCCGGGAAGCCTTTTCTACCCCTTCGTGGCAAAGGAGCGTCACCTGGTTAAAAGACACTTCAAACACAGCACAGTGTTCCATGCGCTGTGCATCGCAAACCCGAGTCTGAGGTCACAAGGAGTTTATGGGTTCAAAATCAGAATGCCTGGAGAAGATTCTCAAGCGACGGAGAAACTTCATGTGCAAATAAGGGGATTCTAAGAAACATGCACTGGAGTGGTGGTTCTGAGCCACTGTAAGCTCGGGCCAACTTACCTTTTTTGAAGGTCTTGTTAATGCTAGTCTGTCCCTCGGCAAAACTTTTATCTCCTTCCACATAAGGGAACACTCTGCCTTGGTGTACCCAGTAGTAGTCATGAGACCCAAAAAAGAAGACAGGGAAGTCCCCCAACTCGTGCCTCAGGCCCTGGATGTTCAGAGGCACAGACCTGGGGCTGCAGATCTCTGCAGGCCACCATCTGAAGACAAGAGTGAGAAAGTGAAAAAACCTCAGAGGGGAAGAGAGCACAGTTCACAGCTCAAGATTCATTCCGATTCAGACTCTAAACACACACACTACTTTGTGCTGTCGTTGTTTTTCTAGACAGGGCTTCTCTGTGTAGCTCTGGCTGTCCTGGAACTTGCTTTGTAGACCCGGCTGGCCTCACAGAGATCCACCTGTCTTTATCTCCTGAGTGTGGGGATTAAAAGCATGCCACCACCAAGAACTCCAAAAAACCAGGCTGGAGAGATGGCTCAGTGGTTGAGAGCACTGGCTGCTCTTCCAGAGGTCCTGGGTTCAATTCCCAGTATCCACATGGCAGCTCACAACTGTCTGTACTCCTGTTTTAGGGGATCCGATGCCCTCATACAGACAGATATGCAGGTAAAACATCAAAGAACCCCCCAAAAAAACACCACACACAGTGCACACAGGCTAAACAAAGTAGGCCCCAGATGCCTTATTTGATTTCTTTCCTTAAAAGATTAACATTTAAAAATTTAAAAATATGTATCACAAACATCAGTTGTAACATCTAATAAGAAATGGACAATGGACTCATTTTCCAGCTCTGGAGCTGGTACTCGTTAACTAATACAATCGTAGCCCATTTTAACTGTAGAGAATTCACTTTCCCAAACCTGACTTAAGATTTTCCCAGGTAGAGAAGATTATCTTTCAAGGAATGAAGGATTGTTTCTAGCAGTCAAAAGAATCCTCCTGAGAATAAACCACTGTCACAGTAAAGAGTGAACATGACATGCAAATCAGCATTTCCTGACACTAACCAAGCCAGGAAAACACCCCCTGATCTGATGCACCAGGTTTTATGCCAGCTTGTGTTTCAGAATCAATCTGTCTTAATAAGCATAGGGTGGGGGTAGAGAAAAATATCCCCCCCCATGATACTGTCACGAAGACTATAATATTTCTCCAAATATTAAGAACACATTACAGGGCAGGGTAGGGTGGGCCACACATGTAATCTCAGTACTTTGAAAGCTGAGATACAAGCATGTGAGTTACAGGTTAACACATAGAGAGAATCTATGTGTTATCCCCATAAAACCAAACTGGAAAAAAAAAAAGAGCTACATCGTATCCAGATCCACCCTTACACACACACACACACACACACACACACACACACACACACACACACACACACACACACGCACACGATGATGGTTCAGGAGTGAGGACATGGCCTGACCACCTCGGTCTAATCCTGGCACCCACTCGGGGGAAGGAGACTGACTCCTGCAGGCTGTCCTCTGACCTGCCCATGCCCACTGCGGCTGCCACAGGTGCTGCACATGCTCCCATTCCCACACACGGAGTAGTTTTCTTCTAAGATTTACTTTTATGTGCATGGATGTTTTGCCAGGTGTCTTTGGAGGCTTCCCTGGGTACCCAGAACACAGGTATACATGCAGAGAAAACACCCATACAAATAAAATAATAAAAAAAAAATTAAAATTCAACCTTAAAGGAGAATATTTTTAAATAATGTTAATCACACATATAATTTAAAGCTTTTTCGCTGTTGTTGTTTGAGACAGGGCTTCTCTGTGTAGCCCTGGCTGTCCCGGAACTTGCTATGCAGACCAGGCTGGCCTCAAACTCAGAGAGATCTGCCTGCCTCTGCCTCCCCAGTGCTGGGATTGAAAGCGTGCTCCATCACTGCCTGGCTTATGTTTTTATTTTTATGTGCACACACACGTGTGAGACCAGGAGAGAATATCTGAAGCCCTGGAGCCGGGGTTACAGGAGGCTGCGCGCACCTGACGTGTGCTGGGAACCGAACTCGGTTTTCCGAAGAGCAGCACGTGCTCCTGACGGTCTCTGCAGCCCCTGTTCTCGTCCCGTTCAGAACTACGGCTTGGGCTGCCGAGGTGGCCCAGCAGGCAGACAAACTGACCTCCTGAGTTTTTCTTGGGAACATACAGTAGAAGGAGAGACCCAATTCCTGAAAGCTGTTTTTACTTCTATAATTGTACTGTGTGACAGAGGCATGCCCCCATTTAATAAATAACTATAAATGGCTCTTATTGGAATAATTTCACTCTTTAGATTATATGTTTTTTTTTTTTTTTTTTTTTAAGCACTCTCTTTACACATAGCTTAGGGCTACTTGAACACAATGGGCCTGGTTTAGAATCCAACTAACCTAGCTGGGCGGTGGTAGTGCACACCTTTGATCCCAGCACTCAGGAGGGAGAGGCAGGCCGATCTCTGAGTAAGAAAGATGCCAGCCTGGTCTACAGAACCAGTTCCAGGACAGTCAGAGCTGTTACATAGAGAAACCCTGTCTTGAAAAACATTTAAAAAAGGAAAAAAAACAATCAAATGGATCTATCTTGACAAGGTTATAAACTCTTGATCTCATTAGAAACTAGAAATTAGGGGACTGGCTCAGTGATTAAGAGCACTTTCGGCTCTCCCAGAGGACCTGTGTTCGATTTCTACACTCACAGGACAGCTCCCAACAGTCGGTAACTCAGTCTCGGGATCTGACACCCTCTTGTGGCCTGCATAGGCAAGCACATACACAATATGTAGACATACGGCCAATCAACCATCCATACGCATAAATTCAATAAATAAGTTAAAATAAATATAAAACTAAGATACAAAGAAAACACTGTCTCTACTCTTCATGTAAATCCATTCATTCCAAAGTTTACATAATAGTACATAATTCATTAGTATAAAATAGTTCTCAGAACCCAACAACAAAGTAAAAAACCGACTCTTAAAGAAAAAGGCAAACGAACAAAAACAAAGAACCATGAAGAACAGCAGAACTCCTCCAGCCCCTAAAGATACACCAAACCCCATTTTCCACGCCCTCTGTTGAGGGGCCGAGTTTGTCTCTCTGGCAGCACGCTAACGGCACTAACGCAGAGTACGACCCCGCTCGGACAGTGTTACTTCCCACTGGTCCCTGGAAAACTTGCCTGTAATTCCCCAGTTTGACCCAAACAATCTGCTTGTAATGCAGTTTCTTGCCGGCTCTGCAGTCATTGCAGCTCCAGCAGCCTCTTGGCAGGTCTATGTTCAGGCACTCCGGGTGGAAGGCGGCCGGGCACGTCTCACAGCACAGCAGTTTTCCACCTGGAAACAGACACACAGTCTTAGGGGCCGAGAAACGAAGGAGAAAAGGAGAAAGTCATCCTTACAACACTCGATTTTCTCCAAGTGGGAAAAACAAAGGGATGGTTGAGTCCTATCCAGAGTGATGGACTAAAACAGGAAACACGTGAAATAGCCCGTTTTTAAGACTCCAGGAGCTAGAGACTCGGAGCTCTGAGTAGACCAAACCACTCGGTGCCCCTTAGAACACGAGCAACTGGGGAGTCAGATGTCAGATAGCTAACACATCGCAAAGAGACAGAAACTCTTTAATCCAAGGAGATTTGAAAGGAGGTTTTCAAACAAATAGCTTTCTTTTGTTCTTGAGCGAAGAAAGAAAGCAATAACCATGTTTGTATTTTAAGCCACTGTCAAAATGCACTAAATCCCTTAATAATAAAATCAGCCAAGAAGGAAAACAGTAAGTTGACCAGTACTTCTTTTCTTCTTCAAATACCAAAGTGGAACACCGATTCTGAAAACAGTAGTCATAGCAACGTTACCTTTCAGTGCGGCAGACAGACAAACAGGCTATGCAGCAGTGAGCCGTAACCATTCCATCACCAAGGATTCCCTTTCTCCTAATTATAACCCATATTTTCAAAATCATACCAACCCCAATCAACTTGCACTGTTAACTGAAATGTTAACGATTTCCTCCACTTTATTGGGAGACAGTCTCACTGTGCAGTTCCCATTTCCCACTGGGGTCCTCCTGCCTGTCTCCCAAGTGCAGGGACTGTAGGCAGGCGCCACCATGTCCGATCCCCTATTTGTATTGAACAAAGAAATACAGAACTCTGAACCAAAAGCAATGCAAGTATTATAGTGTCATCATGCTGAATGGTTGAAGTCACAGCCAAATACTTCTCATGTAACTCTATATTGTATAAATGTGTAATTCTCTTAATTTTCCAAAAATACTCGAAAGTTTTCTTTGTATATCTATTTTTCTGACTTAAGTTTGAGAACCACTGCTTTATAGCACAAAACTAGGTAATTCTCAGAGCAAAATGAAGTACTACATGCAAACACATCTTTTCAGGTTCCTACTGAGCTCTCTCTTTTTAGACTACAATGTTCCCTGGCTGACACCAAAACAGGTGTGACAAACAGAATGATCCTTTTAATGCAAACAAGTAAAAACGGGGGGGGGGGGGGGGGGTATGGAGATGATGAGGTGTTTCTAGAGTGAATATCAACAAGTAACAGGAAAGGTGGACCACTGAAGACGAGGGACGTTCCACTTGCAAGTCTGTTCTACAATCTACAAGTTGGCTGAGATTGAGAGCCTCACAGACAAGACCCAGAGCCTTCCATATAACTTGATCAGATTCCCTGCTCCAGCCTTTTACCGAGTTTGGAAATCTTGTCTTCCTGCACTTTCAGACCTCTGACTGCTCCATGAAAACAAAGAGAGAACCTACACACAACCAGCGATGGACAAGCACTCTATTTCCTCTGCCATCTGTGACCTCAGTCACGGGAGCTTCGCTTCCCCCTGACTGCAGGTGTCAGTGGAGATTAATTGGCTCCGTTTTCCAGCCTTGAGATCAGCTGCTTGGATGTGTTAAGTCCGTGGAAGGGACAGTCAAGAAGGGGACCTGCCTCGCAGACGGCCTTAGAGGAGGACATGTGATGATTAGCAGCACCGTGGAAGCTGGGCTGGCCATGCTTACTGCCAATGTAAATGGTCCTAAGTTTCAGCCTTATTTCAGAGGAAATACAGAGCCAGAATCAGTGAAAATTACCATGATAGAGACGTTCAAAGTACGTAAGAATATAGAAAAAATAAAAATATGAATGATCTATCTTGATGCTATGCATAAAAACAAAAGCACGAGGACAACAAAAACCTGCTCTCCACACACAAGAGAGGAAATCCATCACTCAGGCTGAGTAGAGGGCTCAAAACCATCCCAGTTATACCAAGGTTAATCCTGAATGCTGGAAACCAAACAACTGAGTTAATCTCATTTACAGATGCACCGACAGGCTAATTCCTCTTGGCTGAGCAGGCCCGCAGGCCCGCCCACCCCCTTCAGAAGCACAAGCATCACCAGTAGGCGATGCAGTCTGACCTCAGCAGACAGTGAACAAGCGGCCACAGGCCAGTCCTCTCTCGGATACCCCTAGTGGGCTCCAATCACCTCGCTCAGATCTCAGTCTTCCAGTTATTAGTTGCCACTTGGGCCAACACAGGAGGAGCAAGGATACATCAAATCGGCAGCATGAATGGCAAATACTAATAAAAACCTACGTTTAATGTGCATACATGATATAGTAGGTGTGAATAATGAATTTTTCTTTATTGGTTCTGAACTTGGACCTTAGGACATAATGAAAATATATTAAGCGAAAGCCCTATCCATACCTTCCAAACTCAGATGTTTCCTCTGGGGTAACAAACCCCCAAATAAACATCAAGTCACTTTCTCCTCTGTCATAAGCAGGCTATGGCAAGTTAGGCACAAATCAAGCTTTCCTGCATGAATGAGACTGATTGGGAGAATACGAACACACATGTAGCTCTTGGTTCTTTTGGAATAAACTGTCCATCGGTAATTTGATCTGGCTACCTTGCCCTCAACCCCAGCTTCCCTCCTAAGGGAAGGGCACTTGTTTTCATAGCATCTTAACTCAATATTTAAGAAATAAAACAACAGACTATGTTGTAGAAACAATCTTTTCTAGTATTTGTTACTTTGGCTTTTTTTTTTTCTTCTTCTTCTATATTTTGGTTGGGAACCTAGCCTTTAATGGCTGAGCTATCCCTCCAGTCCTGGCTTTTTTTTTATTTATTATGTATACAGCATGTATGTCTTCAGGCCAAAAGAGGGCATCAGATCTCATTATAGATGGTTGTGAGCCACCATGTGGTTGCTGGGAATTGAACTCAGGACCTTTGGAAGAACAGCCAGTGCTCTTAACCGCTGAGCCATCTCTCCAGCCCTGGCTTTTTTTTTATTTTTCTAAATAGCCTTTCTTGTTAGTTAGCTTTTAGGTAACGACAAACTACACCATGACTACCCGAATATAACATGAATGTTAGTTCTAGGTCAAGCAGATAAGAAACAGCCTTCCCAATAGTCCTTTATGTTAAGTAAAATTCTAGTCTTTTGCTTTTAATAACCTACATCTTTGGAATGTATGAAAATTGACTCATCAGGGAGAAAAGTAAAAATTTGTGATGACAGAATTATTTTAAGCCTTTTTTGATAATTTTATAGCCATATGAAGACACAGAACCACCAAGGCAGAATCTACCAAAAGCAACAGGCAGTACTTGACAGGCATACATCCCCCGCCCCTTTATTTAAAAAGAGAGAGAGAGAGAGAGAGGAAAAGGCAAAAATGAACTCTTTTAATTATTACCTTTCTCACATTTCTTTTGGGAAGCTGACGAAGAAGGAACCATAGGTAATCTCATCAACTCAGCACAGGTTGATTCATTCAGTAGGTAGTGGGATTTATAGGCATAGGAACTGAACATGGGGTCTGAATGGTCCTGAACTATCAGCCCTATATGAAACAAACAGAAAGAGATGAGCTGCGATGAGACTACCCATGATTCCATGAGGGGAGAAATCAGTGAGGAATGGGAGTGTATGAAATGCGGCCCCACTTCCCTGGACCTTACTAAAGGAGTGCAAATCATTTCAGATTTTACTTTGTTTCTTTTCTGCCATCACAGAAAGCAATTCCCACCTTCAACAGCTATTGAAAGTTCCTCTGATCTACGTATAGACCTCTCCTATCGGGAGAAAACAGAAGGTCCGCTGTAACACACCGGCTCCCAACACCTCCAGTTAAATGTATAGTGCAGCTCTGCCATTTTCTACGCGGGCACTGTGATTCTAATGATAATTACTCTGCAGTTACCAGTTTCTAATGATCTAGGACTTGAGAGAACACATCAGAACAGTGTCACTTAGGGACCATTTGAGAAGAGGTCTGTTTTGGAAGGGTCACCGCCGACTCTTTCCTATGGTGTACTTTTCATCGGATGCTGCCCTCCACTGAGATGGGTCAAGACATGTCTGAAGTAGGTGAACGAACAGAACTTGACACTGCTACTAAAACAGTAATTTTCTAAGAAGTTACGTGATGTCCATCTTTTTTAATCCATTTAGAGCGAAGACGTGGGAAGAAAGAGAGAAAGAAAGAAAGAAAGAAAGAAAGAAAGAAAGGAAGGAAGGAAGGAAGGAAGGAAGGAAGGAAGGAAGGAAGGAAGGAAGGAAGGAAGGAAGGAAGGAAGGAAGAGAGAGGGGGCAAGGAAGGAAGGAAGAAGAAAGGAAGGAGGAAGGAAAAGGAAGGAGGAAGGGAGGGAGGAGGGAGGAAGGAGGAAGGAGGAAGGGAGGAAGGGAGAGAAAGGAGACTTTTAAACGAGGAAGGTCAAGCAGCGTCCCTCCGCTCACAGCTGAGCCTGAGGGAAATCACTCAGCCTAGGCTTCAGTGTCCTGACCCACAGGAACAGGAAATGCTTCCTAAGGTAACTGTGGCAGTTGTTTCAAATTGTGTCTATTAGAGTGTGATTTACATACGCAAAATAAACTCTATTATTACTATTAAAATAGTAAGAAAACCCTAACCTAGCAGCTCTATTACAAACATAGGCATAGAATATTAAGAAATCTTTATTGCATAGAGTACTCAAGATGCACAAAAAATGTGAATAATATAAACTGCACTGAAAGACATCTCAGTATTTCCTATGGTGTTTCAAGTTGGCTGGGGATGTGTGTGAAAGCTCTAAACATAGTTCTAGACCTTTCCATCCTTAAGAATTAGTTTCATGACTTTATTTTTTAACTAACTAATTAACTAATTCGTGTGTGCTTGCAAGCATGTGTATACATGCATGTAAGTAGAGGCCAGAGGACAACTTGCAAGAGTCAGTTCTCCTTCCACTGAGGGCATTCCTGGGATCAAACACCAGGCCGTCAAGCTTGGCAGCAAATGCCTTTACCCACTGAGCCATCTCAATGGCCCCAGCTTCATGATTTAAACATCCAGTAACTAAGAACTAAGAAAAAATACTTTATGAGGACGGAAAAATTCTTAATAAGGCTAGAAAGAGAGAAAATATTCTCCATTTTCTAATACTAAAACAAATTATTGAAGTATTTTCTTTGGCATATGGATTTACTATAGTTAATCTCCTTAAAAATAGGTGTCCTGAAAGTTTAAACCATTACATATTTTTTTTTCTTTTTGGCTTTTTTGAGAGAGGGTCTCATTATGTAGCTCTGGCTGTTCTGTAATTCACTATGCAGGCCAGGCTGGCCTCAGACTCACAGAGATCTGCCTGCTTCTGCTTCCTGAGTACTGGGATTAAAGGCGTGCGCCACCATACCTGGCTTACATATTTATACTTTAAAAGACTTTGATTTAAACCTTAAATCTCAAATATCTGATATGTTTAGAATAAATTTTTTGCAAAAAGCTGTGAGAGAACATGAAGTTAATTTACTATACAATTAAAATATGTGGGCATTCATTTTATGGGCTTTTAAATAAAGTACAAACAGATATTAAACACAGGTTCTGGTTCTGATTCTGAATCACCGGACTTGGTCCCATGCACGTTATCATCAAGCTTTTGGTTAAGGGGTATCAGTTTAATTTTACAAAGTGGCAAGAGTCTCTGTAAGTATACCATTTCCTATCTGTCCTAAATTAAAATAGCTTTAAAGAGCAATCAACTTAAAGGAATAAAAAAGTAGCTTGCTGTAATGGTGCAAGCCTTTAATTCCAGCACTTGGGAGGCAGAGGCCAGCCTGGTCTACATAGTGAGTTCTAAGACAGCGAGAGCTACATAGTAAGACCCGGTCTCAGGAAATGAAAATCAACTAAACAAAATAAAACAAAGCAATCAATTATTAAATGAAACACAGCACAAAAAAGACTGGTTAAAATACTGACTGAACTGGACTTCGAATATACTCCAAAGTAAGCTATCACACTAATTATAAACCAACATTTTTTGTATACTATTATGAAGGGGCTGGAAGGGCCATCACCGTCACTCAAGTTTCCAACGCTGTGCATCAATTTCTAATTCACTAGTGTGGGGTTGAAGAGACGGCCCGTGGACTAAGAGCACGGGCTTTTCTTGCAGAGGACCCGGGTCTGATGCCCAGGAGCACCAACACAGTGGCTCACAACCACTCCGAATTCCAGTCTCAGGGGATCTAATGGCCTCTTATGGTCTTATGGGCACTGCACACACACATGGTTCATATACATGCATCCAGGTACAAACAAACAGTCCTTCTGATCACCACTCTATTCAGTAACAGAAGACGGGGATAATTTCTTATTTGCCTATCTGACAATGTAGCAATGGATATTTTGGTAGAACTCTTACCTGCTTCAAAGCGGGGAACTGTAACGACTCTGGCTTCAGGCTGGGATAAGGATGGGTGGTAGGAAACTGGTCTAGCATGAGTGCTTGGGTCTAATCTCCAGACCACAAGCAAACCAGCAAACCCAGCCAAAGCAACAGTGCCCCTACTCTGACGGCAGGTAACATACATGCTTACGAAACTGAGGCTATAGGTAGAAAGCCCCGGTGTAAGGAATCCAGTTGGCTGTACGAGGGGCTGTATAAGCTGCCAAGACAGATGTTTACTTAGTAGTTAACTGCCTACCTCCTTTCAGGTTTGTTTGTTTTTTTTTTTGTTTTTTTTTTTTTTTGAAATGAGAGATTCAAAAGCAAAACCACCCAAAATAATCTTTCATCCTACTTAACGGCTATTATATCTTTACAAATTGGCATGGTAAATAAAATGCCTACAGTTCCAGCTACTTGGGAAGCTGAGGCAGAAGGATCGCTTGAGTTGACAAGTTTAAGACCAGCCTCCAGACAGAGCTCATCTTAAAAGAGAAAACAGAAAGGAAACCTTAAAAAAAAAAAAAAAAAAAAAAAAAAGATGTCTAGTACTCCCAGCAAACTAACTGGCACCTAAAGCAAAAGCAAACAACAAAAGTTTGGGTCTTCTGTAAGGTCTAAATATAGCATAACAGACTTGATACATCGAGCAGTTCCTTTAAATACTACATAGAGGGAAACGCAAAAAAAAATTGTTAAAAACAAATGTGACATTTTAATTAAATAAAAAGGCAATTATAATGATTACTAATTCCCAAAAAAAAGGGGAAAAAAGAATTTAATTATAATACAGCCAAGATAAAGATGGACAGTGTGAGCCAGGCAGTGGTGGCCCATGCCTTTAAGCCATCATTCAGAAGGCAGAGGCAGGCAGGTCTCTGTGAGTTCGAGGCCAGTCTGGTCTACAGAGTGAGTTCCAGGACAGCCAGGGCTACACAGTGGAACCCTGTCTCAAAAAAACAAGAAAAAGATGGACAGTGTGTATCACAGTCAGTGAATTATGTACCGTGTAGTGCTTTGAATAAGAACGGCCCCCAGGGCTGGAGAGATGGCTCAAAGGTTAAGAGCACTGGCTGCTCTTCCAGAGGTTCTGAGTTCAATTCCCAGCAACCATATGGTGGCTCACAACCATGTGTAATGAGATCTGGTGCCCTCTTCTGGCCTGCAGGCAGAACACTGTATACATAATAAATAAATCTAAACAAGAAAGAAAGAGAAAGAGAGAGAGAAAGAGAGAGAGAAAGAAAGGAAGGAAGAGAGAGAGAGAGAGAGAAAGAAAGAAAGAAAGAAAGAAAGAAAGAAAGAAAGAAAGAAAGAAAGAAAGAAAGAAAGAAAGAAAGAAAGAAAGAAAGAAAGAGAACAGCCCCCGTAGGCTCATGTGTTTGGTCCTCAGTTGGTGGGACTGTTTGGGAAAGATTTGGAGGTGTGGCCTTGTTGGAGGAGGTGTGTCACTGGGGTGGGCTTTAATGTTTCAAGGGCCCAAGCCATTTCCAGTTTGTTTTCTCTCTGCTCCTGGTGACTGACGCAGCATGTAAGCTTTCCTACTGCTCCAGCACCATGCCTGCCTGCTGCCATGCTCCCTCACATGATGGGGGAGCACCTGAAACTGCAAGCAAGCCCCCAACTAAACGCCTTCTTATGAGCTGCCTTGGTCATAGTGTTTCTTCCCAGCAGTAGAACAGTGACTAAGATGGAATTTGGTAACAGGGAGTGGCATATTGCTGTGGCAAGCTTGATCTTGCTGGGTTTTGGAGAAATGCGGAAGACTTTGGAGGAGGAAAGCAAGGTTGAGTGCAGTAGGTGGGACTTAATGGGCCACCCTAGCAGGAGTTTGGAAGACGGCAGAGGTAAAAACAGTGTGGACTATGAAAGTTGCAGCTCAATGTTTCAAAGGGGAAGAATATTAAGCATGTGGCTTAGAGACTATTCTTGTGATATTTTTGGCCAAAAAATGTGGCTGGTTTTTGCCCTTGTCTTTAGAATCTGCTAAAGGCTAAATTGAAGAGTTTTGGATTAATGTTGGCAGAGATTTCAAGACAACCTAGTATTGACTGTGTCATGTGGCTATTAGTGATCACTCTTAGGCAGATCTATAATGAAAAAGAACAAATAGGGGAAAAAAAGAAATACAAAATGTACACTTTGAGAAGAAAAAGAGCATGAGGAAATTTAATGTTACAGCCAAGTCTTGTACTCAAAGAGATGATAAGTTTAAAGACCGGATTCAAAATGGCAAGGCCCCACTCAGCTAAGCCTCTATCTTGTTAAAAAAAAGAAAGGAAAGGAAAGGAAAGGAAAGGAAAGGAAAGGAAAGGAAAGGAAAGGAAAGGAAAGGAAAGGAAAGGAAAGGAAAGGAAAGGAAAGGAAAGGAAAGGAAAGGAAAAGGAAAAAGGAAAAAGGAAAAAGGAAAAAGGAAAAAGGAAAAAGGAAAAAGGAAAAAAGGAAAAAGGAAAAAGGAAAAAGGAAAAAGGAAAAAGGAAAAAGGAAAAAGGAAAAAGGAAAAAGGAAAAAGGAAAAAGGAAAAAGGAAAAAGGAAAAAGGAAAAAGGAAAAAGGAAAAAGGAAAAAGGAAAAAGGAAAAAGGAAAAAGGAAAAAGGAAAAAGGAAAAAGGAAAAAGGAAAAAGGAAAAAGGAAAAAGGAAAAAGGAAAAAGGAAAAAGAAAAAGGAAAAAGGAAAAAGGAAAAAGGAAAAAGGAAAAAGGAAAAAGGAAAAAGGAAAAAGGAAAAAGGAAAAAGGAAAAAGGAAAAAGGAAAAAGGAAAAAGGAAAAAGGAAAAAGGAAAAAGGAAAAAGGAAAAAGGAAAAAGGAAAAAGGAAAGGAAAGGAAAGGAAAGGAAGAGAGAGAGAGAGAGAGAGAGAGAGAGAAAGAAAGAAAGAAAGAAAGAAAGAAAGAAAGAAAGAAAGAAAGAAAGAAAGAAAGAAAGAAAAAGAAAGAAAAAGAAATGTCTAAGCAATCTTTTGCTTCTAAAGCAAAGAAAACCTACTCAACAAGGACAGCAGCAACTAATCAAAGGTTATGCAAATGTAATCCAAGGAGGGGGTCAGGCCCCATCCAAAGCAGAGGAGCAGAACTTGGTAGTAAGCACCCCTACACGGCTCTGGCTTTAGAGGCAAGAAGGATACATAAGTAAAGGGGTTGTGGAATCTTCCTCCACAGTGAAGGACAGATGCTGAGGCCAGGTGTGTGCCAGGGGAGTCTCTGCACAGAGACCCTGAGAGGCCACTGTGTGAGGCTGTGAGGGTGAAGCCTGGATTGCAATGGGAGATCCCAGGGTGTTGGAGACTCCAGGCCCCGGGATGTCTGCCAAAGAGAACTGCAAACGGAGTGTGGCACCAGTCCAAGTGGAGAATTGTGGAGTGGGCTGCAGTCAGCAAGGCTGGAAGGAGGGCGATCTCAAGAGCTCTTGGACATCAGACATGGACGTGCAGAATTTGGAGTTTGCCCTGCTGGGCTTTGGTACTGCTTTGGTCCATATTTTCTCATTAAACTCCCTTTCCCCATTTTGGAATTGAAATATATATTTGTGCCAATGTATGTTGGAAGTATATAATTTGCCTTTTGTTTGTTTGTTTGTTTTCTGTTTTTTGAGACAGAGTTTCTCTGTGTAGCCCTGGCTGCCCTGGAACTCACTTTGTAGACCAGGCTGGCCTCACAGAGATCCACCTGACTCTGCCTCCCATGTGCTGGAATTAAAATAATTTGCTTTTTGATTTTACAGAGGGTTACATGTAAGAGGCTGCCTTGAGTCTCAGAAGAGACTTTGGACTTTTAATTTTTTTTTTTTAATTTTAAGATTTATTTATTTATTATGTATACAGAAGAGGGCGCCAGATCTCATTATAGATGGTTGTGAGCCACCATGTGGTTGCTGGGAATTGAACTCAGGACCTCTGGAAGAGCAGTCGGTGCTCTTAACCTCTGAGCCATCTCTCCAGCCCGAGACTTTGGACTTTAAATAGTCTTGAGACTGAAAGCCTATGGGGACTTTTGAAATTGGACTAAATGCATTTTGTCTAGTGACATGGCCACAAGCCTAGGGGTGCAGGGAGTGGAATATGATGGTTTGAAAGTAAAAATGACCCCTAGGCTCATGTTTGAATTCTTGGTCCCCAGTAGGTAGAACTGTTTGGGAAGGATTAGGAGGTGTGGCCTTCTTGGAGAAGGTGTGTCACGAGAGAGTGGGTTTTGAGGTTCAAAAGCTCAAGCCGTTCCAGTTAGCTCCCTCTCTGCCTTGTGGCTGTTATCTCAACAGGTGAGCTCTCAGCTGCTGCTCCCGCATCGTGCCTGCCTCTGCCATGCTCTCCACCATGGCAGCCGCGGACTAAACACTGACACTGTAAGCAAGCTCCCGATTCAATGCTTTCTTCTATAAACTGCTTTGGTCATGGTTTTGTCACAAATACAAAAGCAAGACACACCATGAACTTCAGTTTGTTAATACCATCCCCCAGTACTGTTTTCAGCTTGTTAATCTCACACATGTGGAAACTCTATGGGTGCTCTTAACTAAAGCAGCACATGGGTGGCCGCGGCTGCATCTTATCAGACCCTCAATGGCAGATCAAAACATGCAACAATCATGCCAGCCTTGCTTCCCACGGGACACAATCAGCTAACGACGACGACCAACAGTGCGGGGAGGAGCTGCTTTAACAGAAAACTGAAGAGGAGAATACTCTTTCGACTAGTGAAAATATCAAACAGAACTAACTTGTAATTCTAAGCTTGCTTGTTTTCTTCTTTCTGAGACAGGGTCTCTCTCTATATATAGCCTCAGCTGGCCTAGAACTTGTTATATATAGACCAGCCTTGCCCAAACTCACAGATCCTCCTGCCTCTGCCTCTCCAGTGCTGGGATTAAAGGTGTGGGCCATCACACCCAGCTTAAGGTATTTTTTAAAAGCAGATGTTAGCTTATGGCAAAATTAACTTTCTCATGATTTGGATGTCTACCTGAAATGTTCTCCTTTAGTAATAGCAGGATGGGTTCAGCACTCCTAGGACATAGTACTATGCAACATCTGGAGCTCTCTCCGATGCAGAGACACATTTAAATGGAGAAATATGCCAATGAAGTCAGAACACAAAATAAAACGGGTCGACACTCACCTCTGGCACAAACGAAACAAAAGCCTACGTTTACGGCAGCTGCAGAATGACTACTCCGTTTGGAATGGTTGCTACAGATGAGAACATGGGACGACAGAGAGACGCTTCCAGCAGCAACACACGCATCTCCAAAGTGATAGGCGACTGGACACCTCAAGCATCTCATCATCCGCCCTGTGTGAAAACAGGTCAAGATCGGTCTACAGCATGCTGGCTATGATGCTCTGTGGGCAGGGCTCCCCGCCAGGTGACACTGGTCACCGTCATTACCAATGATCTTCACTAGGCTGACTGTCATTCCTAGACGTCCCAGTCCCCAAATGCAAGCTGATAATCATGTAGGGATCCTCCAAAGGAATCAAATACTCATCTATACTTAAGGAATTCTTAGTGTAGTTTGAACTCCTGACAAGTCCGCTGCTCTGGCTCAGCTTCTCAACTCGGAGATAAGCAGAGAGAAGGCCCGCCACTGTCGACAGGCTGTGCTGAGCATACGTGCGGACTGCACTCTGGACGCCTCCCTTCTCCAGACCTGCGTACCTTTGCTTGCTTTGTAGATGTCCTTCTCCACAGAGCAGGAGGAGCAGCAGTGCTGGGGACAGCGGAACCCCTTCGACTCAAAGATGGCGGTGGGGAATTTGCGGACACAGGCTTCGTGGTAAAACTTCCCACACACACTGACGGAACAACGCTTCACATCCTTACCAGACACTTTGCATGAGAAACATGGGTGCTGGCCTAGAAAACCGATGACACACATGGGTTAAATAACATCTGATTAAAGCATAGTCCGTTTCCAAGTGCTGGGAGTAAGTCCAGGACCTTGGGCATGCAGGCAATTACTCTTGACAACGAGCTGCATCCCAGCACTTGGATTTTTTGAGGTAAGGACTTTTTTATGTACCTCAGACCAGCCTCAAAATTGCCATCCTCCTGCTTCAGTCTCCTTAGTGTTCAGATTACATGTGCGTGCCTCCACATAAGCTAACTAGTCCTTTTATAGAGAAGCAGCTATAGATATCAAAGAGGGGCTCTTGAGAGAAATTCTGCTGTTATAGTTTCGAATTCAGCATACAAAAAGAAACCTGAGGCTGGAGAGATGGCTCAGTGGTCACAAGCACTTGCTGCTCTTCCAGAGGACCTGGGTTTGATTCCCAGCACCCACTTGGCAGGTCATAACCATCTGTAATTCCGGTCCAGGGTACCCAACACCCTCTTCTGGCCTCCTTGGGCACCAGGCATGCACATAAACATACTTACAGACAAAACACCCATGCACAAAATAAATTTTTAAAAATGCAAGAACACAGCTAAACTGAGATCCTAAAACTAGAATTCTCAGCACTTCAAAGGTGAAGGAAGGGCTCAAGAATTTAAGGCCAGCCTGGCTTACACTTACACAAGAGCTTGTCTTAGCCCAACTCAACCTACGCCAGACTTCTATAACTCATAAAAAATTAAAAAAAATTCCCTCCCATCCCACCTGCTGCTGCTGCTGTGTGTGTGTGTGTGTGTGTGTGTGTGTGTGTGTGTGTGTGTGCACACTCAGCTCTTAGACCCAGCTGCAAAACAGCCTGATTCACATACTCAACAAACAAAATTAATTTATCTATTTTTTTGGGGGGGGATGGGGGTCACGGGCACATTGTGAGTGGAAATCTGGACTGCTTTTTTGACCTTGGGAAGCTCAATAACGTATGATGTCTTAACTTGCTGAAATACCTATGGGAGGGAGGAGGGCAGCTTAACTAGAAAGAGACAGAGTCCCGGGAGACACCACCCAGCACATCCTCCTGACTCGGCCTTCCACAGCACAGCTCACCCGTTTCACACTCCTCGCAGATGAACTTTCCCTCAGGGGCTGCAGTCAGCCCCAGGCACTCCAGGTGAAAGTGTCTGCAGCACTCCCCGTCACAGGAAAGCAGACAATCACCGGCGGTTTCACAGACCTGCAAGAGCGAGAAAGCAGCAGCTCTCAAACGAGAGCATCAGAACTGACCAGGGTACTCGCTGAAGGGCAGGCCACTGGGTTTTTCTCCTAATACTCTTTTTTCTTTTTTTTTTCAGATTTATTTATTATGTATACAGCATGTATGATTTCAGGCCAGAAGAGGGCGCCAGATCTCATTACAGATGGCTGTGAGCCACCATGTGGGTGCTGGGAATTGAACTCAGGACCTCTGGAAGAGCAGTCAGTGCTCCTAACCTCTGAGCCATCTCTCCAGCCCCTCTCTTAATATTCTGAGATAGAAGGTCTAAAAATGGGACCCAAGAATTCAAATTTCTCTTTTCTCTTTTTGTTTTTTTTTTTTGAGACAGGGTTTCTCTGTGAAGCCCTAGGTTTGGTTCCCAGCACCTCCATGGAGCTCACACAGCTATATGTTAACTCCAGTTCCCGCTTCTGACCTCTTCAGGTACCAGGTAAACATGTGGTGCACATACCCTCATGCACATAAAATGTAACATTAAATAACTAAAAAAAATTAAAAAGGAATAGGTAGCTGGGCATGGTGGCATACTAGTCCCAAACCAGTCTGGTTTATATAGCAAATTTCAGACCAGACCAGGCTACAAAGTGAGACCCTCAAAAACAAAATGGCAAAACCCAATGAATGACAAATATTCCAGTTCAGGACAAGGAGAACCACCAATAGCCTTAGGACCTACAGCTTTAAAGCAATCTAATAAAAAAAGAATGAAATAAAAACCCAGGCGCCGAGGACATGCTGGTAGAACGGGATCACGTGTTTACAGGTAGCCACCTGCCTACCTGACACACGGTGTCCTTCTTACTGAGGCCAACGCCTCTCCGAGACAAACTGGAGTCCACAGACTGGGAGTCAGAAGCATCTGCATCTGCAGCCGCTGAGGGGCTGTCTCCTCCTTTCCCAAAGCCTACCTGTTTGGAAAACGGCACAGGATAAAGAAAAAACAATCCTGCAGACACAATGCAAGGCCTCGATCAACTGGCTCAGATCTGTCTCAGCACAACCAGCCTGCCTGCCTTCCTGCCAGCTTGCTGTGTTCCTGCCTTCCTTCCTTCCTTCCTGCCTTCCTTCCTTCCTGCCTGCCTGGCTGACTTCCTGCCCTCCTTCCTGCCTGGCTGACTTCCTTCCTTCCTTCCTTCCTTCCTTCCTTCCTTCCTTCCTTCCTTCCTTCCTTCCTGCCAGCCTTCCTTCCTTCCTGCCTGGCTAACTTCCTTCCTTCCTTCCTGCCTGATTTCCTGCCAGCCTTCCTTCCTGCCTGGCTGACTTCCTTCCTTTCTTCCTTCCTTCCTGCCTGATTTCCTGCCAGCCTTCCTTCCTGCCTGGCTGACTTCCTTCCTTCCTTCCTTCCTGGCTGCCTATTTTCCTTCCTACCTTCCCTTCTCTTCCCTCACTCCTTCCCTCCTTCCCTTCCTTCTTTCATCCCAGGGATGCTACATATCTGTCATCTGAGAGAAACTGCCCCTAATATTTAAAAAGCAACAATGACAAAACTCCTCTGGTTCTGTTATGTAAGAAATCTACAAAGTAAGGTACAAATAACCAAAGCAATTTTTTTTTTCTAGCCAAGTTACGTCTTTAACCTCGCCAGGGCTGAAGTAGGTAGGTGTCTGTGACTTCAGGCCAGCCTGGTGTATATGGAAAGTCCCAGGCCAGCCAGGATTATATCACAAGGCCCTGTCTCAAAAACATATTTTTACAAGTTTTTATTTTGTTATTATTGTTGTTGTTATTATTATTAGTCAAAGTCTCACAGTGTAGCTCTGCTGTCCTGGAACTGGCTCTGTAGACCAGGTTGGCCTGTAACTCAAAGATCTGCCTTCTGAGCACCAGGATTAAAGGCATGCTCCATCATACCTGGACCTTAATTTTTTTTTTTTTTTTTTTTTTTAAACAAGGCTGACCACCACCACCGCATAAAGCACCTGACTTGGATGGGTGTGGTTTGCAGACCCTGAAAGTCTGTCTGGAGGTTCAAGCAGGAGAATGCAGATCTTCCCTTGGGGAAGGCCATTCCCTTCCATTTTCAGAGAGTTGCATATGGAGCAAGGAAGAAGGGGCATCGACCTACCCAGACCTACCAAACAGGTAAACTGAATTATCGCGGTAACCAAGAGTCCAGCCCTACATCCCGCCACAAGCGTTTACGGTTCCCTGGTTTCTCCCACGGAAGCATGCTACGGTGGCTGGCAAGGCAGGAAAGAACAGTCTGGCCAGACCCCTGCCCATACTCACCTGCAGGTCGCTCAGTCCTCGAGAATCGGAGTCAGACGTGTCTCTGTAGGCGGAATTAGCCGTGTCCACATCAGTTGACGCGCGGCTCCTTTTCTTTAGAGGCTTACAGGAATCTGAAATCTCGCTGGCACCTTAACACAACACACTGAAATTAATCCTAAAGTAGTATTTAG
Organism: Peromyscus maniculatus bairdii; assembly: GCF_049852395.1. Lineage (NCBI taxonomy): Eukaryota > Metazoa > Chordata > Mammalia > Rodentia > Cricetidae > Peromyscus > Peromyscus maniculatus. The sequence goes on from NC_134868.1 coordinate 47,039,177, forward strand.
GGTTACTGCTTTCATTTGTTTTGCAGGAGAGTGTTTTCTTTCCCCAAACTCATCTTAAGTGTGTCGAGGGGAATTCACAGCTCTCTGGGGCACTGAAGCTGCAAGTGAGAACTTTAGGAGCTTCTGGCCTTCCTGGTAGAGGTGGCTCACTTACAACTGCGCTAGGAAACATTAAATTCAGTTCTGCTCTACCGCTATTTTCACCAACAGAGCCCAAGTTCCAATCTAGACATCCATTTTATCAGAACTGAAGGCCAGCCAATTGATCTGGAGCAGTTCAGAGAGCCTTTCGGTTTTGTACGGGAAGACATGGAACCCAACACAGTGCGCTTTACAGATATGATTGCAGAGACATCTCCATCTTGTTTTATTAGGGATGTGACAAATCTTTGATTTGTATTCGATTCGTACACGGATAGTGCCATTTCAACCCCCCCAATTTTGCAATTCAGTTGATTTTCATCCCCCAAATCAATTTGGACGTTGCTAATTGTTCTTTCCTGGTAACGTGGCGTTTGTTGTGACCGTTAGCAAGTGCTGCAGCATGCCTACACTGTCAGGCCATGTAGGAGGCACATCACTGAGGGCTGTGATGGACAAGCAGTGTGCAAGAACAGGAGATCACCAAGGACCGGAGTAGAGGCCTCCGGACTTTGGGAGGGAAGGAATAAATACATATTTGAAAAAAAAAAAAAGGCAGAGAATAGTGTGGAAATTTTTTTAAAACTGCGTGTAATACAAATCCAGCCAAAACAATAGTGCAAAAAGTTACAGAGCAACAACCTCTTGGGCTAATGCAGTGGGCTATACAGAGACAGCCGCGATGAAATGTGCAGGTAGGCACGGTGAAGACCAAGGAACCAAGGAGACGGTTAATATTGCCACCCACAGTTTGTGTTTTCGATTTTCCCCCCAAACTTTCCATACAACAAACACATCTAGAGCAGCCCAGCCAGCTATGGTGGAGGTGCAGTCCAGAAGAGACTGTGGAGAAAGAAGTCTCCTGAGGCCATGAAGATCCGCAACAGGCTGGATGGGGGCAGCGCTTGGAGTATAGCCATGTTCTGTGGTGGAAGATGTGGGCCTCGGGAGACTGCTCGGGTTCCTGGGACCTCGTTATCACATCCCATCCTACAAGTTTGCACTGAATGCTTCCTGACAGCTACACAGAGGGTGCCTGCCCAGGTTAACGCTGATTAAAAAACACAAGGACACAAATCTATCTCTTTCATTGCTGGTGTGTGGAACCAGAACACCACCACAAAATATTTCCTTGGCCTAAGAGATCACTGAATTAACAAGGAGTTTTAACAGAGGAACAGGAGTGCTGTACTGAGAGGCTTTCGAAGGGAAACACAGGTACCGCCAATTCCGATGAGTTTCTGAAAATGCTAGAAAAATGACAGACCGCTGAAGACAGCTGCCATGCTGTCCTCCAGGATAACGGCACTAATGTTAAAAAAAATAATAAGAGCTTTTAATGATTGTAATGTATACAGTTTGGGCCATTTGGCAAAACCCTGCAGATGTGTATTAATGATGCTTTATTTAAAAACAAAACAGTCCATGTTGGAATTGATCAGGGTAAGTTAATGGTGGTTTTTAGGCTGGACCCATGATTTAAGCTGTACCCATCCAGCTCAGACAAAAAAATAAAAAGAGAGAGAAATCATCTGAATGTTAAAGCAATTGTTCAGAGTCTTGAAGAAACCAGGCCAGAGGATGCCAATAATGATGATTGGCAAAATCAAAATCAAAACGAAAGAAACTTTATCGAGCCGCCGACAAAGAAATCTTGCACGGAGACTCCAAGTCTGGAGTTTCTGGGATGAAATTGTACAGGAATCTCAGTCCACAGTTTCCTCATTCGCTGCGGAGACGGAGCTGTCACTGAATCTGACAGAGCCCTGCACTCCTCGGTCCGCCGCCGACCCTGTGGAATGGTGGAAACACAACGCAATCAGGCCTCCTAATCTCGCAGCGATCGAGCGCGATGTCTGTTCTTGGAGCTCCGCCAAGCAGTGTTCCCTCCGAGAGGCGTTCAGTTCTGCTGAGGATCTCCACGGAGACCATCGCTGCAGACTTCTCCCCGAGAATGCAGAGAGGCTGGTGTTTTATTTTATTTATTTTTAAATAATGCAATTTGCCCAGAGTAAACTACAGGTATTAGATACAGTTTGAGCTCACCCAAATCGCATGAGTCATGCTATGGAGTCTGTACTATACTCAGATTGCACACAGAAAACACATATATAAGTTTAAGGCTTCTTAAACTTTGTGCATCTCTCAAATAGATTCACGTATGGTCATCTAATAGTGGCCATAGTTATGCTATGGGTCAATTTACAAAAAGATTGTACAGCACTGTAAGTGTGGCAACACTGTTCCCAGTCAAGCTGTCCTGTCTGTTTGCCAGAGTCCATTTTTGACAAACATTAATAGCTACTATTCGGTATTCAGTCGAATACCAAAAAAGTGGATTCGTCACATCCCTAGTTTATAAGCCAATGAAATCCCAAATCTTACGGAGAAAAGTTGGAAACAATATCAAGTCTACATGGTGTTCTCCAATTTACCAAAACATGAAAGACTTTTCATGTGGAGGTAGGATCAACTCAAAGTCAGTCTCTCTCTCTCTCTCTCTCTCTGTCTCTCTCTCTCTCTCTCTGTCTCTCTCTCACACACACACACACACACACACACACACACACACACCACACGAACTCACACACAAACACACACACAAATACACACAAATACACATATGTGCACACACACGCACACCAAGAGGGGGATGAAATTTCACACTGAAGAGCAACAATGATTGACAGAGACAGACAAAAAAAAAATACATGAAGTACAAAAAAGTTATTCTTAAAAACTGGTTTAATCCAAGAAATGCCAAGCAGCATCATAATACTGACTCACCTTTCTGTAATCCAGTCTTCAGGGAAGCCTGGGGACCTGTTTCAACCTGTTTGGACAGAAAACCACAGCATTAAGAGGAAAGCTTTTCACTTTTAAAAAATAGAGGGAAAAATCACATTTTCATCGATCTAGGTAGTGACGAGTGACCAATGGTTACCAAGAGTCTGAATTCGACCCCATCTTTGGGGCAGGGAGGGTTAAGTCCTATCTGCCTGTGCTGAATACCAAGTGCCAACACACAGCCACATGCTCTTCCGAGAAAGCTTCCCACCACTCCCTTGGTACAGGAAGAGAACCAGAGCATTTTCCTCAGAGTCTGGGAGGCAGGAGGGGGGCTGTTTCTTCGGCCAGCCCCAACGTTGCTATGAACCCCTCCCACCCCAAAGACATTAGGATAAATTGTTACTTACTATGACACTCAGGTTAATGTAACTCACGCCTGCACTCACAGCTAAGGTGCTGAGACCGGGACCCTCTCTGTGTGCAGTGCTATCTGGCTCCATACAGCTGGAAGCTCAACACTTGTGCTGCTACAACAAGCTTATAAGTCTGGGACACTGCAACAGCACTTTCTGAGGTGTCTTATGAACAAGGTCTTGATCCTACATCAGGAGAGCGAGATCAGAAGTTATTCTGCCAATGTCTATGTCAAACGCGTGGTACGGGAGACTGAACCATTGGAAGAGGAAGGGATGCTGTGTGGAGAGGTTCCTGTTTAGGCTATGAGTGAACTGTATGTTTCCTTAAGGTGTGAAATATGCATGTTGAAACACATTTTGTAAATATTTAAGGATTGTTCTAAGCTTTTTAAAAATTTTTTTATTTTTTTTTACAACAGGTAAAAAAACATACAACAGGAATGCTTTTTGTACGATACAATTAGTTGTACAAATATAAAATCTTCTAAACAATCACTGGTATTATTCTACTACTAACTATATATAACACAGTGGCAGTAACATTTGTCCCATTATTTTTACTCATTCTGTTTATAAATTTGAAACTGACTGGTCACAGACTGAATTTGGGAACCAGGTGGCAAAGTCACAATTTCATTTTGGTAACAAATACTATCGTTTTGTCAGACTTGAAATTTTTTGGAATTTCCTAGATATGGAAATTATGATAAATGACAAATATTACTAAAATTTTAGCTAAATATTCTCAAAAATGTTTTATATGCTTGTGATACCATAGAGCACCCACAAAGTTAGCTTTTAAATTTAGAAATTTAAAATTGTGAAGATTTTTAAATAAAAAAGTACATACTCTTCCATGGTAAATGGCTTTAAAATATTAAACTTACTGGAACTAATTCTGGAATTGTTTTAATAGTAGGTGGTTGGGCTATAAAAAATAAATGTTCTAAATCTGGTTGTGGCGTCAGACACCTTTAACCCCAGCACCAGGGAGGCCGAGGCAGGCATCTAGGAATGCCCAGTCAATCTGATCAATACACCGAGTTCCAGGCCAGCCAGGGCTATACAGTGAGACCATCTCAAAAAAATGAAGAAAGAAAAAGAAAGAATATTCTGGGGACACAGCTCAGTGGCAAAGTGCTTATCCAAAAATGGATATTCATTCACTTTTTAAAAATTAAAAAAATTCTGTGAGTTTATAATTTATAGCAGAATCATTTCTAAGAGTTATTTGAAAAGGTAATTTAACATGTATATTACTACATTGATTACACCAGTTGAACACATTCAATCAAAATGTAATCCCCTCCCCATACACTTTTTCCTTGAATATTGTTTATCTAACAGTCTGATTCCAGATGAGTGCCATTCCACTGGAAAAATAACATTTCAAAAGATCTGCGATACCAACAGGAAAAAAAAAAACAGATCATCTATGATTACCTGCTTCTTAAATATAAGAATATAAATTAAATTAATTTGATTTGTTTAAAAAATAAAAACAATATATACCAGCAGCTTAAACCCAAAATCAAAGTTTTAAAAAGGGAACTCCAGGATGGTTCCAAGTAAAACTCATGAAAACATGAACTCATTGTGCTTCTAACAGAATTTCAGAATGAAGGTGAGGGTCCTGCCCGGCTGCTTGCCATCCCCCACCCCTGTGTCCTGGGACAAGGCTGCAGCACCGTCCCAGGACAGCTGTGAGAAGTTGCCACTGCAACCCAGCAGGACAGATGGAAGGAGAGCTGAGGAAGGAGGCCAAGGCGGGAGGATCTCTCTGGTGACAAGAGATAAGCCACCACATCCCAGACACTCTAACTCGCTACATGTAGGAAGCCAACCTGCTCCTTCTTGGTCTTCTTCTTTGGCACAACCTCGGCGGATTTCTCTGACTCAGATCGAGTCCTGATGGACCTCCTCTGCTGCTTCTTCTCTCCAGGGCCTGCGGGGGACGGAAGCACACAGACACAGGAAACTCACTAAGGGCGGGACTCCTCTGGTTAAGAGCTGGCCAGAGTTTTGACTTTTTAATCTTTTACTGACAGAGTGTTAAGTGAAAGTCACTGAAAAGCTTTTAAACACTTGGGAAGACAAAATCATTTAATAGCTCAAATAAATGGAGAATGGGCTCTATAAAAGACCCAGTTACACAAAAGGGAGATATTGTTTTAGTTTAGTTTTAAAACGGCAGAGGCACAGTTTACTCCTTCAGGCTGGTCAACACACTTAAGGAAGTGTAACTCAGGGGATGAAGGGACCGAATGGACGGATCAGCACCAAAGGCTTTGCTATCCCATACACACAGAAGGACTGAGTTCAGATCCCCAGCAACCACTTTAAAACAAAATCAACAGAAAGGGGTGCATGCAGCACATGCCTGTAATCCCACTGCTGAGGAGGCAGAGGGGGGTCTAGCCAGAGACCCTGTACCAAAGGTGAAAACCAACAGAGAAATACACCCCCAGCTGCCTCCACACACAGGCATATATGCACGTGTGCGCACGCGCACACACACACACACACACACACACACACACACACACACACACACACACACACTGGTTCAAAATCCAATCGCCAGTACACATTTTGCACCCTAAGTAAGCTGAACACATTTTATCTCTAAAGTGCAACGCAGTGGGCACACTGTGTAAGTTACACTACTGCCACACCAACCGAGTCAGAGGAGGAAGCAGGACAGGCACAGACCCGGGACCAAAGACAACCGTGCCTGTCTCACGGGTGCTGGCTTTACGTCACAAAGCCCTGCACAAGATCCCCTGTACCACACAAACCAGGGCACTTGGTAGGGTGAGGCATGAGGGTCAGAAGTTCAAGGTCATTCTTAAGAGGTTACCTGAGACTAACCTCAAAAAGAAAAAAGTGAAATAAAGACAAACAAACATAAAAACAAGGGAAACTAATTAGGACATATTATTGGTATTTTTCCATGCTAAATAGTAAAATAAGCTTAAGGAGTGCGTGCGTGCGTGCGTGCGTGGTGTGTTGAGACGGTGGTCTCAGTATTGTAGCCTTGGCTGACTTGCAGCTCAGAGACATCCATCCAACTGTCTCTGCCTAAGTGCTGGGATTAAAGGCATGAGCCACCATGCCTGGCTTAAGATTTTTAAACAGTACAATTGCTTAAAAATACACTGATAAAAACTTACACGGACCTCAGTGAAAAATGAAAACTGACGTGGAAGCTTGGAAGAACACCGAGCCAGGAATGAGTATCTCTGACACCACGACCAGCAACACCTTCACTGCAACCATTTGTCAGGTCTGCAGTCCACCTGACCGAAGGCCCTTCCTTAGAAGACTCACCTCCTGGGCTGGTGGGATGGCTCAGCAGGTGAAGGTGCCTAACACCAAGCCTGATGAGCTGAGCTGCAGCCCCAGAACCCACACGGTAGATAAACAGAACCGAGTCCCCCACACTGTCCTCTGACCTCCCGTCACGTGCCTCCTTTACAATCAGATAGAAACTTCTCCCGTGCAGTAATGAAGGCAACCTTCAAAGTTCTGCGTTCCACTGCTCTGGGTTACAGGGAAATGCTTCCCTCTTTTGGGTCAACTCCAGAACAAAGCGCACTCTCACTATTTTGTTTTTGGTGGTCAGTAGCTTGGTAACACTATAGTATTTTTTTAAAACCAAACATTTATTTATTTTGTGTACCTGTGTATGTGTGTGTGTATATGGCACACAAGCCACAGTGCCAGTGTGGAGATGAGAGGACAACTTGTGGGAGTGTGTTCTCTCCGTCCACCCTGTGGGTCCTGGTAATCAAACTCAGGTCTTCAGGTACCCACTGGGTATCTCACCAGCCATTTTCCCTTTCGTGTATGTATGTATGGGGTATACCCGTGTGCATGCATGTTCACATAGGTATGTATGTGTACAGGTGTGTGTGCAAGTTTGTGCACATGCAGGTGAAGGCACGTTCAGGAATCAGTCAGACCCAGGGCTCACTGATATGGACAGTCTCCACAGCCACCTTCCGAGGCTAGAATTAGAGGCAGGTTACCACGCTCATCTGGTACTTGTGTGGGTTCAAGGAATGCAAGCCCCTGTCCTCTTGCTCACTGGCAAGTGCTTTAGCGGCAAGCCTATCCCCACAGTGCGGCAGCAGAATATTCCAGAACTATAATTAATCTGCTTCTAGCACCAAAGTCACAGTCTAGTTACAGAAGTCAGTGGCAGTTCTGGAACTATCCTTTATTCTCAACTTTTCTCCTTAAACTGATAAATGTTTCATAACACAAGAGAGGCTGCCCTCACAGACTAGCTGAGGATTTCCAAGATCTCATGCTCTAGTACAGTCATCAGTACTGAAGTGCTACCCAGAAAACCAAAAACCAAACAGCTTGGAAGCAACAGCAAGCGAGCAAGCAAACTAGACCTGCCTGTTTCCAGAGCGACTGTGGAGCTGGCCAACAGTCCGGACTGCAGGTCCCGGACTTCCTTACCATCCTGTGATGCGTGGACCAGATCTAACTTTTGGTTCCTTTGGGATGGGCTCTCATGTAGACCAGTATCCATGAACACAGCATCTAATCAAGGGTGATGCTGGAATCCTGCTCTCCCTGCTTCCTTCTCTAGTGCTGGGATTACAGGCAGGAGCCAACCTGCCACGTGAGGTGGCACCGGGGTTTGCAGCCGGGCACTGTGCGTGGCAGGCAGACACCCCACCCACAAAACCACCTCCCCAACCCCGACCTCCTGCCTTACAGAGGGGAAGCAGCGTGACTTCTTAAGATGACTCTGAAAGCTACCCAAAGAACAGACACGTTTGAAACCACTAACAATTTCTACACTTATTTTCTGGGGGGGGGATTGGAAAAGAATGCAGTAACCTAGTATGAATGTAAATACCATTCTCCAAACCACAGAAATATGGCAGCGGCACAGTTAATGTACAAGAACGCTCCACTTGCAGCTGAGGTGCGACAATGGCTTCTAAGGGGAAACACACTTCTCCTCTGACCTTTGGGCTCCTAAGTGATTTTTACAAACAAGTGAGACGGCATTTAAAAAGACAAAAGTATGCTTATCAACCATCAAGGTTAAATTAAACTAAAACCAAAACCAAAGCTGTAGCACCCATCCCTGAAGGGAGGTTCCAGGCAAAACTTAGAGCCTAACCTCTATGTGTCTAAGGAAGGAAGCCGGTTGGTTGCCTTTTCTAGGCACAAAGAATGAGAACATTCTACTTAACAAAGAAAACAAAGATGCAAGTTCAGAGCGGAACTTGAATTTCACAGTGAACAGATCACACGAAGACACGTTCAACAGCTGCGGGGAGAGAAGAGAAACACGACCCATTCATAAAAGCGGTGACACTTAAGAAGTGGCCAGTAAAGCCGCCGGGCGGTGGTGGTACGCACACCTTTAATCCCAGCCCTCAGGAGGCAGAGGCAGGTGCATCTCTGAATTCAAGGCCAGCCTGGTCTACAAAGTGAGTCCCAAGACAGCCAGGGCTCCACAGAGAAACTCTGTCTCAAAAAATTGGAAAAAAAAAAAAAAAAAAAAAGTAAGTGTCCAGTATGAAATTAAGAATTTATTTTCCCCCTTCTTGGGAGACTACAGGTGTATAAATAAAGATCTAGACATCTCACTTAAAGTAAGACAAAATAACAAAGCTGCTATAAAAACTGACATGCCTCCTTAACTGGGCCCAATGCCCTCCTGAATGATCTGTCCTGAATCCCTCCCACCGGTTTAGAGAGCTTGTCCAAGTCTTTTTCTGAATGGCGGTTGTTATACAGTTATTGTAATAATTCAAACTCTGTATCCTCCATCACAGATTTGCCTGGATTACTACTGATTCAAGAGCTCTATGTCTGCTTTTCCACACCCCGACTTGTCCAGAAGATAATTTGTTCAGGACATTATTACAGTACACTAAGAAGCACACTGGGCCAGTGAGAAGGCTCGGTGGGTAAAGGCACGTGCCACCACGACTGAGCTCCATCCTGGGACCCCACTGTGGAAGAACAGACCCCATTTCTGCAGGCTTTTCCTGACCTCTGTGTACATCCACAGTGGCACACATTCAAACAAACAGTATGTCATTTTTTAAAAAGGAGAAGTATGTATATGGTCTCTGCTCTTCATTCCTAAATCCTTTCTAATTCTCTGAGTGGTACAAACGCATATCTGTCCTGTTTAGTCTTTGCTCTAGTTCTAAGTAGATGACAGAGGATCTGTCTTTGACTGAAGTGAGACAACTTCTGATGGGCTGCTGAGCAGAGGCTAGTCACTAGAAGGACAGAGCCACACTAAGTTTTTAGTTCCAAGCCCGGATTCCTGCCCAAGAAGGGAAGACAGGCTGGAGCCAAATTAACAACAGGCTGTACAGGCGTGATTAAGCCTCCTGAAATCCTCTGAACTATGGCCTTAGAACTTTCCGATGAGGACACGAAAGGTAGAGCTCTCTGCATCTGCTGTCAGGGAGTCTCTTCAGCTGCCTGCATGTCTGTACCCTCTGTGGCATCTTTAATAACAAACTGGTACGCTTCAATGAAGTGCTTACCTGACCTCTGTGAGTCCCTCTAGCAAATGACCCCCTCAATCAGAGCAGGGAGCAGCAGCACCCCAATGTACAGGCTGTAACCAGAGACTCTGGAGATAGGGTCAGGCATGGTGGGTGAAGCCAGATCTGGAAACCAATGCCAGCCTGGGCTACATAGGGAGAATCCTGTCCTTAAAAAACCCAAGTCCTGGAGCCTTCTGGAGTCTACACTGAGCCCAAAGGTGTGGGAGCTGATGCTAGTCAGGACAGCAATTGGGAGGTGGGAGCAAGGGGTGGTGAGTTCAGGGCCAGCCTGGGCTTCACAGCAATAATCTACCTCCAAGAACCCAGAAGCAGGTAAATTTAATCCTGAAGGGTCTGACAGTGTGAGGACTGAACCAAAGATGAGCTGACCCATGCTTTAATCCCATACTAAAGAGGCAGGGGCAGGAGATAGCTGAGCTCAGGGCCAGCCTAGTCTACAAAGTGAGTTCCAGATCACTCAGAGACACACAATAAGACCTTGTCTCACAAACAAAAAGGTCGCTCAGCAGGTGTTTAAGAACTGGTGAGTGTGGGGGAAAAATAATCCACTCATCTGGGTTACAGGAGAGTGCAAAATGGCTAACGTATTGCAGAACAGAAACATTTATTTTCCTATATCACAAAATCATTTCTTAGAATTCAAAATCTTTTAAAAAACACAATAAAGATTCTAAATGCCCAAGCTAATTAGCATTTTCTTCTTCACTTACGCCAGCTTGCATACCAGGCAAGCACTGACCTCTATATAAAAAGCCTATGGGGTGGGGAAGAGCTGTTGAGGCAGGTTCTCACTCTGTAGCCCAGGCTGTCCTGGAACTTAGTATAGCCCAAGCTAACTTTGGCCCACAGTGGTGCTCTTGCCTAAGCCTTCTGAGCGTTGGGTAACAGGTGGAACCACCACCTGGCTCCCACCCCACTGCAGTGTTTGATTTTGGCACGAGGTCTAAGGTACCCACACTGGCCTTGGAGTTGTGAGGCTCGCGGCAGCCTCTTCACCTGAGATTGAGGTTCCATTTTCACTGGTCATGTTAAGCACTACTACAGAAATAAGTCACGGTATCACTCATGTAGTTCTGTTGCTATGACACAAACCTACCAGACAACCAGTTTACACTAAGATCCACTGCAAGTTCTTTTGAAAAATAGCTCTAGATTGATAGGACGGCTCAGTGGATACAGGCACTTGCTGCCAAGTCTAATCTGAGCTCGATCCCCAGGACCCACACTAAGACTAACTCTCACAGGTATTCCTCTGAGATCTACATGCATGCCATGGCATGTGTGCACGTGCACACACACTCACACACAAATAAATAACGTAATTAAAACTTCAAATTGCCGGGCGGTGGTGGCGCACGCCTTTAATCCCAGCACTCGGGAGGCAGTCGGATCTCTGTGAGTTCCAGGCCAGCCTGGGCTACAGAGTGAGTTCCAGGAAAGGCACAAAGCTACACAGGGAAACCCTGTCTTGGAAAAAAAAAAAAAAAAAACTTCAAATCAAAACACAGCCTTCAACCTTCCAAAGGCACACCCTTACTAAATACAGGGATTTTTCTTCCTGTGTTTGCTGTTTCCTTTCATTTTGTTTTATATGGCTCTGGCAGGCCTGGGGAACTTGCTGTGTGGACCAGACTGGCCTCAAACTCACAGAGATCCACCTGCCTCTGCCTCCCACTCCCTGCTTCAGGCATTTCTCTCTTAAGGAAGAGCAACAGTGCTTAGTTTTCCGTTCAGGGTGTCTGTTAATCAGAGAACAATCACATTAGAGTACCTAGGTCCTGGGTCCAGAGCTACAGACACTGCAACATCTACCAAGAACTGTGTTTCCAACAGAGGAGAAAGGAGCAAATGGTGAGGAGGAGGAGGAGGAGGATGTCTACTGCTGCTGGAAGAGTAAGCTGCTGTCCTATGCAAAGAGAAAGGGCTTAGGGACATCTACAATTCATAGCTACACTCGCCCCATCTAGTTTATTTATTTATTTAGAGCTGGGGTGTTGCTGGTTTCTTTTGGCTGGGATTACATGCATACTACCATACTCAGCATAGAACTTACAGCTGTATTCTTAATTATGGAACTATCCTAGTATTTAAATTCCTGTAGGGAAAAGAACGGCAAATAAAGTTCTCTAGTTCTGCTTCATTCTTTCCCTACTAAAATAATAGCTTTTAAAATCAAGACATCTTTAAATTTAATTTTATGTGGATGAGTATTGTGCCTACATGTCTGTCTGTCTGTGCACCGTGTGCGTACCTGATGCCTGTGGAGGCCGGGAGAGGGAGTTAGATCCCATGGGACTGGAGTTACAGAAGTAACAAAGGAAGGTTTCTCACTATGAAATACTTATGCATGTGCGCCAATGCGATCTGTTTTCATTCATCACAGTTTCCCTTCAATAATGAAAGCTGCTTCGGAGCCTCTCGGGACGGACCCAGGCCCCCGTCAGTCATACCCACCTGCAGAGCCAGATGTTGCCTCGGGAGATGACGTGTTCTGAGTTGGCTTCTCATTTCTCTGACTCGGCGAGGAGATTATAAGCCTGTCTTGCCCCCTGACACTTATTTCTGTTTTGTTACCAATTCCCTTTAAAATGAGGCAGAATAAAAAACAAGTGATTAGCAGGCACATAGTATCGCGAGCTTATAAAGATGGTTTAACATAATCATAATTTGCTCAAACTTGTCAATTACGACTAGTCATTATCAGAAAAATTTTATTAAGTAACCAGGATGTATTTTAAAATATACAATGAGATCACCTGAAAGAAAAATGAAAACTATTTGCCTTAAGTCCAGGTGATAAATACCCTTAATAAATGAACCTGCACCACCCCATTTTCTGTCAAAAACAAAATAGTCCCTAGTCTGAACAGTTTCTTTCTTTACACCACTGTCATTTGGTGAAGTCATCTGTTACAAAGGTAGAAGGCCAATGTGCCTTGAGATGAGAATATCTTTAAATAAAGATATATGCCATTTACGTTTATAAAATGTGATCAAAGAGGTCACATGGAGCAGACATCAGGTTCAGTTAACTTAGATATTAATTTAGGTATTTTTTTTAAAGATTTATTGATTATGTATACAGTGTTCAGTCTGCAGGCCAGGAGAGGGCACCAGATCTTATTACAGATGGTTGTGAGACACCATATGGTTGCTGGGAATTAAACTCAGGACCTCAGGAAGAGCAGCCAGTGCTCTTAACCACTGAGCCATCTCTCCAGCCCCTAATTTAGGTAATTTTAATGTATTGACATAAGAGCCATTTTAAGTGTTCTACTTATTTTTCAAAAGATTATTTGTTTTTAAAGATTTATTTTCATTTTATGTGTATGAGTACTTTGCTCGCATGTATGTGCACCAACCACATGCATGCCTGCAGAGACCAGAATGTGGCCTTGATCTCTGAACTGGAGTGATGGTTGAGTCACCATGTGGGTGCTGGGAACCAAAGCCAGATCTACAAGAGCAGTGGATGTTCCTAAGGGCTGAGTCATCTCTCCAGCCCCCAAAGATCAGTTTTATCTTGAATTTCCTTTAATAGTTTTAGGGTAAGGGGGTATTTTTTCACACAGAAGCAAATAAAACTATCTCTAAGAATAAAGGCAATTTGCATTCACACAACATGCAAATGTTGCTATCAAAAGAGTCACAGTGGGGCCAGAGAGATGGCTCAGTGGTTAGGAGCACCTGCTGCTCTCCCAGGGAACCGAGTTCCAGTCCCAACACCAATGTTTTGGAGCTCACAATTGCCTGTAGCTCTAGCCCCAAGGGATCCGAAACTCGCTCTGGCAAGGAAAGGAAATGAGAAAGGGGAAAGAGAGGAAGGAGGGGAGAGGAGAAAGTAAAGGAAAAAGAAAACGGAGAAGTGGAAACTATATTTCAAGCATTTCTGGGGAGCTGAGCCCTACTGAAATCAATTAAGCCCACCAGCAGAAACAGGTGAGTGGAGAACCCTTAACATTTCTAAGAACGTTCTAAGTATGAAGCATCCCTACATTTAATCAGCTATTTTAATGTGCATATAGTAATGGAGAAAAAAAAGCACAGCATTCCTTAATATACACATGCGTAAGATGCAACTAAATCAAAATCACAAACCCTAGACTAAGGAGCAGGTTGTGAGGTATGCACACATTCCAGTGTTACAAAAAACTCTGACACCTTCAAGCCAAAGACTAACTGCCTTCAGTGGAAATCCAGGGCAGACTGGTAGAGGTTTTCAGTAGCTGATCTATACCAATGAATCACCTTTTCCTCACCACAGGTCATTATAGGATCAACATAGCAATGAAATGTCTCTAAACTCATTGAGATAACCTAAGCTAAGAGGAAGCCAACAAAACTTCTGGCTCAGCAATGCCAAACCGAGTGTGGCCTTGACTCAAGCAGCTTCAAGCTAGATTAAGAGAAGGACTGAGCAAGGTATAGGCACAACTGTTAGGAGAAGTCCTGGTCAGGAGGCATAATCAGCCCAAATTTTTATTTTTTGAGACAAGGTTTTGCTATGTAGCCCAGGCTGGCCTTGAGCCTCTGCCTTCTGAGTGCTAGAACAATAGGCACATACTAGCAAGCCCAGTCAGAGGAGTATATTACCTAATAAGAACTCACAATCTGAAGAGTTAAGGACATGCAAGAAATCCTCACTAAATCTGCACAGTCCAACACAGTAGCCACATGTGGCTGACCGGAAAATGTGGTGAGTCTCAATTAAGATGTAAGCCACAGCTGGTGGACACAGCTCGATTGGTCCAGAGCTTGTCTAATGTGCAGGATTCCTAGAACCAGCTGCATGTGGCATGTCTACAATCCCAGCACTTGGGAGGCAGAGGGAAGAGAATAAAAGGTGCAGGGTCATACTCAGCTACATAGTTTAAGGCTAACCTGGGCTATCTAAGACACTAGAGAGGTGGGTGGAGGAGGATGGACATTGAACTCCAAAGACAGATGAGAGAAAAAAGTAGGAAACAGCTCAACCACCTTGAACTGACACATACTGAAATAATGTTTAGGTACACTGAGTTAAATGAACTGTGTAGTTAAAATGTAAAGAAAACAAAACAAAAAAGCCACTGCCGGTACAACCAAACAGATCAGCAAGCACAATTGTTCCAGTAGATTTTTTGTATATATATATATAACAATTCAGATAAAAGAAAAATTTTAATAAAAATCATACTTTACAACAAAGAAAAACTAACTCTACAAATGAGAAACAGGCAAGCTGCCCGGTTTTTTCCATGACTTTCAGGAGCTAAGCTCAATCCTGGCTACATTGCTCAAGATTAATCAACTACAGATGGGAGTCTTACAACAGGGAACCGGGAGGGGGGAACACAGCTTTCTGCCCCGAGTAAACGAGACTGTGTGCTTCAAATGCAGTGGACCCAGAGGGCACTTAAATCACATTCTTAAGTGGTTTAGTACCATTTCCCCAAGCCCCTAGAGAACAAGAGGTACCTTCGTTGAATAAACAAACTGATCAATGAACTTCCCATCTCCTGTCGCGTTCTGAAGAGCAAACACTTGTTCAATTTTCACAACTGGAGACATATTACACTTCTGCAAATCTAGGCTCCCTTTGTGCATTGTGATGGAGGCCGGTAAGGACTTCCTCGCGGCCGCTGTTTTCCAGGCTATTTTAACAGGAGGGGGCTCTTCCTCTTCCACACTCGTGTGCCGCCTCTGGCTCTGTCTCCGAAGGTCAGTACTTGACTGTGAGGAGGCCACCCCCCCAGCATTGGTCTGTTCTGGCTGACTATTGAGCACAGATCTTGGTCTTCGAGGTTTCTTAACTTCGGTCTTGGAGGTAACGTTCTTCTTTGCTTGGGATGAAGCCTCTTCTGGCTGCTTGTCAATGTAGATGAAAGTGTACTGTTCCACTCTCTCTTCCCGAGTCATCTTCAAAGCCTTCTCCGCATGCGCAATGCCAATGTCCCACTGGGCGCGTTCTCTCTGAGGCCGGGGTTTCCGAATCTTTATAAAAAAGATACAGGCATTAGATGAAATTTTGGAGATCTTTTTTAGTCCAACAGGCACATTAAAACCGACATGTATTTTCCAGGCACGCTGCCATTTTTTTTTCAAGTACACATAAATACTTTCAGATTCTCCAGACAAATAAATGGAATGTGCTGATCCCTCACCATTAATAAACTATTATTACTGCTGGGCGGTGGTGGCGCACTCCTTTAATCCAGCACTTCGGAGGCAGAGACAGATGGATCTCTGTGAGTTCGAGGCCAGACTGGTCTACAGAGTGAGTTCCAGGATAGCCAAAGCTACACAGAGAAACCCTGTCTTAAAAAAACCAAAAAAAAAAACCAAAAAAAAAAAAAAAATAAGCAAGCATTCAAGCTAGTATTACTACATTAAATGTCATGAAGATCTGTTCTTTTACCTACATTTCTTCTATGGGTCACTCTGCTGACGAACACCCCAAAGAGGAGTTGTCCTTTCACATCATGTTTACTCAACAGTAATAACGGAAAAGAAGAAAGACTATAGAAATGACTTGTTTTCAGGGGCCAAGAAACACTATCATTAAACATGCCACTGCCAAGTTGCTATTTCCTCCACAGGTAGGCAAGGAAGTCAGGCAGTGTGGGGATCTCGGCAAAGCTTGCTGCCAGCCCACGTTTAGATGTGGGCCAGACTAGGCCAATAAGCAAACATGGAGAATAGACTGAGAGACAGGAGAAAACCCAAGGGAGCAACAAAACCAAGAAAAGCATGTGTTGGGAGATGGGGCGGTGATGACCGAACCCTGAATCCCTTTCCACAGTGGTGGGGCAGAAGAGTCGGGTGGGCAGGAGGGGAGGAGAGCTTTGAGCGAGAGTGTGTGAGGTGAGCAGGTAAGTTAACGGAAAGTGATGAGCGCAGCATCTAAGAGCTGCTGAGACGGGCGGGCCCTGAGGTGGCTCGGCTCTCGTCTCCAAGCCTCGCTAACATCCCTGGGACCCACATGGCAGGAGGAGGAAACAACTGCCCCAAGTTTCCCTCTGATCTCCACATCCACACCGTGTGAACTATACATGTGTACCCAAAAGAAACATAACAAGAGGGCCAGGCACGGTGGCACACACCGTCAATCCCAGGACTCAGGAAGCACAGAAACGCACGTCTGTGGGAGTTCAAGGCCAGCCTGGTCTACGAAGCAAATTCTAGGCCAGGCAGAGTTAATCAGCGAGACCCTATCTCAAAAAACAACAAATTCAGTAATAATAAAAATTTTTTTAGGAGTCAGACTATGAGATGCTATAGTATACACTAAATGTCCATGACTAAATCTTTAAAATATATAAGGCTGATAAAAATCAATTAAAATCCTCTTTATGTACTGAAATTTGCTTAGGCCCAGTACTTGGGAGACAGAGGCAGAGGCAGAGGCGGAGGCAGAGGCAGAGGCAGATTTCCAAGCGTTTGAAAGAGGCCAGCCTGGTAGTTTCAGGACATAGGGAGTTTCGGGACAGCCAAAGATACAAAGGGAGACCCTGCCTGGAAAAGCCACCCCCTCCCTCCAAAGACCGGAAGACCAGAGTCTGATTCCCAGTGCCACAGCAGGCCGGCAGCACACAACCGCCTCCTAGTCCAGCTCCAAAGCATCCATGTTGATGGACTCTGTTTTTTGTTTTAATATTAAGAAGGAGGAGGAGGAGGAGGAAGAGAAGGAAGAAGATGAGGAGAGAAGAATTTTTTAAAAGCTTGTGATAAAAGTTGGTGTTTTTGTTGGTGGTGGTTAAAACTCTGGATTTGAACCCAGAGACTCGCCTGTTCTTGCCTCCTAAATGCTGGGATTAAAGGCACGTGACATCACTCCTAGCCAAAATGTAGCTTTTAAAAGTATAAAAATTAGAAATTTCTGAATTATAAGAGGCCTACTTTAATTTCATGATATACTTGAAAAAAAATCATCTTTATGAAACCCAGCACTAGATACAAAGAATATGTGCAAATAACATAATTAAAACATAACCAAGCTAAGAAGGTAAGTACAAGAATCACCAAGACATACTGAGAATTCATTTCCAAAGTCTGATACCGCCACCACTTCAAACGCACTAACGTCCCCTAACTCTTGTTCTAGTCCCTGGCTCTCTAACTCTTGTGGCCTAAGATGGACCAGTAACTGAAGCCTTCTGTGCCTTAGTTTCCTGATCTGAAGAAAAGAAAAAGACCTTACTGGGGGTTTTATGAAGATTAAATAAGTACATCAGCACTTTCAACACGACTTCCTTCACAGAACGTACGAGATAAACTTTTCATCTGGCTTGGTTTTGGTTTTTGAGATAGTTTCATTGTGTAGACAAAGCTGACTTTAATCTGGACCCTCCTTCGTTAGCCTCCCAAACGCTGCCATTACAGAGCCACACGCTGCTGCCTCTAATCAAGTATTTTTAAATCTTTGATAAAATAACTTTGTTAACAGAATAAGGAAGAATTAAGGTAAGACGGTAATACAGAGAAATTACTTTAAAGTCTTAGCAAAATAAATATCACTAATGCCTACTGGGTTTGTGCAGGTCACTTCACAACAGCTTATAAAGTTGGTCTTGTTTTCTGAGACAGGATCTCATGTATCCCAGGCTAGCCCTAAACTCTATGTAGCAAAACTTGAAGTTCTGATCCTCTTGCCTCTACTGGAATGCAGCCAGGCCCAGTTTCTATGGTACCAGTGACCTAACCCAGGGCTTTATGCATGCTGGCAGAACTCTACCGGATGAGTTACAGCCTACGTTCTGACAGTTTTTAATAGTACTATAAAGTTACATGACACACACAACTATTTGTTTATTTCTTATGTTTTTTGAGACAGGGCCTCACTATGAAGCTCTGAATGCTTGGAACTTGCTGTATAGACCAGGCTGGCCTCAAACTTTGAAGTGCTACTTCTGCCTCACTAATGAGTGCTTGGATGATGGGCACACACCACTCTGACGAGTTGTAAATGTGTTAATGTGTTAGTGCACAGTGGAGGTAGAGTTGAGCAGCAGACTGCTTGTCTGTCATGGGAAAGACCCTGGCTTCCATCTCCAATGGAACAAAGAAAACAAAGCCCACATATGGGCTGTCAGTTACCTTTTGTTTTTCAGAGTGATTGCTGGCTTGTTTGGTTGCCTCGGCTAGTAACTCTTCATACTGTTCGTGACCTTTATACTCCCGAACCCGTTTCTCATGAACCCATGCCCTCTCTGGCTGGTTGCTAAAAAATTGGACATGATATTCCCGGGCACCTGTAAGTAAAAATTCATATTAATTATGCTAGGACATAAAAATCCACATATAATTTGCCAAAGGGATCTTGAAACACAGTTTTCTCAGCATTTTTTCCATTAAAACTTGGACATTTAAAATTGCCCAGACACTCAGTAACCTCATAACTTTAATGGCTACTATAAAATCATTCCACATGATTAAAATCAGGGTGGCAAGTTTTAAGAGAAAGAAATGTGAAATTCTGTTAATCACCCCATTTATTACTTTGAGTACATAATTTATTCTTTACTTGTCTCTAATATTTTTTACAAACTGGAATATAAGTACACAATGTTTCCTTCCAAAACTGTACCTGTTTCCTTGGCCTTTTAAGAGCCAAGTACTGATGAGATCATTTTTCTAGCTATATAAACATAGATTGTTTTAGGGGAACTGTGACCTCTATGGCACTATTGTAATAATATTGTGGATTTCTTCTTTGCACTTCAGACACAAAAGCAACAGCACATAAAATGTCTGGCATCACGACACAAATACTGCATCGAACTCCACCCAGCTGCGGGTGCTTCGCCACCACACACTGACACTTTTTTAAAAGGATAGTTTATGTGATATCCTTAATAAATCAGCAAAAATGATTAACTGCCCTACACTTCAGCCTTAAATCTATGCCTTTTTAATACTCCGTGAGATAAGAAAACAAGAAATGAATGAGATACTTCTGCATCCTGGACAGTGAAGGCTGCTGCCTTGAGGGGAGCATTAATTATGGGCATTTGGTGGCAAGATGGAATATCACAGTCACTAGAAAATGTGCCTTTCTGCTGCTATGCAGACATGAGCAGGTGGCAGGTGTCTCTCAAGAATGAACTTCTACTTTGAGGAAAACAGCATTATTTGTTATCAATAATACAGTTTGACCTTTCAGATCATTATTAGAATTCTGGGAAACCTGCCTTTGCCTCTTTGAGTCCGCTTTCTTCCCCAAATCAAAGAACTCTTGAAAAAGTAAGTGGTGATTGAGAAGAATATCTAGCTAGGCAACAGGTGGATCTCTTTACTCTAAGGCTGGCATGGTCTACAGAGAGTTCCAGGACAGCCAAGGCTCCAGAGAGAGACTCTGCCTCAAAAAGAAAGGAGGAGGAAGAAGAAGAAAGGAGGAAGGAAGGAAGAGGAGAAGAAAAGCTACAAACTAATGTGTCAACTTATAAGAGATCTACATGACTCACTAAAACAAGAAATTCATTCATTCATTCATTCATTCATTCATTCATTCATTCATTCATTCATTCATGTATTGAGACAGGGTTTCTCTGTGTAGCTCTGGCTGTCCTGGAACTCACTCTGTAGACCAGGCTGGCCTCAAACTCATAGATCCGCCTGCCTCTGCCTCTTGAGTGCTGGGACTAAAGGTATGTGCCGCCACCACCACCTGGCAAAGAATCATTTTTAAAAAACAAACATTAAAAAAAAAAGATGCCGGGTGGTGGTGGCACACGCCTTTAATCCCAGTACTCAGGAGGCAGAGGCAGAGGTAGGAGGATCTCTGTGAGTTCAAGGCCAGCCTGGTCTACAGAGTGAGTTCCAGGACAGGCTCCAAAACTACACAGAGAAACCCTGTCTCAAAAAACAAAAACAAACAAAACAAACAAAAAGACTAGGGATGCAGCTCAATGTCAGGGCACGTATAGGGGACCTTGGGATCAATCCCCAGCTTTTCTCACCCACAAATCTAAGAAGCAAGAGCAAAAATAAAGTAGATCCTGAAGACATGAAAACTCACGAAGCAAACCCGTGTCTCTGCACAACTGACTAAATCTTCTACACTTCCTGTCAAAGGTGCATCACAGAAGGAATGAATGTTTTATACATGAGAAATAATTCAGGGCTGAGAGATGGCCACGTGAAGAGTACACCCTGCGCTTCCAGAACACTGGCGTCTGTCCCCAGCACCCACATCAGCTGGCTCATAACTACCTCTAACTCCAGCTCCAAGGGGAATCTTGTACCTCTAAACGTGGTGGCCACCTGTACTCAGGGGCGCAAATTTGGAATTCCACCCCAAATTTGGAAATAATTTTTAAAAAATCTATTTCAAAGTAGAGGCCGGAAAGATGGCAAAGCAGTTAAGAGTATGTTGCTCTTGCAGAGAATTAGGGCTCTGTTTTCAGCACCACGTGGCAGCTCACAACCATCTGTATGTAACTCCAGAGATGCAATACTCTTTTTCTGGCACCCTCAAGCACCAGGCACACATATGGTACATATACATACATGCAGGCAAAACACTCATACACATAAATATTTTTAAGCAAAATGATGTAAAGCTAAAACTATGTACTTTTATAACTTTAAAAATGTTGCTAAGCCAGGTACACACCTCTGGTGCACACCTTTAATTCCAGCACTCAGGAGGCTCAGGCAGGTGGATCTCTATGAGTTCGAGGCCAGCCTGGTCTACACAGTGAGTTCCAGGATAGCCATCCTACACAGAGAAACCCTGTCTACAAAACAAACAAATTTAAAAGCTAGTAATAAACAAACAGATAATAATACTATTGCTGGTGTTAAAGCAAGCATGGGAAGGCCGCTGGGAGGCGCGTGCCTTTAACCCCAGCACTCAGGAAGCAGAGGCTGACAAGTCTCTGTGAGTTCTGTAGCCTGGGCTACAGAATGAATTCCGGGCCAGTAAAGGCTGCATAATGAGAGCCTGTCACAAGAAGGGAGGAAGGGAGAGGGGAGAGAGAGAGGATGCGGGATGGAAGGGAAGAGAAAGCATGCGTGAGGGATGAGGCTGAGGAAGGAGAATATGGCTCAGCAGACAGGCACACTGCCGCATGAGGAGCTGAGTCACATCCTCAGCCCCCTGGAGGAAATCCAGGCAACGCCTCCTGTGCCTGTAGCTCAGGGCTGCAGGAAATGGAGACAGGATTGGTGGGGCTCTGGCCATCAGATAAGCTCCAGCTTCAGGGAGAGATCCTGACTCAAAAGGAGTAAGGTGGAGAGTGACTGACCCCACGTCCTCCTCCAGCGTGTGCGTGCACAGGTAAACACACCTACGCACACAGAGGACACGTGCAGGTGTTCTAGGAGGCTCGGGAAGCCTGATGACTCAGGTTCCAGGTCAGCCTAGGCGACACAGTGCGGCACTTCAAAAACAAAACCAACCTCCTCCCCAGGAAAAACCCTGCTATCAAAGACCTTCATTTACCTGTTTGTTAATTATAAATATGTGGAGAGAAAAAGAATTACCTCCAATTTTTCATAATTTCCTTTTATTTTACACAAATACAGTGTGTGTGGGTGTTTGGCCTGCATGTATGTCATGAGTGCCTGGTGTTCAAAGAGGCCTGAAGAGGACATGAGAACCCTTGGAACTGGATTAAAGATGGTATGTGGGTGCTAGGAATTGACCTGGGTCCTTCAGAAGAGCAGCCAGTGCTCTTAACTGCTGAACCTTCTCTCCAGCCTCCCTCAAATTTTAATAGTATTTACACAGATGTAAGGAGAGATTATGGATACCTGTTGGTTTCTGACATCATACTCAGAGTTTTGCCCTTCCCCAATTAATATACAGTATTTTAAAAATATTAAAAGCATTTAATTTCAACTTAAAATGAGAACTAAATGAAGATACAATTTAAAATGGAAATGTGGCCTAAAATTCTTTCAACACACCCTCGCAAGGAGTTATCATCTATCTATCTATCTATCTATCTATCTATCTATCTATCTATCTATCTATCTATCTATCAGTTTTTCGAGACAGGGTTTCTCTGTGTAACAGTCCTGGCTGTCTCAAACTTGTTTTGTAGACCAGGCTGGCCTCAAACTCACAGAGATCCACCCGTCTCTGCCTCATGAGTGCTGGGATTAAAGGCATGCGCCACCACTGTGCAAGGAGTTATTATTATTAAAGTGCAAAAATACGTTGCCCAGTGCTAACAATGTGAATAATAACAACTGTAAGCCAGTGGCTACTACATACAATCAGGAATAACTGTACAAAGTGGCTCAGCTACAGAGCAGCACAGAGTGCTCAGAGGAATCATGCACACAACAAAATTAGTCTTGGTTTTCAGAGAAACTGAGAAATATACTTTATTTAAAACTGAACTACATGGCTGTAACAGGATACTATTTGGCAATAAACAGTGATAAAGTATGAAACATGTTAGAACATGGATAAACTCCTAAACCATGCTAAGTGAAAGAAACCACCAGACTGGCAAAGACAGAAGATTCTGCTGACAGCTTAGCCTCCAGGGGGACAGGAGGGAATTCTAGTGATAGCTATTAGATGTAAGATTTCTCTTTTGGGGGGTGGGGTGATAAAACTCTTAAATTAGATTGTGGTGATAGTAGCACAACTCAGAATGGACTTTTTAAAATCACTACATTCTAGGCTGGAGAGTGGTTGGGGCACACGCCTTTAATCCCAGTAATTGGGAAACAGAAGCAGGTGGATCTCTGAGTTTGAGGCCAGCCTGGTCTACAGAGTGAGTTCCAGGACAGCCAGTGCTACACAGAGAAACCCTGTCTGCAAAACAAAAACAAACAAAACAAAACAAATCACTAAATTCTGACATTTAAATAAAAGGGTAAAATTGAGTCAGGCTTGGTGGTACACACCTTTAATCCCAGCACTTGGGAGACACAGGCAGGCAGTTCTAAGCCAGCCTGGTCTATGCAGGGAGTTCCAGGCCAGACAGAGCTACATAGTGAGATCCTGCCTCAAATAAATAAACAAAAATATGCAAATAAATGATTAAGTTTTATACTACAGGAATATTTCAATAAAGCGATTAGGTTTTAAAAGATTAAAGACAAAAGAACATTTATGGTTTTAATGAAAACATGAATGATTTTTAAATTCCATTCTCAGATCACCAAGAGTAATATAAACACAGTTTCTAGCACTAAAGTAGAAAACTGCCTAGGAGCGTCTGACTAGCAGATGAATTAGTGAATTAAATGTGACCGCTCCTGAGGCTGCAGACATGGCTCTAGTGATGAATGCACTGCTTTCCCAGAAGGCCCAAGTTCAGTTCCCAAGACTCTTCAGGAAGCTCACAACTGCCTGGAGCTTTAGCTCCAGGGGATATGAGCCTCCAAGGGCAACGGCACGCATGTGCACATACCCAGCCCCCAACTCACACACACAAGAATTCAAAATTGAAAAAAATAAATCTTAAAAAGAAAAATGTAAAAGCTCCTTATATGATCTCAAGGTTGCTTTCTTGAAAGGAGAGAACTGAAGAGCCATGACTCTCATGGTCCCATTTTGAAAGCTCTCAGGGTCTAGATATGGATAGGGATTGTTTTATTTCAGAAGATTTAGTCTCTTGAGTAATCTTGCCCTGTTCTTTTCCATTTAGTTATTAGAGTTCCAAGGTACTTCACATACTCTGACCTAACACTTCCCTATTACCGCCTCTCAGTTAAGACAGCCTGGCTTCAACTGCTGAGAGCTGTAGAGCAAGGGTTATCATAGATGGTTTTGAGATGACTTCTCTGAGACATAGGCTACACCTCATTGTATCTGCTGTGAGCATCACAGAAGAAAATGCTCAGTCGGTCAGTAACAGACGTAGCTCAGTTAGTAAAGTGTTTGCCTAGCATGCAAAGGCCCTGGGTCCCTACCCAGGACCCATTAAAACAGGTGCAGAGGCAAATGACTGTAATCCCAGCAGAAGGCAGAGGCAGGAGAATCCAAAGTTTTATGTCATCCTCAGCTACATAGCAAGTCTGAGGCCAGCCTAGGCCACATGAGACCATGCCTCCAAAAGAAACAAAGAAATAAAAAACCTTAAGAAAATACATAGCAGAATCACCTAATACAGTACCTTGTACAAAACCAGGCAAATAGCAGTGTTCATGTTTTTCATTCCTGCCCAAATCTACTCTCCCAGCTTTTGATGGGCACACACTGTCAAAATGGACGATGGGAAGCCACACCACCTCCTATACATAGGCAGGCTCTTGCTAAGTGTCACCAATAGGGTGAAACCCCCAATCTTATTTGCTAGATTTAAACAGATATGTTTTTCTTCAAGAAGGAAGTCTGATGTAAAAGAATAAGATGCAAAATTGTCACAGATAACAAAGAACTCAACACACAACAAAGGTGAGTTCACAAAGCAAGTACCCTGAAATTAAGTTACAAGCCAAAACGTCTTTGAACTAAGCAAGTCACTTCCAGGTGGGAGAATCTTAGGAAGCCACTACAAATGTTTTGGTCAAAACCAAGCATCGCCAGGCGGTGGTGGCGCACGCCTTTGATCCCAGCACTTGGGAGGCAGAGGCAGGCGGATCATTGTGAATTCGAGGCCAGCCTGGTCTACAGAGTAAGATCCAGGAAAGGCTCAAAGCTACACAGAGAAACCCTCTTGGAAAACAAACAAACAAACAAAAAACAAGAAAGACAAAACAAAATCCCAAACATCATGCTTGGACAAAGTACACACAGAATGTAACTTTTCTTAATTTGAACATTCTGAAGCTAAGATTACCTATTATAAGTAGATCCAAGCTATCCTCCCATGTTCTATCAAATCCATAAGGCTTTCCCAGTATAGTTAGAGTCATGAATGAAACAGAAGAGGATGAAAGCACCAAGTGAAATTTAATATTATGAAAAGCACTTGTCTGGGTGACAGTGATTCCCAGAGGAACCCATAGTGAGCTAATGACCAATCCAGTTAGGCATGGTGAGATAAGACTGTAATCCCTGAACTCAGAATTATGATGAGGAGGAGGAGCTTGGGAACAGCCTGGACTATACAGAGTAAGCCCCTGTATTAAAACAAAATAAAACACAGCATAGTTCCAAAAAAAGGCTTAGCCTATACATTAAACTCACATAAAATACCCAACCACTTACTAATAGGCTTTTATTTTTAAATGCAATATGAAAGCCAGTAAGATTAGTCTTCAAAACAAGGAGGCACGAGAGAAATGAGAGGCAAACCCGGAGATGGCACGAGGCCTCAGACCTGTGACCCTGGCTACTCAGAAGGCTGAGGTGAAAAGCCCGCAAGCTCACACGCCTGCCTGGACTACACAGCGAGTTCCAGGCTGGCCCGGGCCATTTAGTGAGACCCTGCTGTGGCTCACATTTCCAGGTGTTCGTCCAACACAGCAGGGTAGTCAGAGCAGCAGGCTTTGGAGAACTGTTCCATTACAACCACAGTCGAGAACAGAAAACACTGAACTAATTAATGCATGTGGTGCCTGGCTCACATTCTCCAGGTCTGTTTTGGGTTTGTTTATTTATTTACTTAATTTATTTTTGAGGCAGAGTCTTGCTATGTAGCTCTGTAGCCTGGAATTTACTGAAAGATCTGCCTACAACTACTTCCACAGTGCTACCACACCACGACCCACTTTGACTTTTTTTTTTTTAAAGAAACTAAACAAAACATCCACTCATTTATTCATTCATTGGGGTAGTGGTTGCACAGAGGTCAGAGGACATCTTTCCAAAGAGTTGGTTCTCTCCTTCTACTGTATGGGTTCTGAGGATCTAACTCCGGTTAGCAGGCTTGGCAGTAACTTAACTTGGTAAGTTAACACTCTTGCCCACTGAGGCACATCACTGGCCGGCTTTCGACGTCCTCCCCCCCCCCCCCCCATAATCATGGATACCATGCCCAGGACTGACACTACACACATCTCTTCTCACATCAGCTAATGTAATTAAGATAATTCCTCAGATATTTTCAGAGGTTCACCTCTCTGTTGACCAAAAAACCTTTTTAATAAATTAATTAAAAGGTCTGTGGATGAGGAGGCTGGAGAGATGGCTCAGTGGTTAAGAGTACATAATGCCCTTATAGAGGACCCAGGTTTGGTTCCCTGTACCTCCATCAGGCAGCTCTCAACTGCTGTAACTCCAGCTTTGAGGGGTCTAATATCCTCTTCTGGCCTGTGGGGGTAACATGGTGCACCTATCCTAGCACACACATGATTGAAAATAAAAAGAAATCTAAAACAACCAACAAAAAACAATGGGGGGGGGGGGGGGTATTAAAACTCGGTAGTAGAATGCTCACCTAGTGCGTGCAAAGCCCTCATTTCAATTCCTAGTCCTGGGGATCTGATGCCTCCTCTGGCCTCTGTGGCACCAACACACACACACACACACACACACACACACACACACACACACACCACACACACACACACACACACACACACACACACACACACAATGTTTTTAGAGTTATTATAAGGGCTGGGTGTGATGACGCACGCCTTTCCTAGCACTTAGAAGGTAGAGGTAGGCACCTCTCTCTGAGTTCCAGGCCAGCCTGAACTACATAGCCAGTTCCAGACTAGCCAGGGCTACATAGTAAGAAAATAAAGACATTAGTTACAAAAGTTCTCTGCCAGTATAAAACAACCATAATTATTTCACTTATCACTAAAAAATGAGAAACCCCTGAGGAGCAGAGGCAGGAGGATTGTTGGATGGTTGGAGACATACGACCCTGTATCAAAAACACATAACAATAATAAAAATTTGAAAAAGATTCATACTTTTATGTCAGATAATACATATGCATATTCTTACATTCACATACAACTCTGAATGTTCACTTTTCTTTATTGCAAACTTGTTACTTAGTATCTATTTATTACTTTTCTTACCTCTTGTGTTAATTTTGGTATGGACCTCAAGCTGGGGGTCACTTGAAACCATACAAGGCCACCAAGGATAGGTTCCCACCTTGGACCAAACAAGATCACCAACCTGGAACTTAACACCAGTGGACGCTTCTGTTGTTGGAACAGAAGACAGTATTGGCTGAACCTACAGGAAAAGGTCACAAATCTCCATCAGAAGAGAAAAAAAGAGGGGGAGGGGAATGAAAAGGAGAGGAGAGGGAGGGAAGGAGGGAGGGAGGACGGAGAGGGAGAGGAGAGAGGGAGAGGAGGGAGGGAGGGAGGGAGGGAGGGAGGGAGGGAGGGAGGGAGGGAGGGAGAGGAGGGAGGGAGGGAGGGAGGACGGAGAGGGAGAGGAGAGAGGGACAGGAGGGAGGGAGGGAGGGAGGGAGGGAGGGAGGGAGAGAGGACGGAGAGGGAGAGGAGAGAGGGAGGGAGGGAGGGAGGGAGGGAGGGAGGAGGGTGTAAACTCTGAGTAAAGCACACCCACAGCTTACGGGGGGGCTGGGGAGATGGCTCCGTGAGTACAGTGCTGGTCCCTCCAGCATGGCTCCAGCATGTGGAGCTGAGTCAGAATCCCCAGGACCCATATAAAGGAGGTGTGCTAGCGTGCACACACAGTCCCAGTGTTGCTAAGGAGATGAACGGTGGAGAAAGAACACTCTCCACAAGTTCATGGGCCAGCCACCTGGCAAACACAGGACAAACAACAAAGAAACCCTATCTGCAACAAGGTGGAAGGACGCTGTTCTCTGACCTCCGAGCTGGAAACTGTGGCACACACACAACCATACTCACACACGTGAACACACACAAGGTGCCTCCAATGTAAAATTATCTTCCATTATATTCTTCTTTATCTATAACTAGCAAAAAAAAAAAAAAAAAAAAAAAGACAGGAAGGAAGGAAGGAAGGAAGGAAGGAAGGAAGGAAGGAAGGAAGGAAGGAAGGAAGGAAGAAGAAAAAGAAAAAGAAAATGAAGAAAAAGTAATAAGCCCGTTCTAAGTACTGAAAACAAAACTACTGGTTTCTGTGGCCAAATTAATGATGAAGCATTTTGAGAGTTCAATGAAAAGAAAATGATCATGGTTTGTTTTTGTTTTTGTTTTTTGTTTTTGGTTTTTCAAGACAGGGTTTCTCTGTGTAGCTTTGCGCCTTTCCTGGAACTCACTTGGTAGCCCAGGCTGGCCTCGAACTCACAGAGATTCGCCTGCCTCTGCCTCCCAAGTGCTGGGATTAAAGGTGTGCGCCACCACCGCCCGGCTGATCATGGTTTTTATAAGGAAAATGATTCATAGAAATTTGGGAATTTCTGCCATAAAGATGGCCAGGGCACTGTAATGCGCACTGCAAAGAACCTGCACTGTGCTGTACCTCATTTGTTGCTGTTTTAACATTTATTTATTTTACTTCATGTGCATGAGTATTTTGCCTGCATTTGAGTAACATATGCATATATGTAACATGTATGCTTAATGCCTCTGGAGGTCAGAAGAGAGTGTTAGATCCTCTGGAACTGGAGCTACCCTGTGGGTGCTGGGAACTGAACCCGGGTCCTGGGGAAGAGCAACCAGAGCTCCTAACTGCTAAGCCATCTCTCCAGCCCCGCCCTCTCTTCCTGACATCATACCTGGTCCCTGTATTCAACAAGCCACTCACCGGGACGGCTTCTTTGATCACTGGCTCTTCTCTTGGTTTTTCTGGTGCGGTGTCCACCCTCTCATTTGGTCTCTAGGCAGAAAAATGTAGGGACAGAATAAAGCGGCAGGAAACTAGCAACTGTGGTGTATGAACAGAATCAGAGAAAACTGAACGGTAGGGAGCGTGAGGGAAACACCACTGACGTGAGGAGTGAGATTATTTGTGCAGTACATGCCGGACGCTGGTGCTACCACTTTCTAAACCACGCTAGAACTCACCTCTGACTTTATCACCTAACAGTACTGTTCTAAGCAAACTGGCTTTGTCCCCTTTAAAATCTGATCTCTTCTCCCACCCGCTCCCACCCCGGTTACTCTGTCTGACATGTAGGGGGGTCAGAAAGAAGACAACCTGGGCGTCCATTCTCTCCTTCCACCTTTATATGGGTGCCCGGATCTGGACACAGGTCACCAGGCTTACTCAGAAAGCATCGTTACCCAATGAGAGCTCACCAGCCTGACCGGTTTTCTTTTTTAAATTTAACAGACTACAGGAAAAACAGGGCACTGAAACTGCTCATAAGGTGTATCCTGGAATCTTTCTGGAAACGGCGGTGGTAATGTATATGGAGAGCCTTACATTTTCAGACTCCTGTCCAGTATATTTTATAGAACTGTTGCTGAAAAGGCGCTGAGGAGAAAAACGGTTAAGTGTGAAGATCTGCCAACATCCTGCGTATAAAAGCAACCCGGCGAGACGACGTAGACGGGGCTGGAGACAGTTCAGCAGTTAGCAGCACCTGCAGCTCCCAGCACCCACATCTGGAGGCTCACAACTGCCTGGACCTCCAGCTCCAGGGGAGCCAAGGCCTCTGACCTCTGAAGGCACTCATGTGCACATGCCTGTATAGACACACACACAAGCATAATTCAATACATGACTAAGTTGTTTTTAAAATGTACTTATATAAAAATAAAATTGGAAGTCAGGCAGTGGTGGCGCACACCTTTAATTCTAGCACTTGGGAGGCAGAGGCTGGTGGATCTCTGTGAGTTCAAGGCCAGCCTGGTCTACAGAGTGAGTTCTAGGACAGGCACCAAAGCTACACAGAGAAACCCTGTCTCAAAAAACCAAACAAATAAAATTGGTTAAATTATGGTATAAAGGCAACATCTACATTATCTACCTACCAATATATACATTATATATACATATATATGCACAAATATGCATGTGATGTGAAAGCAGGAGATGGGTATTTGTTGGAAGAAAGGGGACCATCAAGACAGGGGTGAGGTATCAGGGAAGGGTAGTACTTATGCAAGTATGAACGAGGAATGACATATGAAAATGTCATAATGCAACCTACTATTTTGTACATTAACTAAAATATTAATTTAAAATAAAGGAATCTAAAAGTTCAATGTATAAACTATTATATTACGTTTTAAATCATGAGTCCCCGAAATACATTCTTTTTAAAGTGAACTTTAGAAAACTGGAGACATGGTTTTTTGGTTAAAAGCACTGGCTGCTCTTGCAGAGGACCTGGGCTTGGTTCCCAGAACCCACGTGGAGGCTCGCGGCATCCACAACTCCAGTTCCAGGGAATCCAATGCCTTTTTCTGACCTCTCAAAGCACCAAAGCATACACATGGTAGAGAGACCTACATGCAGGCAAAACATGGTCAACATAAACAATCGAACAATCAAACTTTTTTGAAATAGTGAGCTTCTGGCTAGCAGGATGGTAGCGGCACTTGCCACCACACCTGGCAAGCTGAGTTCAATAGCTGGAACCCGTGAGGTGAGGGCAGCCTTGATTCCTTCCGACTCTTCACCGAGCTCCACGTGTACACCACGGCAGACCATACAGCCAGCACCACAAACAGACGGTAACTTCAAAAGTAAGTGTCTAAGTTGGGTCTAGTGTTGTACATTTGCAACACCAGACACTTGGGAGCTGAGGCAGGAGGACAGCTGAGGCTGAGGACAGCAGAGTGACAGAATTTTTGTCTTTAAAAAAGGGGGCGGGGAGATAGTATAGAACTGACTCCCCTAAGCTGTACTCTGACCCCCTACATAGACACACATATTAATACTGATAAATAAAAATGTTACAGGCAGGTTAGATGATGCAATCCTGTAGTGGCGTGCTTGCCAGAACATAGATTTCCTACAGGCTTAAAGAAAACAAGGAGTTGCTACAAGGCAATTTGGAACTAGCTACCAAAGTCTAAAATACATTTACTCTTCAATTCAGAAGTTACATTTCAGGAACGAATCCTACAGAAACACAAAAAAGAAAAAATTTAACCAGAGGGATGATAATTATAGTATTAATTCATGGCATTAATCCACACATCTATCAACATCTTCAAACATTTTACTAAAAAAAAAAAAAAAAAATCAATGTGTACCTGAAAAAGATCTGACGCAATTTAAGACAAATATATTAACAGTAATTATCTGTTTTGACAATGAGATTAGGGAAATACTAAAAGAAAATCTACTTTTGTATTGTTTGCATTTTCTGTAAAAAGCAAATTTTCTCAGGAGACAGAGGTAGGCTACCCAGGGCTAATGAGACTATGTCTTAAAAACAAACAAACAAACAAACAAACAGATGATAAACAGACAAATAAATAATTCTACGAAGTAAAAGGTTTGTTTTTATTAGTTGGTCTGTTTCTGGTCTCTCTATGTAGTCCTGGCTGTCCTGTAACTCACTAATGTAGACCAGGCTAGCCTCAAACTCACAGAGAACCAACTACCAGGTCCCAAGTGCTAGACAGAATTAAAGGTGTGCATTACCATGCCTTTTACTTTCTTCCTTTCTTTCTTTTTTTTTTTTTTTGTTTAATTTCTTTTCAGAGGATACAATTCAGATGGCTTAAATAAAGTCATATGCTTATAAACAGATATGACTCTGACCTCAAGGCTTCTCTGAGAAAGAAGGTTATAATCTGAGACGCAAAGGAAAAGGAGCTGGCTTAGGAGGAAGTGGAGAAAGAAAACACCAGGAAGAAGCAAGTGGGTACAATGGTTAGAACAGGAGCAGCTCCCAAAGGCTCATGTTTGAATGCTTGATTTCCAGTTGGTGAACCTTTTGAGAAGGATTAGGGGGAGTGGCCTTGTTGGAGGAAGTATGTCACTAGGGGTGGGCTTTGAGGTTCCCAAAGCCCACACTGAGCCCAGTGTCTCTCTCTCTCTCTCTGCCTGCTGATCAGGATGCAAAGCTCTCAGCTACTTCCCAGCACCATCCTATCTGCTTCCCACCACGATAATCGTGGACTAACCCTCTAAGCAAGCCCCAAATTAAATGCTTTCTTTCATGAGTTCCTTGGTCCTGGTGTCTCTTCACAGCAATAGAACATAACTAAGATAGCATGTATAAGGTACCCAAGGTTAAAAGGCAGATTTTCTTTTTGATGGCGATGGGGCAGGGGAGTGGTTTCGAGACAGGGTTTTTCTCTGTGTTAACAGCCCTGGTTGTACTGGAACTCGCTTTGTAGGCCAGGCTGACCTCAAACTCAGAGATCTGCCTGCCTCTGCCTCCTGAGCCCTAGGATTAATGGCGTGTGCCACTGCCCTGGCTCTGCAAGGCACCTGTTAATATGCCTTATTAGGACTGGAGAGATGGCTCAGCATCTTCCAGGATTTGATGTGTAGCACCCACATGGCAGTTCATAAATGTCTGTAACTCCAATTCCAGGGGATCCGACACCCTTTTCTGATCTCTGCAGGCACCAAACACGTAACACAGTGCAGACATACATGCAGGCAAAACACCTATGCACATTAACATAACTAATTAATTAGTTAATTTCTTAAAAAAAAAAAGGCACACCTACTGAAGAGGCTTAGGCAGACATGTACTAAGTCATTTTTGTTTAAAAGATGCCGTTGGCTGCCATGTAGACAGCGTTCTGGAAGGAAGCAGGAGGGGAGCAGAATGCTTGACTAGGACCATGCAGTCATCCAGGACAAGGCGGTGGTGACCTCGGACAGGACAAGCTCTGGTAGACGCTTCTGTGGTGCTCCTGAGCACACGTGAGGAGTAAAGAGGACGGGGCGCACACCTTTAATCCCAGATCTTGGAGGCAGACTCAGTGGATCTCTGTGAGTTCGAGGCCAGCCTGGTCTACAAAGCAAGTTGTAGGACAGCCAGGGCTGTTACACAGAGAAACCCTGTCTGAAAAAAACAAAAAGACAAACCCCAGAATTCCTCCCTGATCTAATGCCTCCACTTCTAGCTGTGTCCTCAGATAGCAAGCAGAGTCTACAGCCATGTTCGTACAGTGCTACTCCAAACAGCTAAGACATGGACTTGACACACACAAAGTAAATAGGTAAAATAGGTAAATTCTGGTAGAATTGAAGCTCTAATAACATTAGCTAAATAAATTTCAAAGATATAAGCAAAACCATATTCCCCCAAAGAACAAAAAAACTACTGCTCACAGTAATGAGGAGAAAAAAGGAAGCTGGATAGATAGATGGCTGAGTGGACAAGATAACTTGCTATGCAAATGTAAGGACCTCAGTTCAGATCCCAGCGTTTATACCTCGAACCTCAACACTGTGAGGAGCGGAGACAGGGGAATTGCTGGGGCTTGCTGCCGGCACAGCTCTAGGCACAAAGAGACCCTACCCCAAGGGCGAGGTAGACCGTGATAGAGAGGGAGACCCAGCATTCTCCTTGAGCCTCCTACTCCCCCTACATGGATCAAATGGGCACATGCATCTGCACATACACATGTACATGTACTACATACACAGACCACACATACATACATACAGACCACACACACACACACACACACACACACACAGACGAACAAAGGAAACAATTTACAGGGGATAAAGTGTGCCTTTTTCTTTTACTGTCTGAGTATCCAAGTTTATTGGTTTTTAAGTGTGTACAAGAACATTTTGCATGTGAACATTTTTCAAGAGCAAAAGGGCATGTACTAATGGCCCACACCCCAAAGGGCATGTACTAATGGCCCACACCCCACTCTTGTTCCGTCTCCATGGGGATTCCAGCCTGTCTGGAACTTTGTAAATGTTCCTGCCTGAAGGTAAGTGCTGTGATCTTAAACCAGCTCCACTATACAAGGCACCTAGACTAACAGAGCAGAATGCAAGCTCAGGAACTAAACGGACTGTTTAACCTGGCTTCTTTATCTGGGAGGGGTTTTCATTTACTTTTTGTTTGTGTTGGGTTTTTTGTTGTTCTGTTGGTTTTGAAGACAGGGTCTCATGTAGCCCAGGTTAACCTCAAACTCCCTATACAGCCAAGGATAACTCTGAATTTGTGATCCTCCTGCTTCTACTTCCTAAATGCTGGGATTATAAGCCCAAACCATTAGGATATGTTTTTAACAAACTTTATCAAAAAGTGTAGCCTAATAAATACAGTTAATATCACCCTACTTGCCAGATTCTTTTTGTTTGTTTGGTTGGTTGGTTGGGTTTTTTTTTTTTTGTTTGTTTTTTGAGACAGGGTTTCTCTGTGAAGTTTTGCTGCCTGTCCTGGATCTGCTCTGTAGACCAGGCTGGCCTCGAACTCACAGAGATCTGCGTGGCTCTGTCTCCTGAGTGCTGGGACTAAAGGCGTGCACCACCACTACCCCGATTCTTTATAGCCAAAGTAAGTCAGGCCAGCACAGCAGTTCTCAGAAACTAATAAGCTAAAACCCAAATCCAAATCTACTCCATTTTTGTGATTCTCCCAAGCACTGTGTATCGATCTCTCTTCACTATCGGTCTCGAAAAGGCATGTCACAATGGGGCTGGGAATGCTGCTCAGTGATACAGCCCGTGCCTGCCCTGTGCAAAGCTCGACTAAGAACTGCTACAGTGAGCCTGTCTGGGTCCCCATGTATTCATCTACTCAACACAAAGTCAGAATGAGACATGTGGAAGGCGGTTCTGTGGAGGGTGTTTGTTAGACAACATCAAGAACTCATGACGGGGGTGGAGGGATGGCTCAGTGGTTAAGAACATTTGCTGCAGGGCTGGAGAGATGGCTCAGAGGTTAAGAGCACTGACTGCTCTTCCAGAGGTCCTGAGTTCAATTCCCAGCAGCCACATGGTGGCTCACAACCATCTGTAATGAGATCTGGTGCCCTCTTCTGGCCTGCAGACATACAGGCTATATACATAATAAATCAATAAATCTTTAAAAATGGGGCTCTTCCAGAGAAGAGTGGCTCCCACCAGCCTGCAACCCTTAACTCCAGGAGCCCCGGCCTCCTGCAGCCTCCCTGGGTTCCTGTCTGTGCATGCGCACACAACATGATGAGGGGGATGGGACGGGACGGGATGGGGACAGCTCAGAAGACAAAGGCACTCGCTGCCACACCTGACAAGCGAGTTTGACTCTTGGGAGGAACAACATGGTGAAAGAGGAGCATCTACTCCCCCAACTTACCCTCTGACCTCCACACACGTACTACAGCATGCATGTGCACATGTGCATGCACACACAGACACAAACAGCATTTTAGAGAGCACTGCAGTGCATGCTAATTTTAAAAACCAATCAAAGAGGAGGAAAGAGGGGCAGTGGTTGGAGAGAGAGAGTAAAGCAGTCAAAGCACTGGCTGCTCCTCCAGGGGGCCTGGGCTCGAGTCCCAGCACCACATGGCGGCTCATTACTGCAACTTCAGGTCCAGGGAATCCAGTGTCCTGTCTGTCTCCACAGCTACTGCATTCATGTGGTACACAGACATACATGCAGGCAAAACACCCAGACACTTAAATTTTTTTAAAGGAAGCATTTCATTCTAAAGCCTTCATTCTTACAGATGTAGACTATGACACCAGACTCAATTCTATTTCTTTCATAACATGTGACATCCTTTAAACCTTTGTGTGTGGGGTGTGTCCATATATATATATACACACATAAATGAACTGGAAGAGAAGCATTATGAGCAGACGTCCTTTGCTTTGCACTCAGTCACACCTTCAATTCTTAGAACAGTGCCAGAAACATGATATTCAATCAACATGTGTTAAATGAGTAAGAAAATGACAGAAAAATAGGAAAATATGTGAAGTACCTACTTTACCGCCCCCCCCACTAGGGGGGGAGGGGGGAATCAATTACATTGAATCATATGAAATAATAGGATCCAGCTGCCCAAGAAATGTTCAATTAACAAGTAATCTTTCTTTAAACCAAAGAATAAATTAACTTATTCAGATATATAAAATATGAAAGCAAATAACTGTCACAAAATAAGCATTAGTTCCTTCCTAAATGCATATCTAGGAAACATCTGTAGTTTATACCACAGACTCTTCATTCAAGTTAAAACTGATCTATTACACACTTACTATTACCTTATTGCCATGAAACTTCACAATCAAATCTCAGACAGTAAAATAACCTACCAGAGCTGGGCATGGTATCTAATGCCTTTGGATTAAAAAACCAAATAAAAAATAAACAAATAAACAACAACAACAACAAAAATCCACCAGTACACATGGGCTTTTATAAAAACTCCACCTAAAGTCCTAATCAGCGTGTTTGTGTAATCTGACTTTATTTATTTATTTATTTATTTATTTATTTATTTATTTATTTATTTATTTATTTATGTTTTTCGAGACAGGGTTTCTCTGTGTAGCTTTGTGCCTTTCCTGGATCTTGCTTTGTAGACCAGGCTGGCCTCGAACTCACAGAGATCCGCCTGACTCTGCCTCCCGAGTGCTGGGATTAAAGGCACGCACCACCACCGCCCGGTTACTTTTTTATTTTTGAGACAGGGTCTCACTATGTCGTCCTGGCTGGCCTGGAACTGGCTATGTAGACCAGGCTAGCCTCACATTCACAGAGATGCACCTGTTCTGCGTCTGTCTCCATTTTCCAGGCACAACCCCCGGGGAACGCCCTGACGGTAAAGAGCTCTTCCACTTGTGCTTAGTTAGCAGCAAATGTGGGACACAAGTGTTGAACTACCCGTAAACTACCAGGTAAACGAAATCCCAGCTCTCTCTCTCTGCCTTTTTTTCATCTCCTAAAACCAAGAGTTTGGTAGAAGCAAGTAAAGATACCTGAGCCCCTCAAGACAAGAAAATAAACAAGCCGGAGGCCGAGTAGACAGGTCTGAGTCGGGGGCTAGCCTGGTCTACAGAGAGGGTGCCAGGTCAGCCAGAAGCACCTTGCTAAGGATTACAGGAAAGGACTCACCGGAAATACACTTGGAGAGACAGACAAAGAAAAAGGTATCCAACCCCCAGTGAACAGGAAAGGTGCCTCACTCACACTCTCCGCCTCGGGCTCTAACTTGGGGGTCTTGTGCGGCCGGCGCTCTTCGGGTCCGGGCGCCTCGTGCCTGCTGCTCTTTTTCCTCTTCTCCTTCCTGCTCCCGTGCTTCGACTTCGTGTGCTCACTCGCCTGGACTTCATTTAAAAGGTCCCCACAAAGGGAGGACTCGAACAACTCCCTGCCATTCTGGATAGTTTTGGTTATTTTTAGTTTAATCTCAGGTGAGCCCGTCTTCTTTGGAATTACAGTTTGTGGTACCGAGGGAGGAGGAGGAGGTGGCTGTGGAGGAGAAGGTTTTTCCAGACTTTCGTGTGGTCTTGTGTTTGGAATTTCTGAATGGTAATAGTCAGCGGGGCTAAAGTTTCTAACTGCACCAAAGCCGTTGGCTGACCCATTGGGGTACTGGTTATATGGCGGGTATTTGGTCTGAGTGTCATACAAGCCGATCGATGGTGGGTAGCCATTGGTGAGTGGAGGAAGGTCTTCTGTTGTGGGTGGATACTGAAAACCTTGTTGCAAAGTAGCTTCGAAGGGTGTCTGGCCACCATCTTCAGCAATGTCACTGCTGTTATCAAAGGCATCCTCCTGGCGGATGTTGGCGGAGTCAATGAGTTGAGGTGGTTGCTGAATTGTGTTTCCCATGATCCCTTGCATGAAAGAGAAAGAGAAATCCATTGTTCTGCTCCAGCATCCTTAACTTTCCCTTTCTCTCATCGAGCCTAAAATTAGAAGAGGAAGATGAAAAAGTATTAAAATTCTAATAGGCAAGAAGCCAACCAATTGATAAGGATCACACAAGTGTTTTCACCCTAATTTTGACATTCAGATATGCAGACATTAAACCTACATAATTCTGACATGAGACAAATCGGATCTACTGTGAAGCCCAAGCTGTCCTAAAACACTGGGGAGCCTCTTCACTCATTCCCCAGTACTAGGATTACAGGACACACCCAGCAAAAATCCTGCTCACGTTCACAACGTTAGCATGTATAAGTAATTGTCATACATATATACTTCTACCTTGTTTGTTTGTTTGAGACAGGGTTTCTCTGTGTAGCCCTGGCTGTCCTGGAACTTGCTCTGTAGGCCAGGCTGGCCTTGACCTCAGAGAGCCACTGTCTCAGCCTCCCTAGTGCTGGGATTAAGGCTTTGCCACCACCGCCCAGCGTTATACTTCACTCTTTAAATGGTTGCATAGTAAAGTGTAGCGTCACTTTAATAGATTCAACTACGTATGCACTACAAATCAACTAGGTGCTTACAAGTTTTTAGCATATAAACATGTCTACAGAAAAGCTTTGGAGGCAAAGTCTCACTATGTGGCCTAAAGTGTCCTCAAACTTCTGGTCCTCCTACTTCTGCCTCTGAGGACTGGGATTATAGGCATGCACTACCACAAACATTCAGCTCTTGAATGTTTCCTTCAGCAGGGTACACTACCTATCATATGCCTGTCATCCCAAGACTGAGGAGGTGGAGATAGAAGGAGCTTGAGTTGGAGGCCAAACTGAGTTATATATAAGGAGACCATGTCTCACAGAGGGGAAAACAAAACAAAAAACTTCAAATTATAAATCTGTGTATGTATCTATTCATACAGAACAGATTTAAAAACTTTATATCTAACTGCAAAATTGTTCTATTGACCATACTATGTCAATTTATAATCATATTAACAGTGTGTAAAGATGCCTAATTCTTTATATATACTCTTGGCCATTAGCTAGTTGTTTTTAAAAGTGAGGTTTCCAGGACATTCATTATAAAATGCACATGCTGGTGTCTTACTCTTGAAGAGTCCAGTTTAATGAAGTCTCTCTGTGTGTTGGGAGGCGGGGAGCAGAGTCTAAGTATTTTAAGATCACACCCCAGCTGATTCTTGAGGCCGGTCCTTTGTTAGATCATCTCAGTTCCTCACTATATTTATTATACAATTAAGGAATATATCCACAAGGTATCTGAACATGCCCACTAGGTAATAGTGTTATAATAGACAAGCATCTGCAACAAGACCACATCCAAGATGAAGGATTAACGAACAGTCTCTATATGACTGACATCTTCAGCTACAGAGCAAACAGGTTTTTATTCCCTCATTAACTCTGGTGAGATGATTTTAGCTGTTTGGAAATATTGTGAAGACTTCTGAGGCGTAGAGACCAGTTCAATTCTATGGTTAATTAACACTGTCTATCTACCATCTTAGTTCGAGTAGTGTCTAGTACTTATCAAACTCAAACCAGCACAAAAGAGAGGGAAACAAAACCTTACAGTACACCTTTGGGGCCATGTCCGTCACTCACACAGCTGCTGTTTGCTCTAATCTAAGTCAACAAATAACATTGCGAACGAATTAATAAAAAGGCAAATGATGGCCGAGTGTGGTAGCACCCATCTTTAAGCCCAGCATTTAGGGAAGGAGAGGCAGGCAGATCTCTGTAAGTTCAAGGCCAGCCTTGTCTACACAGTGAGTTCTAGGACAGCCAGGGCTATTTACGGAGACCATCTAAAAATAAAAATAAAATAAAAAGAACAAAAACCACAAGGAAATGCGTAGGACTACTAAACCCAGCTCCTCAAACTGGTCTCCACTGAGGCAGCAGATGGCAGAGAGCAAGCAGCAGCGTTCTCACTTTCTCGGCATCTCCTCCGGGCCAGGTATTTTATACAGTACGTCATCCACCCTTCATAACAACCTGCTGGGTAGCTAGGTGTTGTGATTCCCATAAAAGAATGCGGAGGTCTGAGTGAGGGGTTAAGTGGCCTGCCTGAACCACAAAGCCAAGGGTAGCCCTGGACTGAATCCAGGCTCCTGTGCCTCTACAGCCCATGGTCTTTAGCACTATACTATCTCCTCCCCCAAGCTATCAGTTTCCAGAGAATTCGTTCTTTTGACCCTGTGCTTTATTCCTGGACAACTGTCAAAACAGCAACTACTCTAATGACTACTTCTGATGTTTAAACAGTGCTTTACAGAGTTCAACATGAAACCTCCCAGTAACCTTTCCCCAGATATTATCTTATGACAGATGGGGAAGTAGAGGCAGAGAGAATTGAGACAAGTACACACAACTCCGTCAACTGACAGTTCAGCGTCAACTCAGCTGGCTCCAGATCTGTGCCCCAGCTAGCACACTCCATTCACTGACAGAGCTGAGAAGTGTTAGGAATAATGTCTTAGGATGCAGAGCAGTGATGGAGACATTTCTGCAATGAAATCCTTGACAAAAACATAGAGCTCGCAGCAACAGACATAAGAAGATTCTCCTAGCTGGCTGCAGCTGTCAACCCGGACACAGCCCAGAGTTACCCGAGAGTCTCACTGGGGGACTGCCTCCATTAGACTAGCCTATGGACATGTCTGTGGGCCTCATGGTTCCTGCCCAACTTCCCTCAAAGATGGATGGTGACCTGGAAGTATAAGACGAAACAAACCCTCCCATCCAGATCCAAGTTGCTTTTGGTCATGGTTTTTATCACAGTAATAGAAAAGCAATGTAGAAAGGTATAGATGGATAAATCTTTCCCACCAGCAGGTACCCAAATAACCAGTCAGAGGCTTAACATTAATTACAAACTGTTTGGTCTATGGCTCAGGCTTCTTGCTAGCTAGCTCTTTCATCTTAAATTAACCCATTTCTGTTAATCTATGTTTTGCCACATGGCCGTGGCATTACCAAGCTCTGCTGACATGTTGCTCCTTGGGCGGCTGGCTGATGTCTGCTTGGATTCCACCCTCTTCTCCCTGTATCTCTCTTGGATATCCTGCCTGGCTCTTATCCTGCCTTACCATAGGGCAAAACAGCTTCTTTATTAACCAATAGTAGCAACACATATCACAGCTTACAGAAAGACCATCCCACAGCAGAAAGCATGACTTATAATTCTAATTCTACCACACATAGAGCACCACACAGATGGAAATAAAAACTTTCGATTAATACTCAACTTAAAGGCACGTTAAATATTCACACCCAATAAGATGCAACCTGTATTTTTAGTTGTGATCACTGTTGTAGATGACATAAGCTTCCAAATGAGTCTCCCAAATCAGTCTACGTTTTCAGATACACGTATTCAGTCAGACTCAGGCTTCTCTACTTTTCATTAATACCAAACAAAAGCTACCACGAATTGTGACGTTTTCCTTATTTTCCCTTCTCTGGTCCTAACTGCAATGACAAGAGTATTTTTTATAAGTACCGAGGGTGTTAGGGATCGTACCCGAGGCCTTGTGTACCCTAGCATTCTCTCTACTACTGAGCTACATTCCTAGTACTAAAGGAAATGGTTTTAAATTGTGTGTGTGTGTGTGTGTGTGTGTGTGTGTGTGTGTGTGTGTGTGTACCTCGTGCGCATACATGTGATTCAAGTACCCATAGAGGCTTCCAGATCCCCTGGGGTTGAAATTACAGGGGGGCTGTGAGCTGCCCAAGATGGGTTCTGGGAACCAAACTTGGATCGTCCACAAGAGCAGCCCCCTCTCCAGCCCCCAATGTGCATTCTTACTTCATCTGCAAACACCTCTGGAAGGCTGCCAAGGCAGATGTGCTTTCGCCTCACTTGCTAGACAACTACACCAAGTACCAGAGATGTAGATTTTCCCAGGGCCACAAGGCTAATTAGTGATTTGGCTTGAAGACTAAATTTCCTGCTTTCTAATCTTGTGTTCTTTTTCACGGTATCTTTGCCAGAGAGAAACTGATGACATAAGAACAACCATACTTTAACCTCAGGAGTCACACATTCAGGACTGGAAGCAGGCCTTTCCTACTCAACTTGGCTTCCCAACCAATTAGTCACAGCTTCTGTCCTTTTTATTAGCCTCCTATACTACAAACCATAGAATCATAAGTGACTTTGTCTTCCTTCCCTGTTAAATCACGAAACTAGTTTGAACAAATCCTATAGTTTCTTCTTTACGCTCTGTTTTTTCTGAGACAGTATCTCCCTATGTTGCCGTGGATAGCCTGGAACTTGCTATGTAGCTCAGGCTGGCCTTGAACTCAGATATACCCTACCTCTGCCTCCTGAGTGCTAAAATTAAAGGTATGCATCACCACATCTGGTAGTTTCTTCTTTTAAAATCTGATT
Organism: Peromyscus maniculatus bairdii; assembly: GCF_049852395.1. Taxonomy (NCBI): domain Eukaryota; kingdom Metazoa; phylum Chordata; class Mammalia; order Rodentia; family Cricetidae; genus Peromyscus; species Peromyscus maniculatus. The sequence continues at coordinate 47,081,993 of NC_134868.1, forward strand.
TATTCTTTGACTTCTAATTTCAAAACACAACCAGCCCTCAGCACCTTATCCTAGACTATAATCATTGACATTTCTAGATATTTTTTGTCTTGTTTTTAACGTAGCCAGGATGGCCTGGACTGAATTCTAGGCAAGTTCAGCCTCCCAAATGCTGAGATTAAAGGCAACAGTCACCACACCTGGCTACCTAGATATGTCTTGCCTCTAACTTTTCTTCACAGCAGTTAGAAAACAGTTCTTGAAACTAATTCCAAACTTAAAAACACTCTAGCTTCATAATTTAGCAAATCTCCTCTGTGCTTTTCAAGGTTTCTGTAACCTTTCCCCCATCAATCCAAACAGCAGGTGCATGAACCAACTTTCCTGAGCATCCACGGAGCCAAATATCTTTAAATTGTGGACTCACTGTCACATTACACTTACTTAATTCTATAAAGCAAATAATATTTCCATTTCACATGAGGAAAGATTTAAAAAGGAATCAAAGGATTTGCTCTCAGTCAGTGCAGCCAACAGAAGCTGGCTGAAATGGTGGAGCTGAGATCTCACACGGTACGCTCTCTGCAAGTGCCTCCAATGTTCCTCCTATAGAAACGTCTCACTCCCCCCCCCCCCCCCCACTCCACTTGTAATCCAAATGCCTGCGGGAAGGCACTCCATATCTCAACTCTCACTTCTCACTCGATCTAAATGTGTCCTTCCAATCTTCCCTCCCAAAGAAGCCGCATCTGTCAGCTGTCCAAGCAGGAAGCCTCGGAATCACAGTGTCTTATTCGAATAAGACTCGAGTCTTATTCTCTACATATGTAACGCCCACTGTCTACGTCATCTCATCTCTTGATGAACTCTCTCAGCTTTCTGACTCCACAGCTCGCATTACAGGGTCAATGAGTGAGTGGGTTTATACTTGACCCCTCAACCAGGGAACTAATTTGCTCTTGCCTCTACCCAGAGCCTCAATCACATGTTCCTTATTCTGCAGTTTGGTATGGATGGACATGACGACCTGGCCACTGTGGTCTGGGGCTCTCCAAAGGTACCACACGTACCTGTTTGGAGCTTAGTTTAAGGACAGAACTGAGATCAGACGCACATGAAACTACCAGGAACACAGCTACCAGGAAACTGTCTCCAAGGTCCCTAGGGCAGCCTGTACAGGTGACAGGCAGCAGCATGTACTATCAAGGACGCTGCTGTTCGCAGCCCCTGCATACCAGGCCTCCATCAGAAACCTTAATCTACAGATTAACTGGCTGTAGATTCTGTAGATTCCTTCCTTCTTTCCTTCTTTCCTTCTTTCCTTCTTTCCTTCTTTCCTTCCTTCCTTCCTTCCCTCCCTCCCTCCCTCCCTCCCTCCCTCCCTCCCTTCCTCCCTCCCTCCCTTCCCTTTTTTCTTAATTTGGGGCAGGATCTCATTATGTACTCCTGGCTGGCCTGTAACTCACTGTGTAGATCAGGTAGATTCAGAGATCCACTTGCTTCTGACTCCAGGGCTGAGATTAAAGGCTGATGCCATCATACACAGCACTCCTTTCTAAAGTAGACGTTGAGAAAGCAGTTTGCTGGTCACATTTTTATTTTGTGTACTCGTATGCACATGTGGGCATGTGTCAGAGGAACCTCTCAGGAGTTGGCTCCCTCCTTCCTTCCACTTATGTTTGCTAACAAGTGCCTTCACCTGATGAGCCATCTGGCCAGTCCACTTTTTGTTCTGTTTTGTTTAGACAAGGTATCACTAGCTCTGGTTGGCCTTAACCTCACAAAATCCACCTGCCTCTGCCTCCCTAGTGTTGGGAATAAAAGCACATGTCATCTACACCCAGCAAAAAGTCAGTGTTTTGATAATTATTTTTTCAAGTTATTT